>NC_090339.1:53384668-53716136 GCF_035084215.1 Heptranchias perlo | reverse complement strand
GACTTCCATTCTTCGCTAAAAAAAAGTCATAAGAATAAAACCGGACGGACCACCCAGCATCGGACCACTAGGCACCGGACTCAGCAAAGGCAAACCAAGCCCAGTCGACCCTGCAAAGTCCTCCTCACGAACATCTGGGGACTTGTGCCAAAATTGGGAGAGCTGTCCCACAGACTAGTCAAGCAACAGCCTGACACAGCCATACTCACAGAATCATACCTTTCAGCCAATGTCCCAGACTCTTCCATCACCATTCCTGGGTATGTCCTGTCCCACCGGCAGGACAGACCGACCAGAGGTGGTGGTACAGTGATATACAGTCAGGAGGGAGTGGCCCTGGGAGTCCTCAACATTGACTCCGGACCCCATGAAATCTCATGGCATCAGGTCAAACATGGGCAAGGAAACCTCCTGCTGATTACCACCTACCATCCTCCCTCAGCAGATGAATCAGTCCTCCTCCATGTTGAGCACCACTTGGAGGAAGCACTAAGGGTAGCAAGGGCACAGAATGTACTCTCTGGGTGGGGGACTTCAATGTCCATCACAAGAGTGCCTCAGTAGCAACTCTACTGACAGAGCTGGCCGAGTCCTGAAGGTATAGCTGCCAGACTGGGCCTGCGGCAGGTGGTGAGCGAAGAAACACGAGGGAAAAACCGACTTGACCTCGTCCTCACCAATCTACCTGTCGCAAATGCATCTGTCCATGACAGCATTGGTAGAAGTGACCACCGCACAGTCCTCGTGGAGACAAAGTCCCGTCTTCACACTGAGGACACCATCCAACGTGTTGTGTGGCACTATCACCGTGCTAAATGGGATAGATTCAGAATAGATCTAGCAGCTCAAAACTGGGCATCCATGAGGCGCTGTAGGCCATCAGCAGTAGCAGAATTGTATTTCAGCACAAACTGTAACCTCATGGCCCGGCATATTCCTCACTCTACCATTACCAACAAGCCAGGGGATCAACCCTGGTTCAATGAGGAGTGTAGAAGAGCATGCCAGGAGCAGCACCAGGCGTACCTAAAAATGTGGTGCCAACCTGGTGAAGCTACAACTCAGGACTACATGCATGCTAAACAGCGGAAGCAACATGCTATAGACAGAGCTAAGCGATTCCACAACCAATGGATCAGATCAAAGCCCTGCAGTCCTGCCACATCCAGTCGTGAATGGTGGTGGACAATTAAACAACTAACGGGAGGAGGAGGCTCTGTAAACATCCCCATCCTCAATGATGATGTAGTCCAGCACGTGAGTGCAAAAGACAAGGCTGAAGCGTTTGCAACCATCTTCAGCCAGAAGTGCCGAGTGGATGATCCATCTCAGCCTCCTCCCGATATCCCCACCATCACAGAAGCCAGTCTTCAGCCAATTCGATTCACTCCACGTGATATCAAGAAACGGCTGAGTGTACTGGATACAGCAAAGGCTATGGGCCCCGACAACATCCCGGCTATAGTGCTGAAGACTTGTGCTCCAAAACTAGCTGCGCCTCTAGCCAAACTGTTCCAGTACAGCTACAACACTGACATCTACCTGATAATATGCAAAATTGCCCAGGTATGTCCTGTCCATAAAAAGCAAGACAAATCCAATCCGGCCAATTACCGCCCCATCAGTCTACTCTCAATCATCAGCAAAGTGATGGAAGGTGTCGTCGACAGTGCTATCAAGCGGCACTTACTCACCAATAACCTGCTCACCGATGCTCAGTTTGGGTTCCGCCAGGACCACTCAGCTCCAGACCTCATTACAGCCTTGGTCCAAACATGGACAAAAGAGCTGAATTCCAGAGGTGAGGTGAGAGACTGCCCTTGACAAAAAGGCAGCATTTAACCAAGGGTGGCACCAAGGAGCCCTAGTAAAACTGAAGTCAATGGGAATCAGGGGGAAAACTCTCCAGTGGCTGGAGTCATACCTAGCACAGAGGAAGATGGTAGTGGATGTTGGAGGCCAATCATTTCAGCCCCAGGACATTACTGCAGGAGTTGCGCAGGGCAGTGTCCTAGGCCCAACCATCTTCAGCTGCTTCATCAATGACCTTCCCTCCATCATACGGTCAGAAATGGGGATGTTTGCTGATGATTACACAGTATTCAGTTCCACTCGCAACCCCTGAGATAATGAAGAAGTCCGTGCACACATGCAGCAAGACCTGGACAGCATCCAAGCTTGGGCTCATAAGTGGCAAGTAACATTTGCTCCAGACAAGTGCCAGGCAATGACCATCTCCAACAAGAGAGAGTCTAACCACCCCCGCCTTGACATTCAACGGCATTACCATCGCCGAATCCCCCACCATCAACATCCTGGGGGTCACCATTGACCAGAAACTTAACTGGACCTACCATATAAATACTGTGGCTACAAGAGCAGGTCAGAGGCTGGGTATTCTCAGGCGAGTGACTCACCTCCTGACTCCCCAAAGCCTTTCCACCATCTACAAGGCACAAGTCAGGAGTGTGATGGAATACTCTCCACTTGCCTGGATGAGTGCAGCTCCAACAACACTCAAGAAGCTCGACACCATCCAGGACAAAGCAGCCCGCTTGATTGGCACCCCATCCACCTCCCTAAACATTCACTCCCTTCACCACTGGTGCACAGTGGCTGCAGTGTGTACCATCCACAAGATGCACTGCAGCAACTTGCCAAGGCTTCTTCGATAGCACCTCCCAAACCCGCGACCTCTACCACCTCGAAGGACAAGGGCAGCAGGCGCACGGGAGCAACACCACCTGCACGTTCCCCTTCAAGTCACACACCATCCCGACTTGGAAATATATCGCCGTTCCTTCATCGTCGGTGGGTCAAAATCCTGGAACTCCCTTCCTAACGGCACTGTGGGAGAACATTCACCACACGGACTGCAGCGGTTCAAGAAGGTGGCTAATCATCGCCTTCTCAAGGGCAATTAGGGATGGGCAATAAATGCTGGCCTTGCCAGCGACGCCCACATCCCATGAACGAATAAAAAAAAACTTAAAAACAGATTTACTGATGGCTGTTTTTGAGGCCGTCACCCCTCCTAATCTCTCCTTCTTTACCTCAGTGTCCATTTTTTCCCATTATACCTTTATGAAGTAGCTTGGGACATTTTTTTATGTTAAAGGTATTATATAAATATAAGTTGTTATTGTTGATGCTACTATAAAATCACTGTCACAATTGCCTCCATAACAACAATCATTGTATTTCAAGAAGTGATTTGTGTAAAGTGCTGCATAAATGGAAGTTTTTTAATGGTATAACATGGACAGCGATAACTTGAAAATATATATTTTGTCACAGAGACTCAAGTGAATGCCACAGAGGGTTAGCGCCAACGTTCTGGTTTGGTTCGAATCCAGCCAGACTGATGGAATAAAAGTCTCCTCTCTCTGTCCCTCACACAAAATGAGTTCTGGTTGGTACCAGTTGTATTCTTAGTGAGGCTGTAGCACATACTACCTATAATGTGCAAGTGATGCTGGTGTAGGAAGTCAAAATGTCAAACTGAATCAATAGGAGTTTTACTCTGTGTATAACTGAAGTGGTACCTGACCCGGGCTCACCTGATGGGACAATGTTGAGGGAGTTTAATGTCGTTGGCAATCCATCGAATACCTGACCTGTATGTATTTGATGTAGGAGAGTTAAAGGAGATTTACGATGCATCTAACCCATGTTATAGCTATACGAATGCTTTGTACAGAGCGAGAGTTTATTGAGCTGTTATCTTCCTAGAGAGAGTCTCACCATTAGGTTAATCAGCACAAAAAGTATCCTAACTGTGAGACTCTCTCAAAGTAATAACACTACGGCTCCACATTGTGTTTGAAAAAACAGGACTCTGACAACCTCATCACATGAAGCCATATTCCCGTATAAGATGTTCTGTCTAATTGAAAACAATGGAAATACTGGCAGAACCGCACAGAGCTCCAGTACAAAATGAACGGTCAATGCGACCCAACACACCCATCAGAACTGGTTCAATTGTGTTCCAAAAATAGAATATACAGGTGAGTCAAATGGCAAGGAGTGCCCATTGGGCACAAATCACAGTCAGATTAAGCCAGAAAATGAAAACCCATATGCTGAGCATCACCAAGAGTGCAGGTGACAATGACAATGGTTTTCAATGGTTACATCACCCAATTCTAGCAGAGCTTTTTATGTAAACCTAATTTAACTCTAATAACTGGGAATGAGGCTCACAAACTCACCCAAAGGGTGAGGTGAAACCCTGTAACTTTCAGTTTATTAAAATTCGATTATAACTGGTTCACTCTGGGTGCTTCCATATGTGTGCAAACAGGGGTGTGCACATCAGTTAATTACTTAGCTTTTCATCCGGTGCTCACTTAATGTTCCTCCATGTAATTCAATCATCGTGACAAACTCATCACCTAAAAGGGGAGTGAGGGACCTCATCGATATTTATCATATTTCTACTTTTTACCTAAGGGGGTCATGTTGCCATGGCATTAACCTGCTATGCACTTTACTGTGTTTCAGTTGTCATACTATGATACCACTACATACGACACTACTTATTTATCACTTCACCATAGTTTTAATAAAACATGATCGAAATGTTAAAACTACATTGGGATCAATAACAGAACCTGTGTGCAGAATCATTGCTGTGATCCCTTTCCTTACAGTTGCATGCCCTAGCACATTGGAGATTAAAAGTTAAAGCCTCCCCTTTGTCCCCCTTTGGCCTGCAGTCATTAGTCCAATCCCACTTAAAGGAGAAGTGTATTCTACTGAACTCACACACTCCTAAATGCTGGAGAGAGATCTATAAAATTGGCATGATGTCTCACAATCCAATTAAAAGTGCTGGAGCCCCTTACATTAGGGGATTCACAAAGTCAAAACTCTTATCCCAATCCCAATGACTGACATAAGAGCCTCTTTACTTATGAATATGGACACATAATGAGCTCTATACTAGAAGGAGTTGGACAACAGCACACCACTGCCATCTATCAGATGCAGATACCCCTTCAACTTGGAAAAATCAGACATCACCAGAGAAAAGAAACCACCCCCCAACATCATGCATTAGACCACCTTCTGAGTATGTAGGTCATTGTATTAAGGCAAGGGACGAGGTAGGTATATGGACACAATCAATCACCTACTGCGCTTTAGAAAAGCTAGCAGTCCAGTGGGAGTTAGTCAGTCCTGATATGCTGCTGTCACTGGTCAGGGGAAAAGGAAATAAGCATGTTCCTTTCCTGAATAAAGTCACCTGTTTGATGCATCTATGGATAACAAAACGGCCGGTACTTTTTTTTATTAATTATTCGTTCATGGGATGTGGGCGTCGCTGGCAAGGCCGGCGTTTATTGCCCATCCCTAATTGCCCTTGAGAAGGTGGTGGTGAGCAGCCTTCTTGAACCGCTGCAGTCCATGTGGTGAAGCTACTGCTGGAATCCTCTGGACAAGTCCGGAAGGAGTGGGAATCAGAAAAATTGTGTGACAGGGTCATCTTGACAGCCACTGGCAATGCCGTCCCGATGTTTGAGTTTGCCTACAGATCTTCTAAACTGCAACTGGAGCAAATGTTTCCTTCGAATCCTACGGTTAATTCTCAGCACAGTGAGTCAATGGCTAACTACCATCATTTGACATCTGCACAATCCAAGTCTAACATGTTCCATGTAAAATAAGTTTCCATTAAGCGTTTGTTGTTGTTTAGTTTAAACTTTCAAGTAATTAAAAATGCTGTGTTTAAATTGACTTTAATCCTGAACCCAACTAACTGATTATTTGGACAAGACTGTGCCCAAAATCTCCTGCAGCAGATGGTTCGGATCCGAAAAAAAGAAAGAGCTCACTCTGACGGGTAGTAACGTTTCAATGTATTCTTCAAGAGTCAACAGTGGCTCAGTGGGGAGCACTTTTGCCTTCTGAGTCAGACGGTTGTGAGTTCAAGTTCCCCTTCAGGGATTTGAGCACAAAATCCAGGCTGATATTCCTGTGCAGTAGTGAGAGAGTGCTGCACTGTTGGAAGTGCTGTCTTTTGGATGAGACATTAAAAGTGAGGCCCCGTCTCTCTCAGGTGGACGTAAAATATCCCATGGCACTATTCTGAAGAAGAACAGGGGAGTTCTTCCCATTGTCCTAGCCAATATTTATCCCTCAAGCAACGCCACTAAAACAGATAATCTGGTCATTATCACATTGCTGTTTGTGGGAGCTTGCTGTGTGCAAATTGACTGCTGTGTTTCTTACATTACAACAGTGACCACACTGCAAAAAAGTACTTTGGGATATCCTGAGGTGGTGAAAGGTGCTATATGAATGCAAGTCTTTCTTTCTTTTTATTGGATGGAAGGAGGGAAAAAAGAAAAGGGAGACGATCTTGCTAATTTGCACCATACTGAACTTCATCAAATATACACACAAATCTCGCACTGACCATCATCATCTTCCTCAGAGGAGATTCAAATTAAATTTTCATTGCAACTGTCAATTCTACAGAACCTGTGGATAATTGTGATGCAAATTCTCTACACCTGCCACTGTAGTGTGATACACTCGAGGCTTTTTCTTGCTTTGGTCTTTTTTCCAGGTTGATTGGAGGGGTGTGTCTATTTGTCCCTCTGGCTTAGTGAGTAAACAGATCAAGTGGTGCGGTGCTGACCCGTACAAACCAGAACGTCCCAGGTTTAATCCTCAGATTTGCTGAGTTATCTTATCTCAACCAAGACAGCAGTCGGGGCATTACAAATGGCCGCGGTGCCCCCAGCAAGGGAGTGGAAAAATTAGCCAGAGTCATCATTCCTGATCATTATCCAATCACCCCTGCTATTAAGTGAATATGGGTGGTCATCTGCTTAGGATTAGGATGTGATGGACTATGCAGTCAAATAGCTTGCTGCCACTCTAGAGGCCCTGAATTTCCTCAGGGACTGTGGCACAGCTGCAGAGTTATCCTGGTGGGTGGAGAAGTGTGGGAGGTGGTAAATAGAGTGGAACCTCAAAATACCAGGTCTCCAACTCAAAGAGCAGACCATGTGAATTTTCTCCGGTGATAGGTGTGGAGAGTAGTTTTGTCCATCCCCTAGAAGCCTGGCCTCTCAAAAGGAGGCAGGGCTGGCGTCCTCCACAGGAATTCCCTCTGCTCTTTCCTCCTCTGCCCCAAACAAACTGGATGGTGGCAAGGTACTAGTGTCCGGTTGAATGGAGCATAAGAGGTGACACAGGACTGTTCGTGGACAAGGCCATGACCTACCACACATCGGAAGATTAATGGCTGGCAAGTGAATTCAGCCCTCTTATAAAAGGGAGCTGAATTTAGTCATCAATGTTTTAGGCCACATCTGCCAGTATTGTCCACACATAGCAGGCAAGCACTGCATTTTGCACCCCAATCTCTCATGGGTATGCAAAGCACGCTGATACCAGCTCAGGTGATCGCTTATTTTATTCAAATTGCCTGAATCTGGAAACTCTGGTGGTGTCAGGCTCCCATCTCCCTGGCGCACCACAATTCCCACTCTGTAATAGTTACAGCAGCATTGCGGGATTGTGGACATTCAGTGCCTTTCTGTCAAGCCTTACACATAAAGAATGGTGGCTGGGGCCAAACTATAGAAGGGCTGCCAGCACTTGTGCAACAAGAACTATAAACCAAACAGCAACAACTTGCATTTATATGGTGCCTTTAACGTAGCAAAACGTCCCTAGGTGCTTCACAAGAGCATAAAAATTAACACCAATGTCAAAGAAGGAGACAGGACAAGTGACCAAATGCTTGGTCAGAGATAGGTTTTAGGCAGCGTCTTAAAGGAGGAGAGAGATGGAGAGGTGGAGACTTGGGAAGGGAATTCCAGAGCTTAGGGCCTAGACGGCTGAAGGAACGGCCGCCAATGACGGGGCAAAGGAAGTGGGGGATGCACAAGAGGCCAGAGTTGGAGGAACGCAGAGATCTCAAAGGGTTGTAGGACTGGAGGAGGTTACGGAGATAGGATCTGTATCTTTAGAAGAGCAAGAAAGGGAAGAAAATTGAGGCAGAAAAGACATTTCACATTTCAGACTGCTTTCCATCAAACTAATATGTAGGCTGGCATTTGTTTTTAGCGTACCTGCATTGTGGCAGGTCAATACTAATGAATGGGTACAACTTTCTTCCAACAATGTTCCCTTCCAGAGCCTGTTTTTAGCAACATCATGTGACCCTGGTCAGCTATTTATCACCGGGTTTCTACCTGTCTGCACAGTTTAATAAATACTATTATGTGAGTGTAATTGGTCATTCTGATGCACACTGGCAGGGGAATATTCCATTTACTGGGACTGACATCACTCACCTTGGTGAATACAAGCACACAATAAATAAGAAGCAGACTTAAAAGCAAGAGTATAAATAAATGCAGGTATAAATAGATGGAAGGAAAAATGATTATAAATCAATTGATTTTTATGAATAAATTGAGAAAAAGAGATGGTTAGAAATAAAAGGATTCTATGCTCGAAAGAATGATAGGAGATTGAAAAAGAGAAACAGTACTGAAAAGAGTTGGAGACAAATAATGAGATAGAGACATCAAGAGTAGAGATTTAGATTGTGAGAAACTAAAATAGGGAGGAAAAGATAAGATACATTTAGAAATCAGATATCATTAATTAGATCTGGAAACATAGGTTGAGATGGGAAAGAAAAATTCTGTGAGAAGGAAATGGCTATAAAGATAGCTAGCTGGCTATGCTTGGCTAAGTATTGAAATAATAAACTAGTTTTCTAGTCTCTTTACTATTGACATTAGCTGATTTTATTTTGGAGCTGGTGGATCTGCACTATCTCTCTACGTGTTGGATTCCCTCAGGATTCTGGCACTGAACCACTTCTTTTCGTCTGTGCATAAATGACCTCCATTTATTTCAAAGCTGGTCTTTCTGTGAGATGACTGTCTATCAACTGTCTAATAACTACTTGGAGGCCCATTGATATCTGTTACATCTGATTCTGTCTCAAAACAAATGTCCCCAGTTTCCAAATTACTATCTTCCCATCATCTTATTCTTAACTCTGAATATGCTGAACTGACTTGTGTAGGATTTAATGTATTGAGGTCCAGTAAGAATCATATCTTGCTTCATTAACTTACATCTATGTGGCCATATTGCTACAGAAATTCTTAATGTGAGTTCAGTGACTACCACAACAAAATTTAAACTGAGTTTCACTGATAGAAGACATAGTCTCCTCGAGATGATTGTTCAAGTTCTTTCACAGCTGTACCTGGTGGAAAGTTATTTGTCTCATTGTCAGAGGGCATGGTAGCCTAGTGTTTATTGGTACCAGACTAGCAAAGTAATATTTTTTCATTCATATCCTTCTTACATTTTTACTTTAAATCTGAAATCAACCTTTCGCTGCATTGGAAAGACTGTTATCTCTCATCTAAAAAGAAAGAAAGAAAGACTTGCATTTATATAGTGCTTGTCAGGATGTCCCAAAGCACTTTACAGCCAATAAAGTACTTTTTGAAATGTAGTCGTTGTTGTAACGTAAGATATGCAGCAACCAATTTGCGCACAGCAAGGTCCCACAAACAGCAATGAGATAATGACCAGATAATCTGTTTTAGTGATGTTAGTTAAGCAATAAATATTGGCCCAGGACACAAGGAAGAACTCTCCTGCTCTTCTTCAAATAGCGCAATGGGATCTTTTACATCCACCCGAGAGGGCAGACATAACCTCGGTTTAATGTCTCATCCGAAAGATGACACCTCTGACAGTACAGCACTCCCTTGGAGTGTTAGCGTAGATTTTGTGCTCAATTCTCTGGAGTGGGACTTAAACCACACAGCCTTCTGACTCATAGGTGGGAGTGCTACTAGTGTGCCACAGCTAACACAATACTTAGTGCAGCCTGAGATACATGGGGATCCAGAGTTCTATGTACTTTACATTTATGTGGTGGGAGTGCCAAGTCTTTCGGTAGACTAACATGTGGAAATCTCTTTTATTTAACTGATAGCAAAAAAAAGTTTCTATTTTTTTATTTACTGTTTGTAACTGAATTTGTGGTATTTAATAGTGTGGTGATTAATGAAATGCTGCACCTGAATGATCTCTTTGAAACAGCTTGCAACGACAACAATTTGCATTTACAAAACGCTTTTCACATAGTAAAATGTCCCTAGGCGCTTCACAGGAGCCTACTCAGACAAAAATTGACAGCGAACCAAAGAAGGCGATATTAGGACAGTACAAAGAGGTAGGTTTTAAGGAGCATCTTAAAAGGAGGAGAGAGGTGGAGAGGTTTAGGAAGGGAATTCTGGAGCTTAAGGCCACCCCCCCATCAGGTGATTTTTTTTCAGGACTTGAGCACATAATCCAGGTTGACACTACAGTGCAGTACTAAGGGAGCCCTGTATTATCGGACACGCAATCCTTCAGAAGAGAAGTTAACTTGAGTGCCACCTACCTGTTCCGCTGGTTCAGGTGGACATTAAAGATCTTATCGTGCTGTTCAAATAAGATCAGCGAGTCTCCTAGACTCTTGGCCAATGTTCTGCCCTCAGCCAATGCCACCAAAAATGTGTGGTTATTCATCTCATTTACTGTTTGTAGGATTTTGCTGTGCACAAAATGCTGTGCACTTCAACAACAGCTTGCATTTATATAGCACCTTTAACATAGAAAATCATCCCAAAGCAATTGTATGTGAAGCACTTTCAGACATTTCTGAGATATGATAAAGTGATGTATAAATGCGGGTCTTTCTTTTCATTTGTACTTTACTGCCCTCTCCTACTCTCACCTACTCTAATACAAGATGCCTGGTATGTATTTTTCCTCCCTCCAATTTTTTTCCTCCTCTTCTGAAGGCACTGACTTACTGGAGTTCAGTTCCACCAGTGACAGCCATCCTCTGGTACCTTGCCCAAATGTACATTCTTCATATGTAGGTCCAGACAGTGAGTGACCATAGGATATTCACCCATGGGGAACATCATAGCCAAACCCATCATCTGACATCTACATTTGGGCAAGGTACCAGAGGATGGTTGTCACTGATGGAACTGAACTCCAGTAAGTCAGTGCCTTTTAGAAGAGGAGGAAAAAAATTGGAGGGAGGAAAAATACACACTATGCATCTTGTATTAGAGTAGGTGAGAGTAGGAGAGGGCTGTAAAGTACAAATGAAAAGAATGACCCGCATTTATATATCACTTTATCATATCTCAGAAATGTCTGAAATGTCTGACATCTATACAAATGAACTTTAGAGCAGGAGTCACTGGAAAGTAATCAGAAGCAGGATCTCTTTCAGTTCCTACCCCCCCCCCCCCCCCACAACCCAGTGGTGCTAAGGCCAATTTAGCCTACTTACTACTACCTCAACTGAGATCAGCAAACTGAGCACGGACCAGGGACTAAACCCAGACCTTTACTGTTTGACCTGTATGGCTCACTTCTACACTAAGCAGCATACTTATCAACGGAGTCATTGGTACAGCCACTAGGTGATTGTTTTTATTTACTGGATAGATGAAAAAGAATGAAAAGAAAGACTTGCATTTATATAGCGCCTTTCACGACCTCAACTCGTCCCAAAGCGCTTTACAGCCAATGCAATAGTTTTGAAGTGTTGTCACAAATAAATCTATGCTGAGAATTAAATATGGAAGTGGGTGCTAAGCAACATATATCCAATACAGAATGTACTGGTGCATTGTCTAGGTCCTACCAACAATTAATTTTTATTGTTTCATTGACTCAAGAAAAACATGTTTGAAATTAGATGTTTTTCACTCTGCCATTTACTGGTGTGGAGAGAATGGTAACAGCCTTTTGTTCCAAATGTATTCTATCATACTGCATGTTGTTGGCTTAAACGTGTGGCAATTAAGAAGTCTCAGTTCATTTTGTTCTTTCACCAGAGTACAGGATAACCATCAAACATAAAAAACAGTTTGTTGTGTATTAGTGACTGGATTCAAAAGGAAGACAAGGGGACAGGATGGTCCAGTGAATTAGCACTCTGTGCTTTTGCCTATAGACCTGTGTTCATATGCAGCCTGGAATTAACGTTCCCTACACAAGTTTGGGCAATTTTAGCCAAGTCTCTGGCAGACATTGGCCCAAAACTGTCCTACATTGGTAATCTCATTTATAGATGTCACAAGGATGGCTTGTACAGATGCAAATGGCATGGTTCAACTGTAAAGTGAGCTTTTACTCTGCAGCTGGCTATGCTGTACCTGTCCTGGAGCTGTTTGGTACCAGCCCTAGAAATGGAAACATGTTCCATTCCCCAGCACCAGTGAAGAGAGGGAAAGACGGAACAATCTGCATTGTAAACAAGTACCTTTTACATCCTCAGAACTTCCCAATATGCTTTACAGCTAATGAATTACTTTTGAAATGTAGTCATGATGTGGAGCCTTCAACATGTCATCAATGAGGACGAACACCTCGCTATGGCCATCCCCACACCTCCACTACTCGCCTTTAAACAGCCACCCAACCTCAAACAGACCATCGTTCGCAGCAAATTACCCAGCTTTCAGGAGAACAGCGTCCACGACACCGCACAACCCTGCCACGGGAACCTCTGCAAGACATGCCAGATCATCGACACAGATACCACCATCACACGAGAGGACACCACCCACCAGGTGCATGGTTCATACTCCTGTGACTCGGCCAACGTTGTCTACCTCATACGTTGCAGGAAAGGATGCCCCGGAGCATGGTACATTGGCGAGACCATGCAGACACTGCGACAACGGATGAACGGACACCGCGCAACAATCGCCAAACAGGAGGGTTCCCTCCCAGTCGGGGAACACTTCAGCAGTCAAGGACATTCAGCCACCGACCTTCGGGTAAGCGTACTCCAAGGCGGCCTTCGAGACACACGACAACGCAAAATCGTCGAGCAGAAATTGATAGCCAAGTTCCGCACCCATGAGGACGGCCTCAACCGGGATCTTGGGTTCATGTCACGCTACACGTTACCCCACCAGCGAACAAATGTTATCTGTTTTTAATATAACGGGTCAGTTGCTGTCTTTTCTATGTTTCTACCTCTCTATCTCTGTTTTTTTTTTGTTTGTTGTTTTTTTTGGTGATTTGTATATTCTGAGACCTGGCAGGTAACACCTGTCTGTCTGCACACTGATTGCCTTGGCAACGGGCAGTTGAAAAAACTGTCTGTTATCACCAGCATTGTTCTGTGAATTATAAATGCGACTTCATTTCGAGGACTTCATTTCCACATCGTTCACCTGAGGAAGGAGGTAGCCTCCGAAAGCTTGTGAATTTAAAATAAAATTGCTGGACTATAACTTGGTGTTGTAAAATTGTTTACAGTTTTGAAATGTAGCCATTGTTGTTGTGTAGGCAAATTAAATTTGCCACGGTCCCATGAACAACAATGCAATAATGACCAATTAATGAGGTGTTGATTGAGGAATAAATGTTGGCTAAGGCACTGGGAGAGCATTCCCCTACTCTTCTTTGAAACAGTGCCCTGTGATCTTCTATGTCTATTGTAAACAATTTTACAACACCAAGTTATAGTCCAGCAATTTTATTTTAAATTCACAAGCTTTCGGAGGCTTCCCCCTTCGTCAGGTGAACGATGTTTCACTTGGTGTTGTAAAATTGTTTACAATTGTCAACCCCAGTCCATCACCGGCATCTCCACATCACATCTTCTATGTCCACCTAAACAGGAAGACTCAGTTTAACACCTCATCTGAGAGATATCGCCTCTGACAATGCAGCACTTCCTCCGTGTAGTGAAGTGTCAGCCTAGATTATACACTCAAATCCTGGGGTGAGGTATGAACCCACAACCTTCTGACTCAGAATCAAGGGTGCTACCACTGAGACAAATTGAAAAGCACCAAAATTCATCAATAAAAAAAATCTTCCTTTCTCCTCCAATTTTGAAATGTCTATTTTCAGTCTATATGGATTTTATCCAAGAATGGCAATTCATATATCATTATCTGGTGACCAGAGGCCACTAAGTCTCCCCAGAATGGATAAATGGTCATTCTCAGTAAGTGAAAACTATCCACTTAGAAAAATATTTTTTCTGTGGTTTAGAAATAATAAAAATGTACTAATAACAAGGAGCTATATATGTTAAATGTAAAATTAAATTGCTTTATAAAGTGGATCAGAGCATATTTCAGATGTCTAGTGCATTTTTACTACTGACACATGCATTGAAATTTACATATGCATCACATAACACCTAACAGCGTTGTGGACTGCAGCGGTTCAAAAAGAAGGCCCACCACCACCTTCTCGAGGGAAACAATGGATGGGCAATAAATGCTGGCCTTGCCAGCACTGCCTACATCCCAAAGAATGAGAACAAATATGACATCAATTTCCTTTTACATCATTAAGCCATCCTGTTTATGATAGAGGTAGTTTCATGACTTGACAGGCAGGGAAAATTGCCCATTGCTCGCCAACCAATCCTACCCTCAGACATAGATGCTTTCCCCTATCTATTTGTTCCAATGTCCAGGGAATGGTGTAACAAAATGAACGATAAAGGTGGCATGCAGCAATGACTATACATGCAATGTGAGGATATGAAACGGTTACAAGAAGGCAGGATCAATGGTAGAAAGCATCTGCCATTATTTCAGGCACACAGGATTTTGGTGTTAGGAACATAGGAACAGGAATAGGTCATTTAGCCCCTCGAGCCTGTTCCGCCATTCAATGAGATCATGGCTGATGTGTGACCTAACTCCATACACCTGCCTTAGCCCCATATCCCTTAATACCTTTGGTTAACAAAAATCTATCAATCTCAGATTTAAAATTAACAATTGAGCTAGCATCAACTGCCGTTTGCGAAAGAGAGTTCCAAACTTCTACCACCCTTTGCGTGAAGTGTTTCTTAACTTCACTCCTGAAAGTCCTGGCTCTAATTTTTAGGCTATGTCCCCTAGTCCTAGACTCCCCAACCAGCAGAAATAGTTTCTCCCTATTTACCCTATCAGTTCCTCTTAATATCTTGAAAACTTCGATCAAATCATCCCTTAATCTTCTAAATTCCAGGGAATATAACTCTAGTTTATGTAATCTCTCCTCGTAATTTAACCCTTGGAGTCCAGCTATCATTCTAGTAAATCTTCGCTGCACTCCTTCCAAGGCCAATATATCCTTCCTAAGGTGCGGAGCCCAGAACCAAACACAGTACTCCAGATGTGGTCTAACCAGCGCTTTGTGTAGCTGTAACATAACTTCTAACCCCTTGTATTCTAGTCCTCTAGATAGAAAGGTCAGCATTCCATTAGCCTTTTTGATTATTCTCTGTACCTATCCATGACATTTTAATGATCCATGTACATGGACCCCTAAGTCTCTTTGGACCTCCACTGTTTCGAGTTTTTCACCATTCAGAAAGTACTCTGATTTATCCTTTTTAGGTCCAAAGTGGATGACCTCACACTTGCCTACATGGAAATCCATTTGCCACAGTTTTTCCCATTCACTTAATCTATTAATATCTCTCTGTAATTTTATGCTTCCATCTACACTGCTTACAATGCTGCCTATCTTTGTGTCATCGGCAAACTTGGATATGTGGCTCTCTATCTCATCATCAAAATCATTAATAAATACAGTGAATAGTTGAGACCCCAACACAAATCCCTGTGGGACACCACTAGTCACATCCTGCCAATTTGAGTACCTGTCCATTATCCCTACTCTCTGGCTTCTGCCACTCAGCCAATTTCCTAATCAGGTCAATAATTTGCCCTCAATTCCACGAGCTTCAACTTTAGCTAACAGGCTCTTATGAGGGACCTTATCGACTGTCTTCTGGAAGTCCATATAAACAACATCCATAGACATTCCCCTTTCCACTACTTTAGTCACCTCTTCAAAAAAATTCAATCAGGCTCATCAGGAATGACCTACCTTTTACAAATCCATACTGGCTGTCTCTGAAAATTTTCAAGGTGTTCAGTAGCTCTAAACTTAATTATAGACTCTAGCAATTTCCCAACAACGGATGTTAGGCTTACTGGTCTATAATTCCCTAATTTCCCTCTCTCATCTTTTTTAGGTCTTAGACTAATGGTGGGCTCTGGAGCAATTCAAAATAATGGTGTTCACCAGGGTTGATTGACAAAATGGATGTTGAATTCATCTGAGTTACTTAAAAATCCAAAATCATTTTTATGGTAAGCAAAAGGCAAGAGACCTTCAGACATGCCAAACTAACCTTGGACTTTTTAAATAGGAGCAATATAAAATTGATGGGCAAACACTTGTCACTATTTATTTATTCTAAAAACTTTGATAAGTTTCTTTTTTTATACACCAAATGTGTGGTCTGAGATGCATTATATTATTTGCAGTAATCTAGTTATTTTAAAGTATCCTAGAGGCTTGAATCAAGTGTAGCTGTGACTATCAATTAAACTTTCTAACTATAGTCATTATTTTACAACTGCACCACACAGATGTGCATAGTCAATGCAGTCAGCACATCATCTCCAATAGCTTCTCCTCCCATACCTACAAGGTTACCTCAGAAGTGCCCAAGGACCTATTTTTGCCCCCTTCTTAATCCTCATCTACATGTTGCCCCTTATTTGAAAGCATGGAACTCAGCTTTCACGTGTATGCTGATAATACCCAGCTCTACCTCTGCATAATCACCTTCAACTTTGTGACCACCACTGTGCTGTCTGACTGCTTGTATGACATCAAGTCGTTAGTGAGCCATAACTTCTTCCAAATTAACATTCGCAAGACCAAGTCATCCTGTTTGGTCTGATCAGTAACTGCAGACTAGCTCCCAATTCCATACCCTTTCCCAGCTGCTCACTTAAGTTGAACCCAACAGTGTACAAACTCTGTGTTCTGTTGGACCCTGAATTGATCTTGAAGCCCCTAACCTATCCGTCACCAAGACCACCTACTTCTATCTCTACAAAATTGCTTTTCTCCATACTTAACTCACCCCTCTGTTGCTGACTCCTGATTTACACCTTTATGAATGCCAAGTTCATCTTTTTGAATGCTCTTATCATTGGCCTCCCGAGCTCACATAGATTCTAATTCATCCAAAGCTCTAAATCAAAAGCAAAATACTAAGGATGCTGGAAATCTGAAATAAAAAAAGAGAAAATGCTGGAAATACTCAGCAAGTCAGGCAGCATCTGTGGAGAAAGAAACAGAGTTAACGTTTCAGATCAAAACAATTATTCAACCTGAAACGATAACTCTGTTTCTTTCTCCACAGATGCTGCCTGACTTGCTGAGTATTTCCACCATTTTCTGTTTTTATTTCATTCAAAGCTCTGCTATCTGCATCCTGTCCTGCACTAAATCCTCTTTGCCTGTCATCCCATTTTCAACAACCTTCATTGGTTCCCTTTTCCCCAACAATCCTCATTCTTATTTATAAATCTCTCACTGCTCTCACTACACCTTACCTCTGCAACCTCCTCCAACCCTACATCCTAATTTGTGTCCTCCGCTTTTTCAACTCTGGCCTATGGTACATTCCCCCCACCCTCTCCCCTATCTGGTGCCACAGCCTTCAGCTATCTCAACCTTAAGCTCTGTAACTCTCTCCCTACCCTATCTCCCATTTTGCCACTTCTCTCCCCACTATCAAAAACATCCTCAAAGCCTATCATGCCTTTAGTCATCTTCCCTAACTCTCCCCCACTACTGGTCAGTGACCTTTCCCCTCCCTCTATTTTCTCTGAAACATATTGATACAGTTACTATGCTAAAGTTGCTATATAAATGCAAGTTGTTGTTGCTGTAGCATAATCATGAAATTGTATGTTTGAGAGCTGTGGGATATTGTAAATTAATTCAAATGATCATGTCTAGCACCATCTTAACACATTCCCTAAGTGCTCATGAGTTATATCTTACAGATGTCACTCTATCAAATATCACCCATATTATTTCAAAAAAATACATAACTATTCAATTTGTCACTGCAAAAACTATGGATTTTAAAATGTATTTTATATACTACACACATATGCCAAGCTACCCATGAGAATCCCTACATGGTCAGTTTTCGGTAAAATATTAAAATGCCTACGTGGCAAAGAAGCAGAATGCAAAATGGTTAGAAAGGGTTAATTAGTTAGTAACTGAGATTGATACAGGTGGCCTGGCCCTCCTGCTGGGCCATATGTTTGCTTAGTCAGCAGGCCTGCATTGTCTTATCAATGATAGGTCTTTGATGTGATTCAAGGACTGGTCTGAATGTCTCCATGTTTATGGCAGATCAATATAGGTAACGAGCTTAGCCAAAGTTGAAAGACATTCCAGGTTGGGAGATAAGGAACAGAAGGAACAGGGAAGAACATTCCAAGTTGGAAGGTGAGGAAGTATCCCCTTTGATGTCTAACAGCAACATGGTCAGCACATGGATTATCTATGATTGGCCGGAAATAATGTAACCCCGCATGGCAACCTGTGCCCGGCTTATGATTGGTGTTGACTCTTGTGTTAATGATGTTCCAACCCCTATTGATTTGTATAAAGGTATGAGTTTTTGTCTTTGTCTTTGTCTCCTTATTCTGATAGAATCGTTCGGATTCTCTCAGGAATCTGAATTGAAGCTACAGACTAAGATCTGCTATTAAAGTTGTGTTGAACTTTACGGTGTACTCGAATCAGTTCTTGCTGAACCAGACTGAGGGGAAAAAATCCGGTTCGTCACCCACAATACAATACACAAGGGGCCCGATTTTAGCAGGTGTGCGGGTTCCCGGCGGGTGGTCCATCGGGAGCGTGGAAAACGCGGACGGCTAAATGAGTGCGCCCCCTGCGCGATCGCGGGATAATTGATGCCATTAAGCCGTGGTTACGGGTTCTCCGCTCCCCAGCTGCGTGCCGGCGGCCTGCGCATGCGCATTGACGTTCGCGCGATGGTGGAGCTCTATTTAAAGGGGCAGTCCACCAAAGCCCCTCCAGCTTCAAACAAGAGGCATCACACCATGGAGCACCCCAGGGGTAAGGCTGCACCACGGTTTTCGGACCTCGCGCTCCAGCTGCTGCTGGACGGTGTGAGGAGGAGGAGGGACACGCTGTTCCCAACTGACGGACGGAAGTGCCCTGGCTCCGCCACCAGGAAGGCATAGGCAGAGGTGGCGGCGGAGGTCAGCAGCAGGGCCAACACCACCAGGACATGGGTGCAGTGTAGAAAGCGATTCAATGACCTCACTAGGTCCGGCAAAGTGAGTACACTAACGCACCCTCCCACAACCCGTCTCCAACATCACACCAAACACCTCACAACCCCTTCTGCACAGCCACCACAGCGCTCCCGCAGCAATCCTCACAGCCACTCAACTACCATCCTCACCGTGCCTGCACGTACCCACCGTCCCTGTCCCCACTCGAACACTACCACACACCCCAATCCCCATGCAATGGGATGGGCATGTGGCACACGCATCCTCCCATCCATCTGCCCCACGCTCAACCCACCCACACCGATGCTTGATGCGTCTCACTATGCAATCTGCACTCACTCACGCATCTGTGTTTTGCCTTGACAGGAGAAGAGATGCAAGAACGCCAGAGAAAGGGACCGCACCGGAGGGGGCCCGCCACACCTGCTGGTACTGACGGACGCAGAGGTGGAGGCGCTGGATATCAGCGGCACGCAACATTGCCTCTCCGTGGCGGATGGCGAGGCTGGAGATGCAGAAACGGCCGGTAAGGGAAAGCTGACACTCAGCACTCATGATCGCGAATGACCTTAGCATCACCTGGCATCTGCCGCACCGCAATGTTTGTGCACATCCCTGAGATTGCCCTCTGTTCTCTTGCAGGGCCGTCTGCGAGCACCGTGTGTGAGGAGGGCGATTCCTCAGAGGACATGCCGGTCTCTGAGGGTGCATCGTCACATATGAGCCAACCATCCACCAGCGCAGAGACACACACCTCGGTGGGTCCCCCTCGCCAACTAGTTGGGGTTGCACATGGTGAGTCACCACGCACGAGTGAGCATGAGCAGACCCTGGTGGCAGGGGCAGCCGCGGAGGGTCCGCGTCGGTGGGAGCACTCTTCTCCAGGCTCTGCTCAGCCGGACCCAGATGCTGAACCCAGGGGGCCACCAATCAAAAGGAGAGTCGTCGAGGGGCACCAGCACATTGCCGAGGTACTGGGAGAGGTGCCACGTGCATTGTCCACAATCGCGCAGGTGATGGAGGAGTCCAACTCCTGCATGCGGGCATTGGTGGCACAGGTACAGGAGAGTATTGGCGACATAGTGTCACGGGTAGGTGCGGGAACGTCTGCGGTGGAGGACAGGCTAGCCTCCCTCGAGCGTCACGCACAGCTCAACATCGAGTCCATGCAGGCCCTGACAACGGCTGTTCGGATTCAGGCTGAGCAACATTCCGCCACCATAAATAGGCTGACGGATACACTAGGGGTGGCCTTGCAAGGCCTCACACATGCCATCCAAACTGTTGTCCAGCAGGGTGGAAGGGGTGATGTGGGCCGAGGCCACGAGAGGGACGATGGTGAACGGGGACATGGAAGCGGGGACGCTACTCAAGGTGCCACCACGTCCCATCCGTTGCCCCCCTCTCAACCAGTACCCGCAATGGTGCCTCCTCTCCAGGTGGCCGAGTCTGCCCCTGCACAGGTGCAGGAGGAGCAGTCCGTGGAGGTGCCCTCACGGGCACCGAAACCCAGGGGGCGTCGGCCCAAAGTGTCCACCCGGTCAGGGCACGAACAGGAGCAACCTGCCACGACCTCTGCTGGAGCCACAGGGGTAGCACCACGTAGGGGTTCCCATAAACGTAAGCCAACGGTCTTATAAGCACAAAGGGAATGCACCAGGGTGTCTGTCAATTTGTAATGCTTTTGTTTATAGTCGTTCACTAAGTACATAGTAAACACAATCGTTCTCACCACTCCTGCCACCTCTCGTCCATTCTTCTGCGGCTTGTGCAATAGGTCCCTTCCGTGCGGGCCATCATGACGACGAACACCTGGTCCCGCCCATTGGGCACACTACAGTGGGTGCAGGAGTACTGGCAACACTCTTCTGTGGAGGGGGCTGGTATGGCCCCTCGTCTGTGCAAGTGAGGAGATGTGAACGCCTCAGACTGTCTGATCCTAGGAGAACCGTTGACATATGAGTGCCTCCCTGGCCTGGCGAGCATCCTGGTGAGCCGGTGTTCGGCCCATGGGTCGTTCCTCATCCTCGCGCGCGTCCGCGTCCCCCTCCCCCTCCACCTCCTCCTCCTCCTCCACCTCATCGTCATCCTCAATGTGGGTGGCGGGTGTGGATGGGGCCTCCTCCAGCGTCACCCCTCTCTGTTGGGCCATGTTGTGCAGGGCACAGCAGACAACTATGATTCGTCCCACTCTGAATGGCGTGTATTGGAGCGCTCCCCCAGAATGATCAAGGCACCTGAAGCGCATCTTGAGCAGCCCTATGGCCTGCTCAATTGTAGACCTGGTAGCAATGTGGCTGTCATTGTATCGACGCTGCGGCTCGGTGATAGGGTTCCTCAGAGGTGTCATGAGCCACGTGTGCAGGGGATACCCCTTGTCGCCGAGGAACCAGCCGTTGCCGGTGTTGGGTGCGTGGAAGAGGGGCGGGACGGTGGACTCCCTGAGGACGAAGGCATCGTGTCAGCTGCCGGGGTATCTGGCGCACACGTGTAGGAATCTCTGGCGGTGGTCACAGATGAGCTGGGCGTTCATGGAGTGATACCCCTTCCTGTTGATGAACAGCCCTGGCTCATGTGGAGGTGCCCGTATTGCTATGTGGGTGCAGTCGATTACACCCTGCACCCGTGGGAAGCCAGCCACAGCATGGAAACCAAACGCCCTCTCCGTCTGGCTGCGCTCATCCATGGCGAAGTTGATGTAGTGCGAGGCCCTGTGGAACAACCCATCGGTGACCTGCCTTATGCACTTGTGTGCAGAGGACTGACAGACCCCGGTGATGTCCCCGGTGGCACCCTGGAAGGATCCGGAGGCGAAGAAGTTGAGGGCAGTGGTGACTTTGACGGCGACGGGTAAGAAGATGCTGCTTGGTCCATCCAGGAGCAGCTCGTCATTAAGGAGGCTGCAGATGTCGGCGACTACATGTCGAGTGACTCTGAGCCTCCGTATGCACTGCTCCTCGGAGAGGTCCATGAAGCTGAGCCTCGGTCTGTAGACCCTGTGCGGAGGGTAGTGCCTCCTGCGACGCATCTCTCTCTGTGGTTGCCCTCCCTCCTGCTGTGCAGGTGGATGTGCCACAGCACCGTGTTGGGGGGCTCCACGTCTCTGAGGCGGACGGCGTGGCCTGCGAGGCTGCTGGGGCTGGTGATGCTGTTCGTCCTCCGAGGATGTCGAGGCGGCCCCCATCTGGCAGGTGTAGGTCTGAGGGGTTGTGCACGGTAGGTAGGTGTTTCCTCGCACTGGGGCTGCGGTTCCACGTCGGTGTATCTTCTGGCTTGGAGGGGGGTTGTGGAGGGCAGGCGTTGCCCTGTGTGACGGAGTGGCCTCCTGCGTTGGTGAAGGGTCTCCCCCCCTCCCCCACCGTGGAATGCACCTTGGTAGCTGCCACAGGCTGCTGGCTGCAACACGTCCGTTTGGAGTGAGACTGTTTCCCCCAGTATGTGAAACAGTCTCAGGTGCAGGTAAAATCCCACACTTCCTAATAAGACAGCTGAATCAGGTCATTTAATGACCTGAAATAGCTAGATAAATATTGTCAAGTGGCATCCCACTGGCTTTAATTGCCTGCGGGATTCCCACCAGTGGGGGCTTCGCACGCACCCCCGCACGTCAGCGCGGAACCCGGAAGTGGGCGGGATCGAGGCGGGATCCAGTCCCGCTCCGGGTTTTCGCGATTTTCGGGGCCCCCCCCGCCGGGAACGCACCCGATAGCAGGTGCTAAAATCGGGCCCAAGGTAACAGTTATGGAACTTAAAGCATTCTTATTCACCCCCACTGTATGGAATTCCAGTGGAGTAAAGCTCTTCATATTCACTTTCTTTGTCTAGATTTCCAACAGACCACATTCCTCCCATCCATTCCCATAGTATAGAATTTTATTGAACCAAATCATTTCTCATTCACTCCCACTGCAAAGAATCCCAATAGACCAAAACCCCTCCCATTCACTCCTATTGTATAGAATTCCAATGAACTAAATCCTTTTCCATTCCTTCCAATGTATAGAATGCCGATGGACCAAACAAATTAAAATGGACTAAACCCCTTCCCATTTACTCATATTATACAGAACTTCAATGGACTTAACCCATTCCCATTTGCTCCCATTGGGTGAAATTCTTGATCCAATCAGCCAATGTCTTTATCCTTCGCCCATTCATTCCAATCAATCCACTGCCAAGTCTTGCCTCAAGTGTGTGGTACATTATAAAACTCTTTGATCCCTGCAAGTCTGTAGTAACTGGAGTTCAATGTTTGTTTGGATTGAGTTGGTGAATGAACGACTAATGCCTGGGGTTCAGAGATTTGCAATACATTCATTTTTATCTGTAACATGCAGTGTGTTCAGCCTATCCATATTTAAAATGGCAGGCCTGGCATAGCATCAGGAGTACCATTCACTGGAAGTTAAAGAAAAATAATTAAACATTCACTTAATATTATACTTTTTAATTTAGCAGAGTTTTTTGAGTGAGTGGGAGGTAGAATGACAATATTAACCATCTGCCAGAAGCAATTCTTTTAATAACTATAGTAAAATTAAGAGCAACATTTCCCAGAGTCAGGGGCATTTGCAGCTCGGAGCAGGGTACTGCTGTGAATTTTCCTGGAAAACAAAAAACCTATACTTCAATCAAATAGACTAATGTACTCCCAAAACTTAAAAAACCCAGAATATACCTGATCATACTTGTGTAATCATTGGGGTTCATATTAACACTCTAATGCTAATCTGCTACAATTCAGCAGCTCCCATTTGTCCAGTGCTGTTCCTATTGGACAGATTAAGGTCCCTCTGATTGTCTACTGTATAATGCGCCACGCTCATGAAAATGTCTCCAACGACAGAGCACATTTAAACCGACTTCGCAATAGTTACCGGTACCACTGTGAACCCCTGAAAACCGCTTCAACTGTTGTGCCATGGTGCCAATTGAATAGCACCATAGCTGGAACCAATCGGTGATGTATCGGCAACTTACATCACTTCCATGTAAACTGGATATTGTGCAGAAGTATTAAACACATGCATGTATTAAAGGAGAGGGCAGAATCGTGTTCTGGGCCAGAAGAGTCGCGCTGCATTATGCACAAGTGACATGAAGCCTTTGTCGGGATGAGGTGACATTTCTCGACAACAGCCATTAAGATCCTAAAAACATTGCACCCCACAAACATTTCAAACTCTCACCCAAAACTTTCCAAACCTTTTAAGCATAAAAATCCCCATTACATTTCCAGAGCAAGAGTCTGAATTGGAAAGAAAATTTTCACTTTCAAGAAAAGTTACACGATCTCATCTAGTTGCAGGCAAATTTGGACAAACAAAAGTTTATATTTTTTAATTCCACTACGTGCCAGTTTTGAAAGCTTGGTGACAAAACAGCAAGGGCTGAAAGTTGAACGGTGTGACTGATACCTTGTCCGTACTGGTTTTCACAGTTTGACACACGCCAGAGGTAAGGCAGGCTCTGTCCTGGCTGTACTGCGCAAGGTTACTGTTTTCAACCACAGTTCTTGGAAGAACTGGAGTGTTCGAACTGGAAAGAGATTTTCCCCAAGCGGCGTATCTAATCAGGATCCGATTTTACTGAATTCAAAACATTTCACTCCAGTCACTAATTTGGAGCACTCTGGACCCCAACTGGCTAGAGCTGGCGGTGCTTCTCAAGCTCCACCTGAGTTCCGGTTACTCGAGCCCTGATCTCTTTGAATTCTAGTTTCTTCAATCCCAGCAACATCCCGATTGGTGAAATGTCCTAGGACCGAGGACATTGACCACAGGTCTAGATTTAAAAAAAAAAATCCGCTCCATAATAGCAGTGATCCACAACAAAACGAGACCATTGAAAACTTTTCAAGTATCATTTACCTACTGTACACGAAAAACGAACTCTGTACAGAGTGAACATTTAATTACAAATATCAGAAGTTAGAAAGGTAGGTCAGACCGAGTCACGTTGACATGACAGCGAGTTTCTACATAAATATTGATCTGGAAAGTAGAAGGGCAGCAGTGTATTGTAAGTCAATAAATATTTGCTGTATTCTCGTCAATTAGGTGTAACTCCATTACAAAATAAAAATCTAATTTCTTATTAGTGGTTTTAAAAGTTCTAATCCATCCTGATCCAAGGCGGGAATAACACAAGCCATCCTGTATTAGCAGCCCCAGTGAGATCACCAGATATGAATGTATTCCGAATTCTCATTTCACAGTAGATTTGAACTAAAGCATCTCGGCTGCAGTTACATCTTTGGGGGAACTTAATAAAAATTAACACAGGGAAACTTTCAAAAGAGCTATATTCTGAATTGTCCGGCACAATACGCATATATAACGAGCCAAATAACAGACCGTGTTTTCCCTTTAAATAAAACGAGAGTATAAGTTAGAAGATCTGTTTAAACGTTATTAACAGGAGACGGGGAGAAATATAGAAAGTGTAACTGATGATGAGACTCACCCGCAATGGTGATGAGAAGAGCGACTGGCATTAAATCAGGTGCCATTCTAATGACTGAGGCTCTGCGCTCCCAGGACGGTGGATGTATGTCAGGACTTTGGTTTGTGTGATCCGCCAGTGACCAGTCTCCGCCCCGCTCCCAGCTGCGTCCCGCCTCCGCCAACCCGCTCCCAGTCCAACTCCACCTGCACATCCAGCCACTGCTCTTAAAGAGCCCAGCTCCACCAGAGTCAGGGCACGATTGGAGGGGAATAAATCACATCTGCATCTGCACTTAGCCCACTGGGTTCAGTGCTATCATAGTACTCCCCGAAAAAAAATCTTCCTATGAAAGAGTACAGCACCTTGCTATATACACAACGCCTGTCGATTGCAATGTACCATTCTGTTTTTTAAAAAAAAATACACGCACACGACTCCTCTAAATCAGAAATTTTATTTTTCTGATAGAAGATCGAGGGTCAAAAAGACAGAAAATGGTGTTTTTTTCCTATAGGCTGCACCGTTTCCCTTCAACAGACTGACATCCAGCAGCATGCAGCAACTGTAACATCTGTAAAGCAGACCTCTGGCACCCGGGTAGTGACAAAGTTGGAAGCTCTTTCAGAAATGCTCTCATTGAGGATGCCCAGGCATTGAGATCTACATACCACAGTACCATAACAGCCATTTTAAACAGGATATAAATATAATTGGGGCAGCATCTGAGAGGGATTCAGAGGCGATGGTAGTGAAACAATCTCTGGTCAGACATCATTGCACCGTCAGGGCTTGGCTTGCAGCCAGAGGTAGGTACTGACGGCTCGCCCTTCATGTTATAATGAACCTCAAAATGGTTTGTGCCACTTGCCCATGTTATTGAGTCGGCACTGCAGATGCCGCAACCACTTTGTGTCCATTTTGGGCGCAAGTTGAAAATTGCCGCCATGGAATCCAACCAAAAATACACAATCAAAAAAAGAATGTGTACTGACTACAACACCAGCTCTATAGTGTGGGGCAAGCTTGGCACCAAAACTTGCACCCCTTTCTACCAGCTCATACACCAGTATAATTCCCATTAACTTCTCATCCCCGTCCAGGCCCTGCACCCAATCAGCAACAGACAAGCTGATGAGTTCAGTGAAAGGCTCCTCTGCTCTGCTCAGATCTTGACTCCTCCAGCTCTCTTTGGTGCCTTAACACCATCTTCAATTGTAGAACATTAATGCAATGTGCCAATGAAGTAATCCTGAATAAATTTGCACATTTTCTGTTAATTGTTCATTAAAGAATTAACAGATAAAACAAAAACTTTAACACTGAGGCTGTGTATTAGCATGTTTCACAGGGGCAATTTTCGGTCTCTGAACAAAAGTTAACAACCACTCCACTAGAAACATAGGAACAGGAGCAGGTCATTCAGCCCCTCCAGCCTGTTCCGCCATTCAATTCGATCATGGTTGATCTGTATTTTAACTCCATCTACTCGCCTTGGTTCCATAATCCTTAATACCCTTAGCTAACAAAAATCTATCAATCTCAGTTTTAAAATTTTCAATTGATCTAGCCTCAACAGCTTTTTTGAGAAGAGAGAGTTCCAGATTTCCACTACCCTTTGTGGAAGAAGTGCTTTCTGACATCGCTCCTGAACGGCCTGGCTCTAACGCACAGATTGCACCTTAATGCACATTTAGCATATGTGCTAGTTCTAACTCACAAAGCATGTTTCCTCCTAAATTTGATCCTTTCTCATGATGTCTCTCTGCCCTTGTTCCCTTTTTCTCCCCTCAGTATATCTCATCTCTCTATCCTTTTTCTTTCTCTTTCTCTCTGTTTTCTTTCTTTAAAAGAACATTTGCTTTTCACAAGCAATACCATTTGCACGTTAACCAACTGTGGTTCAGAACACTGTGTAGGGTTTATATTTGGCCAAGCTAGTCTGTGGTAACTCCAGTATTTGCCTACTGGTATTAACGGCCCTAGAGCATATTTAAATATATGGCTTGTGACCTTTACCTAAACTGCAAAGTTAATAGACTCAAAACATGTCTCTAGTGGACTGGCTATATGTCAAATGCGTCTAAAGCAATATTTGTCAATTTATTCAGCAAGCCTTCTGTACAGTGTTTGCTCATCCACAAGTGTTTGCTTCTTGCTGTTAAAATAGCCACAACCCTTCCGTGCCTAAAAGTTGTGTAAGACTCGGTGTTGAAAGACTCTTTGGTTATTTGATAGACCAACAAGACTTTTCTATTTGCTAGGGAAGTGTGGCTGTTTCCTAATTTCCCTTACAATGTTAGAGAGCAGGATCAATGACCACAATTTGTTAGCCGGCAACCTTTTCAGGTGATGCTACAAAGAAATGTTCACTCCCTTTAAGCTGCCTGGTTGAGAAGATGAACTTCAAATAATCCTTCGTCTAAGGGCTGGAGCCAAGAGTGCATAATCCCAGTGGAAATATTATTTTTAACTGACCAGCAGTCTGATTTTATTTAAGCACAACAGTGTTGAAATTGCTCCCAGCCTTGGCTTATTCTATTTCTTCCTCAACTGAGATGCTCTCTCTTGCTCTTCCTTTTGGTTTCTCTTCCCTGTCTTTCACTTAGAATGGTAGAATTATACAGCACAGGAGGCCATTCAGCCTATTGTGCCTGTGCCGACTCTTTGAAAGGGCTATCAAATTAGTCCAACTCCCATGCTTTTTTCCCATAGCGCTGTAAATTTTTCCTTTTCAAGTATATGTCCAATTCTCTTTTGAAAGTTACTATTGAATCTGTTTCCAACACCTGTTCAGGCAGTGCATTCCAGATCAAAACTTGCTGCGTAAAAACATTTCTCCTCATCTCCCCTCTGGTTCTTTTGCCAATTATCTTAAATCTGTGTCTTCTGGTTACTGACCCTCCTGCCAGTGGGAACAGTTTCTCCTTATTTACTCTATCAAAACCCCTCATAATTCTGAACACTTCTATTAAATCTCCGCTTAACCTTCTCTGCTCTAAGGAGAACAATCCCAGCTTCTTTAGACTCTCCACATGACTGAAGTCCCTCATCCCTGGTATAATTCTGGTAAATATCCTCTGCACCCTCTCCAAGGCTTAACTTCCTTCCCCATTTGTCCCTCTTATCCTTAGCTTTAATTGAACTCACCGTTCAATGTACTTTCTGTCTATTTCTCTGTTTCAGCTCACTATTAGCTTTCTTTATCTTTTTCAGCTCTGCTGTAACTCTTTGTCCTATTCTTCAATTTTTTGACTAGTTTTGTGCAGAAAGGATTTGGAAAAGAACAACATTCAAATGTTGGGGTTTCACAGCAAAGTATATTCACTCAAATTTTTAAGGTGAAAAGTGGTTAAAATGCTAATGGGTTAGGCATTGAAATTGTTTCCCCAAAGTCCAAAAACAATAAATAATGTGTTAGCCTGTCTCAGTAATTGATAAAACACCCCAGAATTTGGGGTAATTTTAACTTTTGGCAATAGTATGGATCAGCCTCTTGAAGTCAATAGAAACAAAAATCGGGAGAGGTGTATAACAGCTGAGAGGAGCGGATCGGAGCAGAGGGAGCATCGCATAAAAAGGTGGGATTTCAGAGCGCTGAGAACTGCTGAGAGGAGCGGATCGGAGCAGAGGGAGCATCGCATAAAAAGGCGGGATTTCAGAGTGCTGAGAACAGCTGAGAGGAGCCGAGCCGAGGGAGCTGTGACGGAGTTCGATGTGACGTCAGGAATCAGAAAGGGACGCGACACAGGGGAGGCACCTGGTTGGTGAGTAGGTTCAGGTGAGTATTTCTACTTATCTACAGTAAAAAGAAAGGTAAGGTCTGCAGGTCTTATAGCAAGTAGCGCTTTTTTAGTGAATCAAGGTCCCTAGTGTAGTTAACATTCTCTAAATTAAGAATAATTTAAAGGAGTAAACTCCTTAAAGGGAGTGGTAAGTAGTTTTTCTTTCCTTTTTTTTTCTCTTGACATTGTAGTTGTTGTTAAGCTAACTTAAGGGTTAAGTCATGGCAGGAGATCCCAGGGCCGTGTCATGTTCCTCTTGTGGGATGTGGGAATTCAGGGATCCTTCCTGTGTCCCTGATTCCTTCACCTGCGGGAAGTGTGTCCAGCTGCAGCTACTGTTTGACCGCTTGACGACTCTGGAGCTGCGGATGGACTCACTTTGGAGCATCCGCGATGCTGAGGAAGTCGTGGATAGCACGTTCAGTGAGTTAGTCACACCACAGATAAAAATTATTGAGGGAGATAGTGAATGGGTGACCAACAGACAGTGGAAGAGTAGGAAGGCAGTGCAGGGGTCCCCTGCGGTCATCTCCCTCCAAAACAGGTATACCGTTTTGGATACTGTTGGGGGAGATGGCTCACCAGGGGAAGGTGGCAGTGGCCAGGTTCATGGCACCGTGGCTATCTCTGCTGCACAGGAGGGCAGGAAAAAGAGTGGCAGAGCTATAGTGATAGGGGACTCGATTGTAAGGGGAATAGACAGGCGTTTCTGCGGACGCAACCGAGACTCCAGGATGGTATGTTGCCTCCCTGGTGCAAGGGTCAGGGATGTCTCGGAGCGGCTGCAGGACATTCTGGAGGGGGAGGGTGAACAGCCAGTTGTTGTGGTGCATATAGGCACCAACGATATAGGTAAAAAAGAGGATGAGGTCCTACAAGCTGAATTTAGGGAGTTAGGAGTTAAACTAAAGAGTAGGACCTCAAAGGTAGCAATCTCAGGATTGCTACCAGTGCCACGGGCTAGTCAGAGTAGGAATGACAGGATAGCTAGGATGAATACGTGGCTTGAGAGATGGTGCAAGAGGGAGGGATTCAAATTCCTGGGCCATTGGAACCGGTTCTGGGGGAGGTGGGACCAGTACAAATTGGACGGTCTGCATCTGGGCAGGACTGGAATCAATGTCCTAGGGGGAGTGTTTGCTAGTGCTGTTGGGGAGGGTTTAAACTAATGTGGCAGGGGGATGGGAACCGATGCAGGAAGTCAGTGGGAAGTAAAGTGGTGACAGAAACAAAAGGCAGTAAGGGAGAGTGTACAGAACATGACCGGACAGATGGTCTGAGAAAGCAGGGCAAAGACCAAGGGAAGACTAGATTAAACTGCATTTATTTCAATGCAAGAAGTCTGATGGGCAAGGCAGATGAACTCAGGGCATGGATGGGTACATGGGACTGGGATGTTATAGCTATTACTGAAACATGGCTAAGGGAGGGGCAGGACTGGCAGCTCAATGTTCCAGGGTACAGATGCTATAGGAAAGATAGAGCAGGAGGTAAGAGAGGAGGGGGAGTTGCGTTCTTGATTAGGGAGAACATCACGGCAGTAGTGAGAGGGGATATATCCGAGGGTTCGCCCACTGAGTCTATATGGGTAGAACTGAAAAATAAGAAGGGAGAGATCACTTTGATAGGATTGTACTACAGACCCCCAAATAGTCAACGGGAAATTGAGGAGCAAATATGTAAAGAGATTACAGACAGCTGCAAGAAAAATAGGGTGGTAATAGTAGGGGACTTTAACTTTCCCAACATTGACTGTGACAGCCATAGCATTAGGGGCTTGGATGGAGAGAAATTTGTTGAGTGTATTCAGGAGGAATTTCTCATTCAGTATGTGGATGGCCCGACTAGAGAGGGGGCAAAACTTGACCTCCTCTTGGGAAATAAGGAAGGGCAGGTGACAGAAGTGTTAGTGAGGGATCACTTTGGGACTAGTGATCATAATTCCATTAGTTTTAAGATAGCTATGGAGAATGATAGGTCTGGCCCAAAAGTTAAAATTCTAAATTGGGGAAAGGCCAATTTTGATGGTATTAGACAGGAACTTTCAGAAGTTGATTGGGAGAGTCTGTTGGCAGGCAAAGGGATGTCTGGTAAGTGGGAGGCTTTCAAAAGTGTGTTAACCAGGGTTCAGGGTAAGCACATTCCTTATAAAGTGAAGGGCAAGGCTGGCAGAAGTAGGGAACCTTGGATGACTCGGGAGATTGAGGCCCTAGTCAAAAATAAGAAGGAGGCATATGACATGCATAGGCAGCTGGGATCAAGTGGATCCCTTGAAGAGTATAGAGATTGCCGGAGTAGAGTTAAGAGAGAAATCAGGAGGGCAAAAAGGGGACATGAGATTGCTTTGGCAGATAAGGCAAAGGAGAATCCAAAGAGCTTCTACAAATACATAAAGGGCAAAAGAGTAACTAGGGAGAGAGTAGGGCCTCTTAAGGATCAACAAGGTCATCTATGTGCGGAACCACAAGAGATGGGTGAGATCCTGAATGAATATTTCACATCGGTATTTACGGTTGAGAAAGGCATGGATGTTAGGGAACTTGGGGAAATAAATAGTGATGTCTTGAGTGTACATATTACAGAGAGGGAGGTGCTGGAAATCTTAACGTGCATCAAGGTAGATAAATCTCCGGGACCTGATGAAATGTATCCTATGACGTTATGGGAGGTTAGGGAGGAAATTGCGGGTCCCCTAGCAGAGATATTTCAATCACCCACCGCTACAGGTAAGGTGCCTGAAGATTGGAGGGTAGCAAATGTTGTGCCTTTGTTTAAGAAGGGCGGCAGGGAAAAGCCTGGGAACTACAGACCGGTGAGCCTGACATCTGTAGTGGGTAAGTTGTTAGAAGGTATTCTGAGGGACAGGATCTACAGGCATTTGGAGAGGCAGGGACTGATTAGGAACAGTCAGCATGGTTTTGTGAGAGGAAAATCATGTCTCACGAATTTGATTGAGTTTTTTGAAGGGGGAACCAAGAAGATAGATGAGGGCTGTGCAGTAGACGTGGTCTACATGGACTTTAGCAAAGCCTTTGACAAGGTACCGCATGGTAGGTTGTTACATAAGGTTAAATCTCATGGGATCCAAGGTGAGGTAGCCAATTGGATACAAAATTGGCTTGACGACAGAAGACAGAGGGTGGTTGTGGAGGGTAGTTTTTCAAACTGGAGGCCTGTGACCAGCGGTGTGCCTCAGGGATCGGTGCTGGGTCCGCTGTTATTTGTTATTTATATTAATGATTTGGATGAGAATTTAGGAGGCATGGTTAGTAAGTTTGCAGATGACACCAAGATTGGTGGCATTGTGGACAGTGAAGAAGGTTATCTAGGATTGCAACGGGATCTTGATAAATTGGGCCAGTGGGCCGATGAATGGCAGATGGAGTTTAATTTAGATAAATGTGAGGTGATGCATTTTGGTAGATTGAATCGGGCCAGGACCTACTCCGTTAATGGTAGGGCGTTGGGGAGAGTTATAGAACAAAGAGATCTGGGAGTACAGGTTCATAGCTCCTTGAAAGTGGAGTCACAGGTGGATAGGGTGGTGAAGAAGGCATTCGGCATGTTTGGTTTCATTGGTCAGAACATTGAATACAAGAGTTGGGATGTCTTGTTGAAGTTGTACAAGACATTAGTAAGGCCACACTTGGAATACTGTGTTCAGTTCTGGTCACCCTATTATAGAAAGGATATTATTAAACTAGAAAGAGTGCAGAAAAGATTTACTAGGATGCTACCGGGACTTGATGGTTTGACTTATAGGGAGAGGTTAGATAGACTGGGACTTTTTTCCCTGGAGAGTAGGAGATTAAGGGGTGATCTTATAGAAGTCTATAAAATAATGAGGGGCATAGATAAGGTCGATAGTCAAAATCTTTTCCCAAAGGTAGGGGAGTCTATAACGAGGGGACATAGATTTAAGGTGAGAGGGGAGAGATACAAAAGGGTCCAGAGGGGCAATTTTTTCACTCAAAGGGTGGTGAGTGTCTGGAACGAGCTGCCAGAGGCAGTAGTAGAGGCGGGTACAATTTTGTCTTTTAAAAAGCATTTGGACAGTTACATGGGTAAGATGGGTATAGAGGGATATGGGCCAAGTGCAGGCAATTGGGACTAGCTTAGTGGTATAAACTGGGCGACATGGACATGTTGGGCCGAAGGGCCTGTTTCCATGTTGTAACTTCTATGATTCTATGATTCTATAACATGCAGCTGATTCAATATCACCCCATTTACACTATTGACAAAAGTTTAAATCATCCCTCTATTGTGTAGTGATGTCCCCAGTCCCAGGTGTTTAGCAGGGGTTGTTTGGCATAGGCTTTCCCTTCTGGTTCAGAGTGCAGGGCGATAAAATAGGGACAGAAACACATACTGACAGGTTTTTAAACAGAAAGCTGCTGGGGCAGGCTGTTGTCCGGAGTCAGAAGGTTAACATGCAGGATGATAGTTATAAGCTATTTTGCTTAGGTCAAACAAAATGACCTACTGCAGTGGGAAATTGAAGCATGTTCATTATTTTGTGAGATAAGTTGTACTGATTGAATCAAATATCTGCTGCTCTTTGACTTCACTTGCTGGCTGAGAAATAAAACAGCTTATTGATTCATTCTGGCCCTTGTCTCGCTAAAGTGTAAACAATCCGCCTATTGTAAGATTTGAGAAGCAGATGTGAGGGCATGTGCGAAAGACACAGTATCTAGTCCATGTATCTTCTAATGCTGCCACAAAATTACCTTGCCACTATGACCCATGGTAATGTGATACGTTGCACGGTTTCACAATACATGACAGGGTGAGAACATTTCACTGAAAAATAATTCACTCTATTTTATTGGGTGTAAATCTCCCATGTATATTCTACAGTGAAATGCTCTCTTCTATATTTCAAAGAGAACAGTCCATCCAGCCTTTAATACAATATTTGTGAACTAATCATTTAAGAACTTGCAGTTGCATATGTGCAGCATTATAGATTTAGATGAATAATAATGAAGGTGATCATTTGCTCTATTAGAATAAACAGAATAACTCAGTAAGTTTCAGGTATTCTTTCAACCATGTAAAAAGGTGTCATAACTAATTTGTGCTGTCTGAGTTATGCTTCTTTCACTCATATGAACAAATGTTATCTCACTGTAGCTGGTGATTCCATTTTCCAGCCTCCGCCTGTTAATTGAATACACAGTTCTCCATGTTGTTCATCTTTCATTACTTGGAAGGAATTTACAGTGAAATTGTAAGAGAGATTATCTCTTGCAATTGCTTGTGTTTTTTAAAAAAATAATAAATTATTTCCTTATTGAAGTAAACAAATAACAGTTTTCCACAATCTAACAATCTAATTGCATCAGGTACACAAATAGCTACATGTACACATAGATATATATAGATACACATAGACACATACAGATACATGCTGAATCAGGCATATATAAAAACGGATACATATACAGAGTCACACATACCAGAATTATATAGAACTCCTGTACCCTGTGGTTACTAGGTATAACACTCCTGCATTTTACAAACAATTAGTGAATGAACAGAGTAACGTTTTATAGTAAATCTCACCAATTTATTTTCAGAATGCTGTTCATAACATAGAAAATAACAAAGTACACCACAATGTTCCAGTTTGTTGGCTAACTGCACACCTGTCATCAGAAGGCTCTCTGAAACTGGCTGACCCGGAACATAAGGAGAGAGCTTTCTCTCTTTAGGACTGGTTCCTTTACTAGATCTCGCAGACTGGTTTTGACTGTGTGGTTCGTTATTCTCTTATTTCTTTGCTGGACAGAAAGCCAGAGGCTTGACCTCTGGACCCCTCCCAACTTTGTGTGTCTAGCAATTGGCCAGTTGAGCTGCCAATGAAATCTGACTATCACCCTCCTAGGTGTGGGCTCTGAGCAACTAATCCCTGCTGAGTTCAAATTAATAAGGTCATTGCAACATCTCATTTGTGAATGTTTACTAGAATATTTTTAATGAACCTCCGTTATCTAGGCGCTTCACCGGAGCGTAATCTGACAAAATTGACACTGAGCACTAGGACAGGTGACCAAAAGCTTGGTCAAAATGGTAGGTTTTACTGTCATCAATGTGCAGGAAATCAATTAGCATGGACAAAAATTTTGAAAGCATGTGTCACACACAGAGGTCTTACTTTAATGTGACAAAAGTATAAAAATAAGGAAAAAAAGATCATCTAACAATGCTTTCTTTTGACTTGAACACAGAAACTTGCACACATTTTCATCACAATTTCCCTCACCAAATAGCAGTTTAATTCTGATTGACCTCAGGCTTGTCCCCTTATTTAAAGTAATTGGAATTTGTGATCTCAATATGATAGACGAACTTTAATACAGTAAAACAATACATAAGAACATAAGAAATAGGAGCAGGAGTAGGCCAATCGGCCGCTCGAGCCTGCTCCGCCATTCAATAAGATCATGGCTGATCTGATCCCAACCACAAATCTAAAGAACACAAGAAGTAGGAGCAGGACCCGGCCACTCAGCCCCTGGGCCCGCTCCGCCACCCACAGGGCCTTGACCGATCCGAACTCAGCTTCATGTCCAATTTCCTGCCCGCTCCCCATAACCCCTAATTCCCTTTACTTCTAGGAAACTGTCTATTTCTGTTTAGACATTGTGCATATATATAAAAAAGTAAAAAAGTAAATTTTCAGCTAGATTCTTCTGAGTTTAGGGCAGAGCAAGGGATTTACAAGCATTTACGAGTCTACTGGGAAGCTTCTCTAGGCACAGAACATATCCTCAAATTGATCTCAGAATATGCCTAGGAGAAACTATCTAGTAATTGATCTCAGGAAATATCTATACAGCGAATAAATGTAAGGAATCTTACAACACCAGGTTATAGTCCAACAGTTTTATAACCTGGCGTTGTAAGATTCCTTACATTTGTACACCCCAGTCCATCACCGGCATCTCCACATCATCATATACAGCGAATAGACTTTGTTGCATTAAAGAGAGGCAATTTAGCAGCAGAGTAATGAATTGTGCGTTACATGGTAAAACGCTTCCATTCTTTATAAAATGGCATAACATCTATCTTACTGGGAGATGCATTAGTACCTATAATAAATAAACTGTAGTACTGGGTGTAATATATAATAAGGTGCATGCAGACTAGGAATGTTGCAAAGGAGATTTTTGAGACTGAAATCGGTATGGGCCCAAGCTGGCAATTACACGGTACAGTCACTCAGGTCTTTAAGCCCCATTGTGTAAACCTGCTTCTTTTGTTGCAGTCTTTCTGAATCAAACCGATAATATAATCACCTATCATTACTTTATAGTGCCATGCATCAACACTGTACTGCACCACCTACCACAACTCTACAATGCCATGCATAAGTGGCATAGAGAAACATCCCTCTTCACCTTGCAATGCATGCATCACTGTTGTACTGTGTAACCTCTCTGTACTCTTTAGTGCTATATTTCAAAAGCAGAGGGTGCCACATGCTAACGTTGGATAATACCAATCATCTAGTGAATAAAAACTATATCAAAGAATTCAAATAGCTTCACAACTGGAAATATATTTTATTTCCCTCGCCACGTCTTTGGCTGCTGCTTCGACAATCCCTCAAACACAGGGGTGTCAAACTCATTTTGTATGGTGGACCTGATCCGATATCCTGGCACTTGGCGTGGGCCACATTCAGCAAAAGTTATTAAAATAGAAATAGATGAAAATAAACTATATTGGTACTTACTTACATTTAGATTGTATTTACTGCTGCTGCTGCTCCTCGATACCTGGCACCTCTTAGGTTGAACCATTGCATCAACATTTGGAGCAAAAGACTGGCTGAGGCCTGTCTTGGATCAAAACATGAGGACCACTTGCCACCATAGAACTTTGTGCCCCAACCACTAATCCTGGAAGTGAATTCCACAGCCTCACAACTCGGTGTAAAGTAGTTTCTCTTGATCACTGTTCTAAATCTCTTACTTTTAATCTTGAGTCTATGGCTCCTCGTCTTCACCCCTCAACCACTGGAAGCAGCCTATTTCTATCTACCCCATCCTAACTTTCATAATGTTAAACATTTCTATCAAATTGCCCTGCTTTATGTGTTGAATATGAAAAGGATGAGTCCTAACAGAAAGGGTACAAAGTCAGAATGGTCCTGAGACTGAGCTACCTACCTTTCTGGTTAGGAACGTACCTGTCTTGTTTGACTTCCTATACTCCTAATCTGTTATACAACCACAACTGGTTGCCTTGGTGATTATTAGCTATAAGCCACAAGCACATAACACTCTATGCTGCACACACCTTGTAAGCATTATCTCTGAGTCTTCCACAATGGGGAAGAAAACTGCAAGAAGAGGAGAAAAGAGGACCCTTCCTTCCTATGGCAATCTGCGTGCTTTACTCTGTAACCTTTACTGTTTAAATTAAATAAATCCCTCTGGCTATTTTTAAGCATTCCTTGGATGATCCGATTTCCCCTGTTACCCTGGAGTGAGTATAGACAAAGTGACCAACCTGCATCATCGGTGACATCGCAATGATTATTGGCACAACAGGGTCCTGCATCATGCTACTGACATTGCATTCAATCTCTAAGTGTAAGTGGTCCTCGGATTTGGTCTCTCAGTGTAAGTAGTCCCTGGATTTGGTATCTCAGTGGAAGTGGTCTCTGGATTTGGTTTCTCAGTGTAACTGGCTCCTGGATTTGGTCTCTCAGTGTAAGTAGTCCCTGGATTTGAGACACTGAATGGGCTAAAAATTGATAAAGAGGAGGTACTAGAAAGGCTAGCTGTACTTAAAGTAGATAAGTCACCCGGTCCAGATGGGATGCATCCTAGGTTGCTGAGGGACGCAAGAGTGGAAATTGTGGAGGTACTGGCCATAATCTTCAAACCATCTTTAGATACAGTGGTGGTGCCAGAGGACTGGAGAATTGCAAATGTTACACCCTTGTTCAAAAAAAAGTGTAAGGATAAACCCAGCAACTACAGGCCAATCAGTTTAACCTTGGCAGTGGGGAAGCTTTGAGAAATGATAATCTGGGGCAAAATTAACAGTCACTTGGACAAGTGTGGATTAATAAAGGAAAGCCAGCGTGGATTTGTTAAAGGCAAATCGTGTTTAACCAACTTGATGGAGTTTTTTGATGAGGTAACGGAGAGAGTCAATGAGGGCAATGCGGTTGATGTGGTGTGTATGGACTTCCAAAAGGCGTTTATTAAAGTGCCGCATAACAGGCTTGTCATCAAGATGAAAGCCCATGGAATAAAGGGGGCAGTAGCAGCATGGATACAAAATTGACGAAGTAATAGGAAACAGAGAGTAGTGGTGAACGGTTATTTTTCAGAATGGAGGGAAGTATACAGTGGTGTTCCCCAAGGGTCGGTGCTGGGACCATTGCTTTTTTGATTTATATTAATGACTTGGACTTGGGTGTACAAGGCACAATTTCAAAATTTGCAGATGACACAAAACTTGGAAGGGTAGTGAAAAGTGAGGAGGATAGTGATAGACTTCAAGAGGACTTGGACAGGCTGGTGGAATGGGCTGACACGTAGCAGATAAAATTCAACGCAGAAAAGTGTGAGGTGATACATTTCAAACGAACATACGAATATACAAATTAAGAGCAGGAATAGGCCATTCTGCCCCTCGAGCTTGCTCTGCCATTTGCTAAGATCATACTGATCTGATTGCGACCTCAACCCTACTTTCCCGTCTACCTACTATAACCTTTGACTTCCTTGTTAATCAGGAATCTATCTAATTCAGCTTTAAAAATATTCAATGACCCTGCCTCCAACATTCTCTGGGGAAGAAAGTTCCACAGACTCACGACCCTCTGAGAGAAAAAAATTCTCCTCATCTCCATCTTAAATGGTAGACCCCTTATTTTTAAACTGTGACCCCCTAGTTCTAGCTCTCCCACGAGGGGAAACATCCTCTCAGCATCTACCCCTTCTAGTCCCCTCAGGATCTTATATGTTTCAATACGATCACCTCTCATTCTTCTAAACTCCAGTGTATACAGGCCCAACTTCTCTAACCTTTCCTCATAAGATAACCCCCTCATCCCAGGGATCAGTCGAGTGAACCTTCTCTGAACTGCCTCCAAAGCAATTATGTCCTTTCTTAAATAAGGAGACCAAAACTACACACGGTATTCCAGATGTGATCTCACCAATGCCCTGTACAACTGTAGTAAAACATCTCTACTTTTATATTCCATTCCTCTTGCAATAATTGACAACATTCCATTTGCCTTCCTAATCATTTGCTGTACCTGCATACTAACTTTTTGTGATTCATGTACTAGGACACCCAGATCCCTCTGTACCTCAGAGTTCTGAAATCTCTCTCCATTTAAATAATATATTGCTTTTCTATTCCTCCTGCCAAAGTGGACAAGTTCATATTTTCCCACATTATATTCCATCTGCCAAATTTTTGCCCACTTACTTAACCTGTCTATATCCCTTTGCAGACTCCTTGGGCCCGATTTTAGCACCCGGTCTCGGGTGCGTTCTCGGCGGGGGGGCCTCTAAAATCCCGAAATCGAGGAGCGGGACCGGATCGCGCCTCGATCCCGCCCACTTCCGGGTTCCGCGCTGACGTGCGGGGGTGCGTGCGCAGCCCCCGCTGGTGGGAATCCCGCAGGCAATTAAAGCCAGCGGGGTTCCACTTGAGTGTATTTATCTAGGTATTTCAGGTCATTAAATGACCTGATTGAGCTGTTTTTTTAACAAGTGTGGGATTTTACGGTGAAATGAGACTGTTTCCCATACTGGGGGAAACACTCACACTCCCAACGGACGTGTTGCAGCCAGCAGCCTGTGGCAGCTGCCAAGGTGCATTCCACAGGTGGGGTGGGGGGAGGGGGAAGAGCCTTCACCAACGCAGGAGGACACTCCGTAACATTGGGCAACACCTGCCCTCCACCACCCTCCTCCAAGCCAGAAGATTCACCGGCGTGGAAGTGCAACCCCTGTGCGAGGACACACATGTCTAGCGTGCACAACTCCGCAAACCTACACCTGCCAGATGGGTGCTGCGTTGACATCCTCGGAGGACGAACAGCATGACCAGCCTCAGCAGCCTCGCAGTCCACGCCGTCCGCCTCAGAGACGTGCATCCCCACAACACGGTGCTGTGGCACATCCACCTGCACAGCAGGATGGAGGGCATCCGCAGAGAGAGATGCGTCGCAGGAGGCACTACCCTCCGCACAGGGTCTACAGACCGAGGCTCAGCTTCATGGACCTCTCTGAGGAGCAGTGCATACGTAGGCTCAGAGTCACTCGCCAGGTAGTCGCCGACATCTGCAGCCTCCTTAATGACGAGCTGCTCCCGGATGGACCAAGCAGCATCTTCTTACCCGTCGCCGTCAAAGTCACCACTGCCCTCAACTTCTTCGCCTCCGGATCCTTCCAGGGTGCCACGGGGGACATCACCGGGGTCTCTCAGTCGTCTGCACACAAGTGCATAAGGCAGGTCACCGATGGGTTGTTCCGCAGGGCCTTGACCTACATCAACTTCGCCATGGATGACCGCAGCCAGACGGAGAGGGCGATTGGATTCTATGCTGTGGCTGGCTTCCCATGGGTGCAGGGTGTAATCGATTGCACCCACATAGCAATACGGGCACCTCCACATGAGCCAGGGCTGTTCATCAACAGGAAGGGGTATCACTCCATGAACGCCCAGCTCATTTGTGACCACCGCCAGAGATTCCTACACGTGTGCGCCAGATACCCTGGCAGCTGCCATGATGCCTTCGTCCTCAGGGAGTCCACCGTCCCGCCCCTCTTCCACGCACCCAACACCGGCAACGGCTGGCTCCTCGGCGACAAGGGATATCCCCTGCACACGTGGCTTATGACACCTCTGAGGAACCCCATTACCGAGCCGCAGCGTCGATATAATGACAGCCACATTGCTACCAGGTCTACAATTGAGCAGGCTATAGGGGTGATCAAGATGCGCTTCAGGTGCCATGATCGTTCCGGGGGAGCGCTCCAATACACGCCACTCCGAGTGGGACGAATCATAGTTGTCTGCTGTGCCCTGCATAACATGGCACTACAAAGAGGGGTGCCGCTGGAGGAGGCCCCATGCACACCCGCCACCCACATTGAGGACGACAATGAGGAGGAGGAGGAGGAGGAGGAAGAGGAGGAGGGAGAGGAGGAGGAACGACCCATGGGCCGAACACCGGCTCACCTGCGTGCTCGTCAGGCCAGGGAGGCACTCATATGCCAACGGTTCTCCTAACATTACACTGTGTGAGGCGTTCACATGTCATAACGTGCACAGACGAGAGGTCCATACTGGCTCCCTCCACAGAAGAGTGGTGCCTGTACACCTGCACCCACTGTATTATGCCCAATGGGTGGGACGGGGTGGTCGTCGTCATGATGAGGCGCACGGAAGGGACATATTGCACAAGCCGCAGAATTATGGACAAGAGGTGGCTGCATTGGTGAGAAAAAGTGAGTTTATTTTGTGTTGACATTCAAAGAGTGGAAATAAAAAAAAAAATAGACAAACACCCTGGTGCAATCCCTGTGTACTCACGGAACTTTAGGCTTTCGTTTCTGGGTACCCCTACGTGGTGCTACCCCTGTGGCTCCAGCAGAGGTGGTGGCAGGTTGCTCCTGTTCGTGCCCTGACCTGGTAGATGCTTTGGGCCGATGCCCCCTGGGTTTCGGTGCCCGTGAGGGCACCTCCACAGACTGCTCCTCCTGCACCTGTGCAGGGGCAGACTCGGCCACCTGGAGAGGATGGACTATTGCGGGCACTGGTTGAGAGGGGGGCAACGGGTGAGACGTGGGGGCGCCTTGAGTAGCGTCCACACTTCCATTTCCCCGTTCACCATCTTCCCTCTCATGGCCAAGGCCCACATCACCCCTCCACCCTGCTGGACGGCAGTTTGGATGACGTGGGTGAGACCTTGCAAGGCCACCTCCAATGTATCTGTCAACCTGTTGATGGCGGCAGAATGTTGCTCACCCTGAATCTGAACAGCCGTTGTGAGGGCCTGGATGGACTCATTGGTGAGCTGTGCGTGACGCTCGAGGGAGGCTAGCCTGTCCTCCACCGCAGACGTTCCCACACCTACCCGCGACACTATCTCAGAGATGCCTTCACGTCCCTGCGACACTATCTCAGCGATACCCTCCTGCACCTGTGCCACCATTCCCCTCATGCAAGAGTTGGACTCCTCCATCCTCCGTGCGATTGTGGAGAGTGCGCGTGGCACCTCTCCCAGTACCTCAGCAATGTGCTGGTGCCCCTCGACGACTCTCCTTTTGACTGGTGGCCCCCTGGGTTCAGCATCTGGGTCCGGCTGAGCAGAGCCTGGAGAAGAGTGCTCCCACCGACGCGGACCCTCCGCGGCTGACCCTGCCACCAGGGTCTGCTCATGCTCACGTGTGCGCGGTGACTCACCATGTGCAATCCCAACTAACTGAGGGGGGGGACTCACCGAGGTGTGTGTATCTGCGCTGGTGGATGCAAGGCTCATGTGTGACGATGCACCCTCAGAGACGGGCATGTCCTCTGAGGAATCGCCCTCAACCGAAACGTCGATCGCAGACGGCCCTGCAAGAGAACAGAGGGCAATATCAGGCATGTGACCAAATGTGGCGGTGCGGCATATGCCATGTGATGCTAAGATCATTCGCGATCATGAGTGATGAGTGCCAGCTTTCCCTTACCGGCCGTTTCGCCAGAACCAGACTCGCCATCCGCCACCGACAGGCAATGCAGCGTGCGGCTGATCTCCAGTGCCTCGACCTCGGCGTCTGTCAGGGCCACCTCGTGTGGCGGGCCCCCTCCGGTGCGTGCCCTATCGCGTGCGTTCCTGGCCCTCTTCTCCTGTGAGGGCAAAACACAAAAACGTTATTGAGTGATGATTACAATGTGAGACGCTTCAAGCATTGGTGTGAGTGGGTTGAGCGTGTGGCAGATGGATGGGAGGATGCGTGTGCCACATGGCCATCCCATTGTATGGGCATTGGGGTGTGTGGTAGTGGTCGAGTGGGGACAGGGACGGTGGGTACGTGCAGGCACTGTGAGGATGATAGTTGGGTGGCTGTGAGGATTGGTGCGGGAGCGCTGTGCTGTCAGTGGAGATGGGGTTGTGAGGTGTTTGAGGTGATGTGGAAGACGGAGTGACGCAGAGTGCGTTAGTGTACTCACTTTCCCGGACCTGGTGAGGTCATTGAATCTCTTGCGGCACTGAATCCAAGTGCGGGTGGTGTTTCCCCAGCTTGTGACCTCAGCGGCCACCTCCTCCCATGCCCTCTTGGTGGCGCTGGCAGGGCACCTCCTTCCATCTGTGGGGAACAGCGTCTCCCTCCTCATGCGGACCCCGTCCAGCAGCACCTGGAGGGCGTGGTCCGTGAAACGGGGAGCAGCCTTACCCCTGTGCTCCTCCATCCTTCATGGAGTATAGTTTGTGGCTGGAGGGGCTTTGGTGGACTGCCCCTTTAAATAGAGCGCCACCATCGCTCAGACGTCAATGCGCATGCGCAGGCCGCCGGCACGCAGCTGAGAAGCGCGGAACCCGTAACTGCTGGCTAATTACATCAATCATCCCGCGATCACGCACGCAACGCACTCAATTTGGACGGCGCGTTTTCCTCGAACCTGACTGACCACCCGCTGCCAACCCGTACCCCTGGTAAAATCGGGCCCCTTATGTCCTTATGTCCTCTTCACAACTTACTTTCCTACCTACTTTTGTGTCATCAGCAAATTTAGCAACCATACATTCAGTCCCTTCATCCAAGTCATTGATATAGATTATAAATAGTTGAGGCCCAAGCACTGATCCCTGTGGCACTCCATTTGTTACATCTTGCCAACCTGAAAATGACCCATTCATGCCTACTCTCTGATTCGGTAGGAAGAACGAGGAGAGACAATATAAACTAAAGGGTACAATTCTAAAAGGGGTGCAGGAACAGAGAGATCTGGGGGCATATGTACACAAATCATTGAAGGTGGCAGGGCAGGTTGAGAAAGCAGTTAAGAAAGCATACGGGATCCTGGGCTTTATAAATAGAGGTATAAGGCTCCATTTTAGCACCCGCTATCGGGTGCGTTCCTGGCGGGGGGGGGCTCCGAAAATCGGGGAATCCCGGAGCGGGTCGGGAGCCCGGCTCCAACCCGCCCACTTCCGGGTTCCCCACAGACGCACCGACGTGCGCACGCAGCCCCCGTATGTGGGACTCCCGCAGGCAATTAAAGCCAGCCGGGTGCCACTTGAGAGTATTTATTCAGGTATTTCAGGTCATTAACTGACCTGATTAAGGGAATATGTCAGGAGGGGTGGGATTTTAGAGACAACTGGGACTGTTTCCCATACTGGGGGAAAAACTCCCAGTTCAAATGGACGTGTTGCAGCTATCAGCCTGTGGCAGCTGCAAAGGTCCATTTGACAGGCGGGAGTGGGCGGGGGTGACCCTCACTCATTGCAGGAGGCCACTCTGTCACTTAGGACAAAGTTTGGCCTCCACCACCCTCCTCCTAACAATCAAATTCATAAACTTGCACACTTACCCCGGGGTCCAGAGACATGTACCTACCTTGCGGACCCCCTCAGATGTACATCTTCCGGATGGGGGCCGCCGTAGCTGCAGTCATGACCTCCTCGGAGTGCGAACAGCATCACCAGCCTCGCCATCCACGCCGTCCACCTCTGACACGTGGAGCTCCACAACACAGTGCTGTGACACATCCACCTGCACAGCAGGAAAGAGGGCAACCGCAGAGAGAGATGCTTCGCAGAGGGCACTACCCTCGCCACAGGGTCCACAGACCGAGGCTCAGCTTCCTGGACCTCTCTGAGCAGCAGTGCACACGGAGGTTCAGAGTCACTCGACATGTAGCCGTGGACATCTGCAGCCTCTTTCATGCCGAGCTGCTCCCGTCTGGCCCGAGCACCATCTTCTTACCTGTCGCTGTCAAAGTCACCACTGCCCTCAACAACTTCTCCGCATCCTTCCAGGGTGCCACCGGGGACATCGCTGACGTCTCTCAGTTGTCTGCACAAAAGAGCCCTGCAAATACACCTACACCCACTTTGCAGTGACACAATGGGTGGCATCAGGTGTGGGTCTTCATTGTGATCCTCAGGAAAGGGCATTATTGCACAAACCAAACAAGATTCGCTAAGACATGGCAGTAGTGGTGACAATATAATATGTAATGTGAGTTGATCAGAAATTAAATAGAAGTAAAAACCATGACAAACCCTCAAACACCCTTGTGCATCCCCTTCATGCTCACAACACGTTTGCCTTACGCTTCCAACTGCACATATGTGATGCATGCCCTGTGGCTGCAGCACAGGTAGTGGCAGGTTGAATGAGGCTGACCGTGAAAGAGATGCATGAGAGGGTGAGTATGAGATAGAGTCATGAGATTGTATGAGGATTGGGTTGAGTGGTAGTGGCGGGATGAGTACTGGCGAGGTGAGTAAGTGCAGGTAAGATGAGGATGAGCTTTGAGTGGGTGTGAGGGGTGATGTGACAGAGTAGTGTTGGCTGTGCAGAAGGAGATATGGGGTGGGGGCGGTGATGTGGCAGACGGAGTGTAGGGAATGAGTAAGTGTACTCACTTTGGCTGACCTACTTAGGTCATTGCAGCGCCTCCTGCACTGTATGCAGGTGTGCGATATGTTGGTGGTGCAGGTGACCTCCTCTGCCACCTCGAGCCAGGCCTTCCTGGTGGCAGAGGCAGGCTGCTTCCTCCTGCCCGCCGGGGGGAAGATCTCTGTCCTCCCCCTCCTCCTCACCCCATCTAATGATACCTGGAGTGAGGCATCATTAAACTGGGAGCAGCCTTCCCCCTGGGCTGCTCCGTGCTGTAATTTTTTCTATTTGTTGCAGCATCTGTCAGTGGAGGACTGCCCCTTTAAATAGAGCTCCTCCAGCTGACAGACCTTACTGTGCATGCGCAGCCCGCCCGACGCGCAGATCAGCAGTGGGGAACCCGGAAGAACAGGTAAGTGGATCCAATTAGGCTGCGATCGCGCGCAGGGCAGACTGATTTCACCGGGCGCGTTACCCACGCGCCCAATAGCGCCCCTGCCACGAACCCGCAGCCCTGGCAATATCGAGCCCACAGAGTATAAAAGCAAGGAGGTTATGATGAATCTTTGTAAAACATTGGTTCGGCCACAACTGGAGTATTGTGTCAAATTCTGGGCACCGCACTTCAGGAAGGATGTGAAGATGTTAGAGAGGGTGGAGAAGATTTACTCGAATGATTCCAGGGATAAGGGACTTCAGTTACGTGGATAGACTGGAGAAGCTGGGATTATTCTCCTTGGAGCAGAGAAGGATGCGAGGAGATTTGATAGAGGTATTCAAAATCATGAAGTGTCTGGACAGAGTAGATAAAGAGAAACTGTTCCCATTGATGGAGAGGTCAAGAACCAGAGGACATGGATTTAAGGTGATTGGCAAAAGAACCAAAGGTGACATGAGGAAAAGCTTTGCTAGTGGTTAGGATCTGGAATGCACTGCCAGAGGGGGTGGTGGAGCTAGATTCAATCATGGCGTTCAAAAGGGAACTGGATAAGTATTTGAAAAGAAAAGATTTGCAGGGCTTTGGGTATAGGGCGGGGGAGTGGGACTAGCTGGATTGCTCTAGCATAGAGCCGGCACGGAATCAATGGGCCAAATGACCTCCTTCTGTGCTGTAACCTTTCTATGATTCCATGGTCTTATGATCTGACCCTTTTTGACCACTTTGCCTGAAAGCCATTGTTGTAAAATCGATGATCGGCTCTGTATAGCCCCTAACCCCACACACACTATGGTTTACTATGGTTTCTCTCTATCTATTCTGTCTAGACCCTTAATGATTTTAAATACCTCTATCAAATCTCCTCGCATCCTTCTCTGTTCCAAGGAGAACAACCCCAGCTTCTCCTGTCTATCCACGTAACTAAAGTCCCTCATCCCTGGAATCATTCTAGTAAATCTCTTCTGCACCGTCTCTAAGGCCTTCACATCTTTCCTAAAGTGCGGTGCCCAGAACTGGACACATTACTCCAGTTGTGGCCGAACCAGTGTTTTATAAAGGTTCATCATGACTTCCTTGCTTTTGATCTTTACTAACTCAAAGCAATGCCTTAAGGCAACACGACTGTCACGGCAGTGGTGCCAAGGCATGTTCCGTTCAGTTTCCAAACCGGTGGGTGGGTGGTGGGCATCCAATGAGAAAGTGCCAAGCTGAAGTTGAACTATCTCCCAGCAATGGGAAGGGTGACACTTGAGCAGTCTCTGGTTTCACCCAGTGGCTGGTTGCTCTGAGGGCACTGGCGACAACAGCCTGGGAGTATGCTGTGTAGTCCGACTGCCTTCTCAGGCCAGGCAAATGGAGAGAACAACATTAAGAGGAAAACGTACCGTGAAATGTGCCTGCATTAAAAGAAAACAAGGTGTTGTCTAATGCTATTGATTTTCTCTTTGAATGCGAGGAGAAATATCAGAACCTGGGAACATCCCTAAACATTTCCTTAAAGACTGTATTAAAATGTTTGCCAAAATATAAATATCAACTGATGGGATTTTTTTTTTAAAAAAGGCTTGCCAGCAAATGTTCAGTAAACACTGTTCCTTTAATCACCAGTCAGCGCTCAGTGGGTGGGAAATGGATGATAAGAACATCTGGAGGCAAATTTCAGACCATAAATTACTGTGATGGAAATATCTGTGGGCTAGTGGCAATCTGATTTAAAATATAGAGCAACTTATTATCCCTTAATTGGCGGAAAGTATCGACTCAATTTGAGTCTAGAATTTGGGCCCTTTCTCCAGCCTACGGTGCTCTCGAGGCAGTACAAAGAAGGTTCACTCGGTTAATCCCGGGGATGAGGGGGCGGACATATGAGGAGAGGTTGAGTAGATTGGGACTCTACTCATTGGAGTTCAGAAGAATGAGAGGCGATCTTATTGAAACATATAAGATTGTGAAGGGGCTTGATCGGGTGGATGCGGTAAGGATGTTCCCAAGGATGGGTGAAACTAGAACTAGAGGGCATAATCTTAGAATAAGGGGCTGCTCTTTCAAAACTGAGATGAGGAGAAACTTCTTCACTCAGAGGGTAGTAGGTCTGTGGAATTTGCTGCCCCAGGAAGCTGTGGAAGCTACATCATTAAATAAATTTAAAACGGAAATCGACAGTTTCCTAGAAGTAAAGGGAATTAGGGGTTACGGGGAGCGGGCAGGAAATTGGACATGAATTTAGATTTGAGGTTAGGATCAGATCAGCCATGATCTTATTGAATGGCGGAGCAGGCTCGAGGGGCCGATTGGCCTACTCCTGCTCCTATTTCTTATGTTCTTATGTTCTTATGAAACAAGTGAGGAGACTCTTTGCCTCTAGTCTTGTGCTTGTAATTGGCAACGTTCACTCTAGGTTGTCCAATAATTCACAACTATTGGAGCTGTCAATTGTTGGACACCCGAGAGCAAACATTCCTGGAGACTTCTTCAGGAACCTTTCCCAGAATTGTTCATCGCTGGTGGTTTCCAGAGATATATTAATGGCCTATTTATATAATAGAACCATTCCGAGAACTAGTGTTCCTGCACTTTTGCCCTAGGTATATAATTAAAGGAATGTAATTCACAAGAGAATAGAGATAACTATTGTGCACAATTAAGAACAAATGAAAGCAGCCAGCCGAGCAGCTATGAGAGTAATGGAGAAAAAGGTAGATAATTGCAGTAGAAATGATAAAAAGCTTTCTTTTTTAGCCATGTTAGAGGCCAGAGGGCCATTAAAAGACACCTTAGGACAGATTCACATGGACTCCCAATGTATGGCAGTGGTGTTAAATGACTACTTTACATCAGTCTTCACTCCTTTGAATCTTGCTTAATTAATTAATGTAGATAAGAAAATAGAAAATATTAAGATAGCTGAGGACATGATTCTAGATAGAATAAGAAACTTTAAAGTAGATTGGGCTGCTGATCCGGACGGCAGCCACCCGAGGGTGATTAAGCAGATGGGACATATGCTTTGCAAGCCCCTTGCCCATATCTTTAACAGCTCAGTAGGATCTGGGAATGTTCCCTTGGATTGGACGGATGCTTATGCAGTTCCGATTATCATAAAGGATGACAAGTCCGATCCAGGAAAGTAACGGCCCATCAGTCTGTTGTCAGTTAAAGATAAGATGCTTGAGGGGATCATTAGTGATACATCTTTATGATCACCTGGATAGAGAAGGATTCATCAGTAACAGTCAACATGGCTTCTGGAAAAGAAGGCCATGTCTGACTAATTTGCTAGAATTTTTTAAGACGTTACTAGGTTGGGTGATAAGGGCATCTCAGTAGACATTGTCTACTGGATTTTCGGAAAGCTTTTGATAAGGTACTGCACAACAGGTTACTCTACAAGACAGAATCTTGTGGAATCGGTGAGAAGTTACTGCAATGGATTAAGAATTGGCTACATTCCCATAGGCAAAAAGTTGTTATCAATGGCTGTGGGTCTCCTTGGATGCAGGTTATTCATTGTGTTCTGCAGGGATCGGTGTTAGGGCCACTGGTTTTCACTATTTTCATAAATGACCTAGATATAGGTGTTGAGGCAATGGTCCACAAGTGAAAATTTGTGCAAGTGTTAAGAGAAAAAAATCTCTGCAAGCAGATTTAGATGCGCTAGGGGAATGGGCCAAACTCTGGCAAATGGTATTAAACTTAGATAAGTGCAGTGATGTGCAACACCAAGTATACTTACACTTTACATGGAACAGAACTGAAATTGGTTGAGAGAGAAAATGATCTTGGTGTTATAGTCCATAATTCACTAAAAGTTCATGACCAATGCCGAGAAGCTGTAGCCAAAGCGAATAGAGCATTAGGTTGTATTAATAGCATTACTTAATATACAACAAAGCATACCATCTGACCCTTTTAGAAGGCCTTACATAGAGTCTACAGCACAGAAACAGGCCATTCAGCTCACAGGTCTATGCCAGCGTTTATGCTCCACACAAGCCTCCTCCAACCCCTCTTCATCTAATCAGTACTTTCCAGATTTTTTCCTCTCATTGGCCGTGGATTTTTATCAGTTTTTTTGCCTCTCTCAGGGGATTACATTGCTGCTGGTGGGTATGGGGGTGTTTAATCACGATGCTTCACGCATTACGACTGTGTGGGGCAGGCTTAATGGAACAGATGGTCTTTTGCTGTCTGTCATTTTGGTATGTTTGTATACTCTTGGTACTGTGGAACCCTGGCCTGTCTAAATTGCAAGGCAGAACAACAGAAAACAATGGAGCATGTGAAAGGCTGAGACTGAGTAACCGCAGTGCATCTCATCCCAGCTCATCCCTTGCTGGTCAGAAAATGTGACAACCTCTTCCTCTTGGCAGCAATGTTCACATCAATGTTGGGATTGGCATTACCTCTGAAGACGCTGGCACAAACCACGCTGGCGGTTCTTTATCTCCCACTGGCAATTCAGTGGAAACCCTGATCATTTATGCTTTTTCTCCAGGGTTTCTGCTGCTCTTCAGATGAAGTTAGGGAGGGAGATCGGGAGAAGCTCATGGAAATTCTCCCCCTGAGTCATGGCAGGCTGTTCACTCATGGGGGCACCACAAGCCTGATCCTGTCTTGACCTGAAATCCACACATATGTACTTTTCAGCAGGAGTCACTGAATGGTCACCTGGAGGGAACACTGGTTGATTTTTTCCTCGTTCCTAACTGAGGTCATTTATAGTGCATCTACCACTGGTCTGGTTGACAATTAAAAACATTTTTTTTTGCTTATTGAACATGCACAGCTCCATAGGATAGGATTTCAGCCTTGTACATTGTTCCAAAACAAAACATTAAGGGTCATATTTTCCTCTGCTCCAAAAAAGTGCAAATTTCCTATTTTTCTTTATAACTTATGACTAACTAGGAAAATCATGGAAATGCGTAAGTTTGAAATGTGTCATTTTTGAGAACAAGACCTCTTTAGCAGTACAAAAATACCTAACAGCTAATCCAGATGTACCTGCAAGAATGACCTTTTAATGCTTCTTGAGCAGCTATCAAGCCACTTAACTAGTAGAATTGCCAAATAGTTAATAAATCCAGTTGGGGAGCATACAATTTTGCGGCAAATGGTTCAACAAAAAGTGATATAATTCTGATGGACTCACCAGCCCCTGCACGTGCTCACACCTGTATGACAACACTGAATTCACTCCTCGAGAATGGATTAAGGTGCAGTAAGCTATCATTATAGTATGGTGTTTGACAGTCAGCCAATCCTTCATTGACCAAAGGAGATATTATAGCTGAAAGTAATTTTATTTTTTAATTCCCTGCCAATTTTGTACTTTCTCTCCTCTCCCAGTCTGACCATTTTATCTTGGCTCCCACCTGTCCAAACATCTGTCTTTGCAGCTCTTGATCTTTGTATACCTGAAACTGTTGGCTGTAGTTATATTATCATTTGGGTTATTGCTCCTTGATGTCTGTGTGTCAAATACAAACCTCCTCTTAGAATAACGTTTTAATTGATCTTAATTCTGAGGAGGAAATGAGAGTAGACTATTCAATAAGATTCATATGAAACAGCACAAACCTACAGTTTAAGGAAAGTAAAATAAATTAAACCACATCTATAGGATATAAATGGATATTTTAGTTATTATTTTGCAATATAATAAAGAAAGAAAGACTTGCATATATAAAGTGCCATTCACAACCTCAGGAAGTTCCAAAATGCCAATGAAGTACTTTTGAAGTGTAGCCACTGTTATACTGTAGGAGATGCAGCACACAGCAGTGTCTCAGCAATGTGACAATGATCAGATGATCGTTTTTTTTAGTGATGTTGGTTGAGGGATAAATATTGTCCAGGACCCTGGGGAGAACTCCCCTGCTCTTCTTTGAAATAGTGCCATGGGATCTTTTACGACCGCCTGAGAGGGCAGACGGGGTCTTGGTTTAACGTTTCATCTGAAGGACAGCACTTCTGGCAGTGCAGCACTCCCTTAGTAATAATAGAGCATGCTAGTAATAATTTAGTTGAATAAAACATTTTTAAAAGAATATTCTTTGATTTGGATACATTTTCTTAGGCAATATTTTGCAAGAACATGGAACCACTGTGCTTAATCCTAAAATTATAAATGATGGTTTATTTTTCTCCATTTTCTTTCAAAGATTTTAAAGTTTCATTGGGGGGTTAGAATAACAAGCATTTGATTAAGGTGAGGATATGATTATTTAAGGACTTTAGCTTTGTTAAAAAATGTATTAATCATGGATTCAGTTATGCTTAATAGTGATAATTTTATTAAAGTAAGGAATATCTTTTTATATTCGATAATAATTTGTCTTACAAGTTCTGCATCTCCACTTCTTTTCCCAGATAATCAAAGGAGAAAAAGGTGACAGCTTTCTAATCGAAATAAAACAGATATTCACAGCACCGAGCATAATCTATTTATATAGGAAAGTGATAGTTTATCTTTTTCATAAATGTAGCAGGTCTCCTGTCGCATTGCTCACATTGAGTATGGGGATCCTCAAACTGCTTGTCTGCCTGTCTCTCTCTGTCTATCTTGGGACAACAGTTTGTGGATAGGAAGTGCCAAGGTAGACAGAGAGAGACAGGTAGACAAGCATTTCCTGGAGAGTTGCGCCATTGTAATGCCGCACCTACGGCGTTCGGTCCACAGTGGAATAGAAATAGGAAATTATGATATAAGTGACTTACGCCATTACGTACACCGCACCATAATTTCCTGACACTTTTGTGCTGCTATGCCGTTTCCTCACAGCGAATAGTTAATTATAGCTCTACCACTCCTATTAAGATCAATGGCAATCACAAATTTGCTGAATGCGCACTACTTTGATTGTCACTGCCACTTTTTTCAAGATTTGAATTGAAATCTTGAGCGGTGGAAGCAGATTCCAATAGTAACTTTCCAAAGGGAATTGGATGTATACTTAAAAAGGGCTATGGGGAAAGAGCAGGAGAGTGGCATTAAATGGATAGCTCTTTCAAAGAACTGACACAGGCACAATGGGCTGAATAGCCTCCTTCTGTGCTGTAAGAGTCTATGGGCCCGATGTTAGGAGGGAGGCGGGTTGGCAGCGGGGGGGTCGACTGGGCGCGTGGGTAACCCGCCTGGTAAAATCGGTGGGTTCCTCACGCGATCGTAAGTGAATTGAAGCCACTTAACTTGGTTTCCGGGTTTCACGCTGGAAAGCTGCGCAGCGGGCGGACTGCGCATCCGCATCATAAGCTGTCAGCTGGAGGAGCCCCATTTAAAGGGACAGTCCTCCACTGACTGATGCTGCAGAAAGGAGCCAAAATTACAGCATGGAGCAGCCCAGGGGGAAGGCTGCTCCCAGGTTTAATGATGCCTCACTCCAGGTCCTACTGGATGGGGTGAGGAGGAGGAGGAGGAGGAGGACAGAGATCTTCTCCCCGGCGGATAGGAGTAAGTGGATTGCCTCTGCCACCATGAAGGTCTGGCTCGAGGTGGCAGAGGAGGTCACCTGCACCACCGACATATCACATACCTGCATACAGTGAGTACACTTACTCATTCCCCTACACTCTGTCTGCCACATCACTGCCCCCATCCCACATCTCCTTCTGCACTGCCAACACTACTCTATCAAATCACTCCTCACACCCACTCAAAGCTCATCCTCATCTTACATGCACTTACTCACCTCGCCAGTATTCATCCCACCACTACCACTCAACCCAAACCTCATACAATCTCATGGCTTTGTCTCATACTCACCCTCTCATGCATCTCTTTCACCCTCACCCAACCTGCCACTACCTGTGTTGCAGCCACAGGGCATGCATCACATATGTGTAGTAGGAAGCGTAAGGCAAACGTGTCGTGAGTATGAAGGGGATGCACAAGGGCTTGTCATGGTTTTTACTTATATTTGACTACTGATCAACTCATATTACATATTATATTGTCACCACTACTGCCACGTCTTGTCCATTCTTGACTGGCTTGTGCAATAATGCCCTTTCATGAGGTTCTCCATGAACACCCTTGATGCCACTCATTGGGTCATCCTACAGTGAGTGTATGTGTAGTTGCACGACTACTTTCTGCAGGTGCCTGTTGCGCAGCACTGTGTTGTGTAGCTCCACGTGGCGGAGGTGGACGTCATGCCTGGGGAGGCTGGTGATGTTGGTTATCCTCCAGTGGAGTGATTAATGCAGCAATGAACCCCCCCCCTCCATCCTGACGGTGTGAGTGTGAGGGGGTCCACAAAATAGGTAAATTTGTTTGGACAGCAGAGTTTAGGGTATGATTTAATAATTTGGAGTGTGGAGACAACGGTGTGGCAGGCAAAACTTTGTCTGAGGTGACAGAGTGCCCTGCTGCAATGAATGAGGGTTTACCCCACACCTGTTAAATGGACCTTTGCAGCTGCCACTGGCTGCTGGCTGCAACACGCTGTTTATAAGGGAGTGTTTCCCCCAGCATGGGAAACACGCTCTGGGTAGTCCAAAATCCGAATCCTCCTAAAATCTCCAACTAATGAGGTCTGTAAACTACCTCAAGTACCCAGATAATGATCTTAAGTGGGATCCCACCGGCTTTGATTGCTGGTGGGAGTCCCGCATGCGGGGGCTACGCGCACACCGATTCGCGTCATAAGACCATAAGACTATAAGAGATAGGAGCAGGAGTAGGCCATTCGTCCCTTGAGCCTGCTCCGCCATTCAACGAGATCATGGCTGATCTGATTTTTACCTCAACTCCACTTTCCTGCCTTTTCCCCATATCCTTTGACTCCCTTGCTGATCAAAAATTTGTCTAACTCAGACTTGAATGTATTCAATGACTCAGCCTCCACAGCTTTTTGGGGTAAAGAATTCCAAAGATTCACAACCCTCTGGGAGAAGAAATTCCTCCTCATTTCTGTCTTAAACCGGCGACCCCTTATTCTGAGACTATGCCCCCTAGTTTTAGATTCCCCCATGAGGGGTAACATTCTCTCAGCATCTACCCTATCGAGTCCCCTCAGAATCTTGTATGTTTCAATAAGATCTCCTCTCATTCTTCTAAACTCCAATAACTATAGACCCAACCTGTTCAAGCTTTCCTCATAAGAAAACCCTTCCATACCCGGAATCAACCTAGTGAACCTTCTCTGAACTGCCTCCAATGCAAGTATGTCCTTCCTTAAATAAGGGCACCAGGTGTGGTCTCACCAGCACCCTGTACAGTTGTAGCATGACTTCCCTGCTTTTATACTCCATCCCCCTAGAAATAAAGGCCAATATTCCGTTTGCCTTCGGGATTACCTGCTGCACCTGTATGTTGACTTTTTGTATTTCATGTACGAGGACACCCAGATCCCTCTGTACCGCAACATTTTGTAGTATTTCTCCATTCAAATAATATTTTGCTTTTTTATTTTTCCTCCCAAAGTGGACGACTTCACATTTTCCCACATTATATTCCATCTGCCAAATTTTTGCCCATTCACTTAACCTGTCAGTATCCCTTTGCAGGCACTTTGTGTCCTCATTGCAATTTGCTTTTCCACCTATCTTTGTATCATCAGCAAATTTGGCCACAAGACACTCTGTTCCTTCATCCAAGTCATTGATATATATTGTAAATAGTTGAGGCCCCAGCACTGAGCCCTGTGGCATCCCACTAGTTACAGATTGCCATTTTGAAAATGACCCTTTTATCCCGACTCTTTGTTTTCTGTTAGTTAGCCAATCCTCTATCCATGCCAGTATATTACCCCCAACACCATGAGTTCTTATCTTGTGCAGTAATCTTTTATGTGGCACCTTATCGAATGCCTTTTGGAAATCCAAATATACTGCATCCATTGGTTCCCTTTTATCCACCCTGCCCGTTACTTCCTCAAAGAACTCTAATAAATTTGTCAGACATTATTTCCCCTTCATAAAACCATGTTGATTCTCCTTGATTGTATTATGAGTCTCCAAATGTCCTGCTACTACTTCCTTAATAATGGATTCTAGCATTTTCCCAATGACAGATGTTAGGCTAACTGGTCTATAGTTACCTGCTTTCTGTCTCACTCCCTTCTTGAATAGGGGTGTTACGTTTGCGGTTTTCCAATCCGCTGGGACCTTTCCAGAATCTAGTGAATTCTGGAAGATTACAACCAATGCATCCATTATCTCTGTAGCTACTTCCTTTAAGATCCTCGGATGCAAGCCATCAGGTCCAGGGGACTTGTCAGCCTTTAGACCAATTAGTTTACCTGGTACTTTTTCTCTTGTGATAGTGATGTTTTTAGTTCCTCCCTCCCCTTTGCCCCTTGATTTTCTACTATTATTGGTATATTATTCGTGTCTTCTACTGTGAAGACAGATACAAAATATCTGTTCAATTCCTCTGCCATTTCCTTGTTTTCCATTATTAAATCCCCAGTCTCATCGTCTAAGGGACCAATGTTTACTTTAGCTACGCTCTTCCTTTTTATATACTTGTAGAAGCTTTTACTGTCAGTTTTTATATTTCTTTCTAGTTTACTCTCTTAATTTATTTTCTCCCTCCTTATTATTCTTTTAGTCATCCTTTGCTGGTTTTTAAAGTTTTCATAATCTTCGGGCTTACCAGTAATCTTTGCCATGTTGTATGCTTTTTCTTTTAACCTGATACCATCCTTTACTTCCTTAGTTAGCCATGGTTGGTTCACCCTTTTTGTGGTGTCTTTCCTCCTCACAGGGATATATTTTTGTTGCGAGTCATAAAATATCTCTATTTAAATGTTTACCACTGCTTATCCACCATCATACTATCTAATCTGTTTACCCAGTCCACTTTAGCCAATTCCGCCCTCATTACTTTATAATTGCCCTTATTTACATTTAATACAGTAGTTTCAGACCCAAGATCCTCGCTTTCAAACTAGATGTGAAATTCGATCATGTTATGATCACTGCTTCCCAAGGGATCATTTACTTTGAGATCATTAATTAATCCTGTTTCGTTATCCATTACCAGATCCAAAATGGCCTGTTCCCTGATTGGTTCCCCGATGTATTGGTCTAAGAAACAATCCCTGATACACTCTATGAACTCCTCCTCAGGGCTATTTTTGTCAATTTGATTTGTCCAATCTATGTGAAAGTTAAAATCGCCCATGATTATTGCATTACCTTTTTTACAAGCCCCCCTTATTTCCTGATTAATATATTGCCCTACAGTGTAGCTACTGTTAGGGAGCCTATATACTACTCCCACCAGTGATTTCTTTCCCTTGCTATTTCTTACCTCCACCCAAATTGATTCGACATCTTGGTCTTCTGAGCCAAGATCATTTCTCACTATCATATCAATTTCATCCTTTATTAACAGAGCTACCCCACCACATTTACCTTTTCTCCTATCCTTCCGGTATGTTAAATAACCCTGAATATTTAGCTCCCAACCTTGGTCACCTTGCAACCACGTCTCTGTAATGGCCACGAGATCATACCCATTTGTTTCTATTTGTGCCGTCAATTCATCTATCTTATTATGAATGCTGCACGCATTCAGATAAAGAACCTTTAATTTTGTCTTTTTACCATTCTTTCCTACCCCGGCCCCATTTGCTAGTGCACTCTTATGTTTGTACACTCTGTCCCTTCCTGACACACTCTGTTTATCATTACCCACATCACTTTCCTGTACTACTTCCTTGTCTTTTCTCTTTATCAATCTAAACTTCGCCCCACCTGAGCCCTCCCCCCCTCTATTTAGTTTAAAGCCTTCTCTACCGCCCTAGTTATTCGGTTTGCCAGAACACTGGTCCCAGCATGGATCAGGTGAAGCCCGTCCCAACAGAACAGCTCCCTCTTTCCCCGATACTGGTGCCAGTGCCCCATGAATCGAAACCCACTTCTCCCACACCAATCTTTGAGCCACGCATTCATCTCTCTGATCTGATTTATCCTGTGCCAATTTGCTCGTGGCTCAGGTAATAATCCGGAGATTATCACCTTTGTGGTTCTGCTTTTTAATTTAGTCCCTACCTGCTCAAACTCCCTCAGCAGAACTTCTTTCTTAGTTCTACCTATGTCACTGGTACCTACGTGGACCACGACAACTGGATCCTCCCCCTCCCACTCCAAGATTCTCTCCAGCCCTGAGGAGATGTCTTTAACCCTGGCATTGGGGAACCCGGAAGTGGGCGGGTTGGAGCTCCGCCATCCAAAAATTGACCCCTATGATTCTGTGATTGTAATCAAGAGAAGAAGAAATTTGAGTGAAAAACAAAGGACAAACTGAGGAGCCAAGAAGTAGGTCCAGACTGGACAGATTTGAAACGTGACTGATGTAAAGACACCATCAATGCAATCTGAAATGGATGGATAGGGGTTTGATGCAGGGCTAGACCGCTCTTTACTGGAACACCCGGACCCAGTGTAAACTCAGGGTGAAGCGAGCAGCACCCCTGAAACAGGAGGACAGATGCTTTGCTGACTGCACTGCACGTACATCGTGCGGCTGAATAGAGTCAGCTGCTCACTGTCTCTCCTTACTGGCACTATCTGTACATCTATTCAGTTCTATTCCAGCTTGCAGATGATACTGCCGGTATTTTGTTTTTCTTTCAGTTGCAGTGATTCCTCTGTGAAAACTATAGCTGAAGGAAGAATAAAGTAGGCACCATCCTTGAGCAATTTAACATGTCTTCCCTGGGGGTGTTCTGCAGGTTTACTGAAATGACAAATAATCCCATCTATAAACTCTGTTCTTTTTAGTTATTCAAGAACATTGGAGAGGAAGAGAGAACAGGCCTTTAGACCCATCAATCCCTTGTATTGCAGACTCTATGTGCATTCTATTCTTTTTTGGACTCTGTTCTCATAATTCACCATTTCCTGCCTTAACAATATGCTAATATTTCTCATTTAAACCCTCGTTAAGGTCTCTCTTTATAACCACCTGTTACTGGTGGTCCTCTCCACCAATACAACTGGAATCTCCATTGGGAGGACTACCTGTCTAGAAAGGATCCCCAAAGTAGGGCCCAGACTGGTTTCCTTGGATTAGCATGTGTTTTTAATCATGTTGACTTTAAGATTAAAATAGTCCAGTGTAGGGGAGGATTATTGCTGCAGCCTATTGTGTCAGGTGATAGATGCATTTGTCCCTGTACCACGAGTTTTGCAATCTCAGTTGTGACAATGTGAAGAAATCTTGGAAGTGAAATACTGTCTTCATGGAGGAAAGATCAAATGTCAACCTCCATGTAGCTGGTTATAGAGAAGCATTGCCAAAAGCCAGGAAGCAGGTTTGCAAACTTCCTCTCAATGGGGGTTAATTAGGGCCACAAGGAGACTTGAAAGGGAAAAGCATAAAAACAAGAAATAGTTTATCATTTTATTTAAGTCCATCTATGAACTGGCTGAGTTGCTCAATGCATGATAGTCTACGACAAGGAGCAGCTGTACAAACTTATCACACAACTACAGAAATTTTGTGACAAAAAGCATAATTTAAAAAAGAGGGGGCAAAACATTCTGGAACCTGCTCTACTATAGTAATAGGAGAATAAAACCCTGAGTGGTTGTGAAAGAAGAGAGTTGCACAGGAGAGATCAGGTGGAGAGTGAGGATACAAATGGCCTCTGTCAGTATTATGCTTTCCTTCAAAGAGTATTGACTATTGGCTGTGCCACTTCTGATTCGTCGTTCTGCTTTCTGCGGCGTATTCTAATCAGTTTTCCAGTAAATTTTAGCATAAATTCGCCACTGGACGATTAGGGTGCACAACAGTCCCAATAGGGTATTCATCACCAATATCACCGTTGCAGGAAATTCCCAGTCATTATTGTCTCGGCAGCTCAGGAGCCTAGGTGAGCATAGCTGATCAGGAAAGGAAGCTTTGCAATATTCTCCTCTGCTGCTGCTATGCTGATATTTCAAAATCTTCCTATTAGTTAAGTTCGCTAAAGCCAGGTCTGAGCTGGAGCTGAATATTCCTGTTTTAAATTTGACTCTGCAGCTGAGAAGAGTTGCAAAATTGTCCTCATTAATGCATCAAAAAGCAAAAGCTGGCTTTTTTCACAAATGTTCATTGATCCATAGAGATGAATAGTCTGCTAGCTCTGACTATTGACATTTACAACCCTCCTTACACGTCTACCTCTTCACTAAAATTAATATGAATCTTACAAGCAGATTTTCAAAATATTTTTACTTAAACAATGCATAGCAATGGCAATAAATTAGGAATCTTGCTGGGAGGAGTTATTAATATTGATGGAGTGAATTAACACAGCGATGAAGATTAAGGCTCTGAAAATCCACAGCCATGCTAGCAGATGCCTGCTGTAAGTCTGGTTATGAGCCAATTTTTCCAAGATAGCCTTGTGAGGGCCGAGCCTCCATCTACCCCCACAAGGCCATACATGTAAGCAGGGCAGAGCCAGGAGCATGGACTCCCTAAGTCAGGAATTCCTGTTCTTGGATCTCAGTTAGATCCTGCCCTATGGCTGGCCAGAAGAGGCAGAGGTGGGGTCCAGGCTGAGGTCAGGGCCTGGACACCTAAAGATGAGGGACCCAGAAATCTTTTGGGGGTGTAAGTGGTTCCTTTTGTAAACAGGCTGATCGGGACATCCCGATTGTTCTTTTAGTAGGGAGGGAATCTTGCCTGTGGAGTATCCCCTTTAATGGCAAGCAGCCTTTTAAAAGCTTGCTCCTCGCTGGAATTACGTTCCTTCCCATTCCTAGCCATTCCACAAGATCCCCTCATCAGTCAACATCAATCAAATGTTCTGCAGTATAAACATTCTGTAATATAACTTTGTGTAGAACTGTGGTATGAACGTATGATTTATGAACATGCGATTGAACTCTGCCTCAACTAGTATAAAACACTAAACTATTTCATTTTTGTTTATTTAATCTTTATGGACTGCAGTTGTAAGTTGAACATAGTTGAATTATACCCCATCTGGTCTGTCTACATTTCACGTGCGTGATATATTTATATAGTGAATGATAAGGGGTCTAGTTTATAAATGGGACATGCGGCTGAGTGGGTAAATGCACTGCCCAGTATGCATTATTCTCACGCCCCCTCCCCCAGTTCAAGCTGGCAATCTTCTTCCCTTAGTTCAAACTGGCATTCTCTTTCCTTCCCTCTCTGTTAATGCTGCAACTCTTCCTCCCGCTCCATCTCAGTTAATGCTGGCAGTCTCCTTCCTCTCCCGCCACCCAGCTCAAAGCAGCATTCTTGGTGTTTCCCCACTTCCTTCCCAAAGTATTGCATCCAGCTTCTCAGTCATACAACCAGAAAGGTCCCAAGTACATTGACTGATTTGCGCTAAGTTATCTGAACTCAGCCCAATTGGCAATGGGAGCAGTACAGTTATTCTCAGTGTCCCTAGGCTGGGACAGTGAAGGAAAGTTGCTGCTCCCTATCGCTAATTAGAGATCTCTTTTGGAAGTGTGTGTGGAAAATGGGTAAGGATAGGACTGTTATGGCCCTCACACATAAAGAATGGATAAGGTATTGCAGAATACATGCCAACTGTCTGTGTTTTGGGGGCTGCTTTCATTCACAGATAAAAATATGTGCCGACCAGAGCACCCCCACCCCCGCCAACCCCGGCCTCCGCCTCAACACCACTATTGTTCGAATCCTGTTGATATGGGAAATGATTCTGGCCACTGTGGATAGGAATTCTTATGAGAACAGGAGTTCCTGTATGTAGAGGTTTAGAATCACCTCAATAGCAGAAGGACTCAGGGAGGAAAGTGAAATGTGGAAAGTAAAGTGTGAGATGGGAAAGGGGACAAGCCAGGAGCGGTGCTTTGGGATGCGAGAAACTGCGACCAGCGTTTTAGTGGGGGGAGAAGCTGGGTGCAATACTTTGGGAAGGAAATGGGGAAACACCAAGAGCGATGCTTTGAGCTGGGTGGTGGGAGAGGAAGGAGACTACCAGCATTAACTGAGAGTGAGGGGGAGGAAGAGTTGCAGCATTAACTGAGAGGGAAGGAAAGAGAATGCCAGCTTGAACTGAGAGTATTAGAGGGAGGAAAATAATGCCAGCTTGAACTAAAGGAAGAAGGTTGCCAGCTTGAACTGGGGGGGGGGGGGGGTGAGAATAATGCCATCTTTAATGGGGGATGTGGAAGAAGGTGGAGGAGAAGATTGAAAGGGTAAAACACTGCCAGCATGAACTGAGCAGGTTTGAAATAGGAGAGGAGTGCTAATTTGAACTTAGAAGGGGAGAAGATTGCTGACATGAACTGGGAGGGTTATAGGAGAGAGTGTGTCTGAACAGGGTGAGGAGTTGAGAGTGGTACAGTGCTCTGTGAACTGAGAGGATTGGGGGGGTGCGATTTGATCCAGCCCATTTTACACTACCACGCAAAATGGATTTCTCTCCCTAAGTATACAGATAGAAAAAAAGGGAAGTAAATCCTAATTCTCCTCAATATTTTTTGAATGTGATGCTTCTTTGACACGAGCATTTCTTCTGCACTATTATTTACTTCCTGTGGTGAATATTATTGGAGCAAATCTATATTTTTTTGAAAAAGAAGCAGCCACCACACTATATTTACTCCATGTCTCCCTTTTCCCCATGAATCAGTCTACCTCCCATGGCAACAGATTTCTAAATACACTAAAGAGAATTCACAGGAGAGGTACGCAGGGTCCTCAATTCAGATTGATTAGTCGGCTTCAGCTGCGCGAGAGTTGCTGAGTGAAATTCTTGCTAAATTGCCTACAGGGTGAAAGCCTGATCATTTTTTTTGCTGTAATAAGACGACCTCAAGCAAAGATAACTAGAAAATCCAAAATTTAAAAAAAAAATCTACAAGCACAATGGAACCTATTTTCCTGTCTCAACGGAAACAAAGACTACTTATGCCATTTGATGTAAACTGACTATTCTGTAATGTAAATAATCTCTCATATAACATTACATGGCAAGTAAATTTACAGCTGTAGAATACAGCTTTGTTTACTTGTTAAGACATTTTGAGAGTTTTGGCAGTGATATGGGGCTTCATTGAGTTCATAAGATATTCTGGGACCATAAATAAAAGTGGAATTGGAAATGGAAAACCAGTGAGCGAATCCTGTTGCAATAAGACTCTGCCCAAGTAAAGAGAGTGCAGAGAATTGATTGGGTAACCACAGGGATCCTAAAATGTGGGCTGGGAGATGATTCTCATCACACTTCCCTGACAATAAGAACATGCATAAAAATTCCTTTCTGCTGGTAAAATAACCATTCGAACTCTTCAGGGCCATTTTATCAAACGGAGGAAGAAATAGATACTGTGGGAACCAGAGAATATGGATGCCACCTGCCATTACAACAGCAGCAATAACAACTTACTTTTATTTATATAGCACCTTCAATGTAGGAAGATGCTCCAAAGCACTTTATTGAGAACAAATTGACACCAAACAGTGATGGAAGATGGAAGATAGATGACCAAAAGTATGATCGAAAAGATAGGTTGTGAGGAGAGATGTAGGAAGGCCGAAAGGTTTAGGACTATAGGAACAGAAGTAGGCCATTCATCCCCTCAAGCCTGTTCCACCATTCAATTAGATGATGGCTAATCTGTATCTTAATTCCATCTATCCGCCTTGGTTCCGTAGCCCTTAATACCCTGGCCTAACAAAATTCTATCACACTGAGTTTTGAAATTTTCAATTGACCTAGCCTCAACAGCTTTTTGGGGGAGAGAGTTCCAGATTTCCACCACCGTTTGTGTGAAGAAGTGCTTCCTGACATCACCCATTAATGGCCTAGTTCTAATGGCCTATATGTGACTCCAGACCCACAATAATGTGGTTGATTCTTAATTGCCCTCTGAAATGGCCTAGCAAGCCACTCAGTTGTAAAATCTCGCTTAAAAAAAAGTCATAATAAGAATAAAACCAGACGGACCACCTGGCATCGGACCACTAGGCACCGGACATGACAAAGGCAAACCAAGCCCAGTCGACCCTGCAAAGTCCTCCTCACGAACATCTGGGGACTTGTGCCAACATTGGGAGAGCTGTCCCACAGACTAGTCAAGCAACAGCCTGACATAGCCATACTCACAGAATCATACCTTTCAGCCAACGTCCCAGACTCTTCCATCACCATCCCTGGGTATGTCCTGTCCCACCGGCTGGACAGACCAACCAGAGGTGGCGGGACAGTGATATGCAGTTAGGAGGGAGTGGCCCTGGGAATCCTCAACATTGACTCCGGACCCCATGAAATCTCATGGCATCAGGTCAAACATGGGCAAGGAAACCTCCTGCTGATTACCATCTACCGTCCTCCCTCAGCTGATGAATCAGTCCTCCTCCACGTTGAGCACCACTTGGAGGAAGCACTGAGGGTAGCAAGGGCACAGAATGTACTCTGGGTGGGCGACTTCAATGACCATCACCAAGAGTGGCTCAGTAGCACCACTACTGACCGAGCTGGCAGAGTCCTGAAGGACACAGCTGCTAGACTGGGCCTGCGGCAGGTGGTGAGCGAACCAACACGAGGGAAAAACCGACTTGATCTCGTCCTCACCAATCTACCTGTCGCAAATGCATCTGTCCATGACAGTATTGGTACGAGTGACCACCGCACAGTCCTCGTGGAGATGAAGTCCCCTCTTCGCACTGAGGATACCATCCAACGTGCTAAATGGGATAGATTCAGAACAGATCTAGCAGCTCAAAATTGGGCATCCATGAGGCGCTGTGGGCCATCAGCAGCAGCAGAATTGTATTCCAGCACAATCTGTAACCCAATTGGCCTGGCATATTCCTCACTCTACCATTACCAAAAATCCAGGGGATCAACACTGGTTCAATGAGGAGTGTAGAAGAGCGTGCCAGGAGGTGCCAACCTGATGAAGCTACAACTCAGGACTACATGCATGCTAAACAGCGGAAGCAACATGCTATAGACAGAGCTAAGCGATTCCACAACCAACGGATCAGATTAAAGCTCTGCAGTCCTGCCACATCCAGTCATGAATGGTGGTGGACAATTAAACATGGGAGGAGGATGCTCTGTAAACATCCCCATCCTCAATGATGGCGGAGTCCAGCATGCAAGTGCAAAAGACAAGGCTGAAGTGTTTGCAACCATCTTCAGCCAGAAGTGCTGAGTGGATGATACATCTTGGCCTCCTCCCAATATCCCCACCATCGCAGAAGCCAGTCTTCAGCCAATTCGATTCACTCCATGTGATATCAAGAAATGGCTGAGTGCACTGGATACAGCAAAGGCTATGGGCCCTGACAACATCCTGCTGTAGTGCTGAAGACTTGTGCTCCAGAACTAGCCGTGCCTCTAGCCAAACTGTTCCAGTACAGTTACAACACTGGCATCTATCTGACAATGTGGAAAATTGTCCACAAAAAGCAGGACAAATCTAATCCGGCCAATTACCGCCCCATCAGCCTACTCTCAATCATCAGCAAAGTGATGGAAGGTGTCGTCGACAGTGCTATCAAGCGGCACTTACTCACCAATAACCTGCTCACCGATGCTCAGTTTGGGATCTGCCAGGACCACTTGGCTAAAGACCTCATTACAGCCTTGGTCCAAATATGGACAAAAGAGCTGAATTCCAGAGGTGAGGTGAGAGTGACTGCTCTTGACATCAAGGCAGCATTTGACCGAGTGTGGCACCACGGAGCCCTAGTAAAATTGAAGTCAATGGGAATCGGGGAAAACTCCCGAGTGGCTGGAGTCATACCTAGCACAAATGAAGATGGTAGTGGTTGTTGGAGGCCAATCATCTCAGCCCCAGGACATTGTTGCAGGAGTTCCTTAGGGCAGTGTTCTAGGCCCAACCATCTTCAGCTGCTTCATCAGTGACCTTCCCTCCATCATATGGTCAGAAATGGGGATGTTCGCTGATGATTGCACAGTGTTCAGTTCCAATCGCAACCCCTCAGATAATGAAGCCGTCCTTGCCCGCATGCAGCAAGACCTGGACAACATCCAGGTTTGGGTTGATAAGTGGCAAGTAACATTCATGCCAGACAAGTGCCAGGCAATGACCATCTCCAACAAGAGAGAGTCTAACCACCTCCCGTTGACATTCAATGACATTACCATCGCCGAATCCACCACCATCAACATCCTGGGGGTCACCATTGACCAGAAACTTAACTGGACCAGCCACATAAATACTGTGGCTACAAGAGTAGGTCAGAGGCTGGGTATTCTGTGCCGTGTGACTCACCTCCTGACTCCCAAAAGCCTTTCCACCATCTACAAGGCACAAGTCAGGAGTGTGATGGAATACTCTCCACTTGCCTGGATGAGTGCAGCTCCATCAACACTCAAGAAGCTCGACACCATCCAGGACAAAGCAGCCTGCTTGATTGGCACTCCATCCACCACCCTAAACATTGACTCCCTTCACCACCGGCGCACTGTGGCTGCAGTGTGTACCATCCACAGGATGCACTGCAGCAACTCACCAAGTCGTCTTTGATAGCACCTCCTAAACCCATGACCTCTACCACCTAGAAGGACAAGGGCAGCAGGCACATGGGAACAACACCCCCTTCATGTTCCCCTCCAAGTCACACACCATCCCAACTTGGAAATATATTGCCGTTCCTTCATCGTCGCTAGGTCAAAATCCTGGAACTCCCTTCCTAACAGCACTGTGGGAGAACCTTCACCACACAGACTGCAGCGGTTCAAGAAGGTGGCTCACCACCACCTTCTCAAGGGCAATTTGGGATGAGCAATAAATGCTGGCCTTGCCAGCGATGTCCACATCCCATGAACGAATAAAACATTTTAAGTTATGCCCCCTTGTTCTTGAGTGTCCCACCAGAGGAAATAGTTTCTCTCTATCTACCCTAGCAACTCCTTTAATCATCTTAAACACCTCAACTACATCACTCTTTAATCTTTTATACTTAAAGCGATACAGGTCTCCTATATGCAACCTGTTCTCATAATTTAACCCTTTTAGCCCTAGCATCATTCTGGTGAATCTGCACTGCACCGCCTCAAAGACCCATATATCCTTCCTGAGTTACGGTGCCCAGATCTGAACACAGTGCTCTAAATGGGGTCTATCCAGAATTTTATATAACTGTAACATAACTTCCAACCCTTTGTATCCCAGCCCCCTTGAGATAAAGGCCAAATTCCATTAGCTTTTTAAATTATTTTTTGTACCTGTCCACTAGCTTTTAGTGATTTCTGTACTTGGACCCCTAAATCTCTCTGCTCCTCCACAGTTCCTAGCTTCTCACCATTTAGAAAATATTCTGATCTATCTTTCTTATTCCAAAGTGGATGACCTCACACTTCCCCACATTGAACTCCATCTGCCACAGTTTTGCCAACTCATTTAATCAATCAACGTCCCTTTTCAACTTTCTGATTCCATCTACGTGATTTACTGTGCCACCTAACTCGGTATTATCAGCAAACTTGAATATATGGCTCTCTATTCCTTCATCTAAGTCTTTTATAAATATAGTGAAAAGCTGAGGCCCCAGTACACATCCTTGGGGGCACCACTAGTCACTCCTGACAATTGGAATACATACCCATTATCCTTACGCTCTGTCTCTTACCTCCTAACCAATTCCCTTCCCATGTCAATAGGTTGCCTCCAATTCCATGTACTCTCATTTTTGTTCACGGCCTCTTAGGGGATGAGTTGCAGAGAGTCGGACGAAGGTGGCTGAAGGCACTGCCACCAGTGGCTGAATGCAGAGAGGGGTTGTACACAGGAGGCCAGAGTAAGAGAACCAAATGGCATGTGCTGGGATGTAGGACTAGACGAGGTTGCAGAGTTAAGATGGTTTAAAAAAGAACTTGCATTTATATGTATTTACTACACTTGGAGTACTATGCACAGTCCATGTTACAAAAATGATATAGAAGCACTGTAGAAGGTGCAAAAAAGATTTACAAGGATAATGCCAGAACTGAGAGGTTATAACTATCATGAAAGACAGAACAGGCTGGGCTTTTTTCTCTAGAAAAGAGAAGGCTGAGGGGTGACCTAGTAGAGGTCTTTAAAATTATGAAGGGATTTGATAGGGTAGACGTAGAGAAGATGTTTCCACATGTTGGGGAGTCCAAAACTAGGGGCCATAAATATAAGATAGTCACTAATAAATCCAATAAGGAATTCAGGAGAAACTTCTTTACTCAGATAGTGGTTAGAATGTGGAACTTGCTACCACAAAGAGTAGTTGAGGCGAATAGCATAGATGCAGTTAAGGGGAAGCTAGATAAGTACATGAAGGAAAAAGGAATAGAAAGATATGCTGATAGGGTTAGATGAAGTAGGGTGAGAGGAGGCTTGTGTAACGCAGAAACACAGGCATAGACCAGTTGGGCCAAATGGCCTGTTTCAGTGCTGTAAATTCTATGTAATTAATTCTATATAATAGCATCTTTCATGACCTCAGGATGTCCCAAAGTGCTTCCGAGCCAATGAAGTACTTTTGAAGCATCATCACTGTGATAATGTAGGGAAATGCAGCTGCCAATTTGCACACATCAAAGTCCCACAAAAAATAATGAGATATATGACCAGTTAATCTGTTTTGGTGGTGTTGGTTGAGGGATAAATGTTGGATAGGACACCAGAAGAAATCCCCTACTTTGCTTCAAATTCTGCCATGAGACCATTTATGTCCACCTGATAGAGTAGATTTAACATCTGTTTAACATCTCATCTGAAAGATGTCACATCTGACATTATAGCACTCACTCAGGCAGTGAAGTGTCAGCCTCGATTATGTGCTCAATTCTCTGGACGGGGGCTTAAACGCACAACTTTCTGACTCAGAGGCGAGAGTGCTACCACTGAGCTAATAAGGCTAAAGGATTGAGGCTATTAAGGATCTTGAAAATAAGGACAAGGATTTTGAATTTGATACAGTGAGGGACAGGGAGCCAATGAAGGTGGCTAGCACAAGGGTAATGAGGGATCAGGACAGGATGCCAGCCAGCAAAATTTTGGATGAGTTGGAATTTGTGTAGTGTGGAGCTCAGGAGTCCAATAGGATATGTGTTGGAGAAATCAAGCCTGGAGGTAATAAAATCAGGGATCAGCATTTCTGCACAGGTGAGGGTGACAGAAGAGTGGAGGTCGGGGATGTTAATAGTCTTGGTGATGGATATGGATATGGGTTTTGAAGCTCAGCTGAGGGCCAAACAGGGTTCTAGAGTTGCACACTGTCGCAGTGAGCAATTGGGGAGAGGGTTGAATCCACGGCAAAAGTGCAGAGTTTTTGGTGGGAGTCAAATTATATGGCCGTCTAGTGTTCAATTTGACAAATTTCTGGCTCATCCATGACTTGATGTTGTACAAGCAGTCTGACAATACGGACGTGATCATGGTGTCACGAGTGGTGGTGGTGAGGTAGAGCTGGGTGTCATCAGCATACACGTGACTCCATGTCTACAGATAATGTCATTCAGAGGCAACATATAAGCAAGGAAAAGGAGGGGAGAGGGCAAGGATGGAACCTTGTGGTAATTTGGTGGTGACCATGCAGGATAGGAGAAGCCATTGCTGGAGATGAGCTGGCTACACTGGAGTTAGTAGGACTGAAAGCATAGGGTTCTATGGTCATAGACCGTGGAGAAGAGTTTGTGGGGGGGGATGGGCCAGTCTACTGTGTCAGCAAGAAAGCATTATTTTAGGAGAGTTGGCAACACTGTGGCTCCTTTATTTGTGTAAAAATACCCTCCTAACAAACGTTACACTTACAGTGAACATGTGGCAAACAAAAGGCTTGCATGAAACGGGGTGTAGTTTGATGCTGGTTTGTTCCAGTTCAGCCTTCAAAGGAAAGAGTATCTTATGAATTGGAATATCTTATGGAAGTTTCTTTAGTGAGCTGCTACTTCACCAAGTAGTTGATAAGCTGGGGCTAGTGAATATCCAATTTAGTGGATAAGCTTTTCCTCACAGACAAGAATTATTGAAGTTATGAAATATTTATTATTTTTGAAATGGGTTTAAAGAGAAATCAAGTATTTTACTGGGATTCTGATTAAATCTATTGTGTTTTTTCATGCTTCTGTTTAATTTTACTGCTTAATAAATCTGTAGTTTATAACCTGTGATATATGGTCTGTTAGTGTTACTGGTCCACAGTCAACGAGAACAAGAGAGCACAAGACATCATACTATTTTCAGGGAGCTTATCGGAAGCATATGGGGTTTATGGTTTACTCTGGCCATTCTACATTATCTGATACTTTGCGCATAGGGTCATATTTTGAATCATATGGAATGAGAGGTTACTTGTGGAAATGGTCCTTTGCACTGGACACATGAAAATGTATCTGGTGAAAGCCCAAATCATAACAGTGACCACTGCATATTTATATATTTGAAGTATTTAAAAAATAATTAATGTTTTTTAGAAGGGCAATTTTACTCAAATAGAAGAGGCAAGGTACCAGCAAGTCTACTAAAAACAGTTTTGATTATTACAGGATCATGAGGGCACAAGGCGAGCAACAGAGTTGGGCTGGAAGCTGCATTGATTTTTGGTTGCTGAGAACATCACTTTCAAATGAATCAGAGTTAATGTCAATGGTGATTCTTTGATTGGCATATTTCCTGTTTTCAGCTTTTCTTTTCACATTCTTCACATTTATAAGGGCAAAGAGCAGGTGTCTAGAGTGTTGATTTATTTCCTGTGCATGGAGAAGGACATGTCACCTTCAAAGCAAACATCAGCCAAAATCTCTCCAACAGATAAAAACAACCTTGGAAACAATTAATTTCAACTTGTCCCTGGGACAAGTCTCCAAGCTGTGTAGGTCAGACAAAACGCCTTTAATTATTTTCCTATAACATAGTTTGATTGGGGTCATCAGAAAGCAGTCCATCAATCAAGCTCAATTCTTAGTTGCACACAAATTCTAATGTTGTCTTAAGGACAATCAACGCAAGCTCCCGTCTTAGCTCAATCATTAAATTCACTGCCTAGAATAGAAATGAATCATACAGAACAAGAAAACCCCAGGCTTGAGCCCCGGTGTGTATTGAGATAGCTGGAGCAGCAGCGGGCATGCTACAATATGCCTCTGCACTAGGGTGGGGGGAAAATCAACCACAGTTCCCGTCCTTAGTCATTAACCAGTGACCCCTACTGGAAACTGTCCATGTGTACACTTCGGATGATGACAGGACTGGATTTGGCTGTGATGTCCTACACAGTAGAATAGCTTGTTGACAATTACTTACTCTTACGAAAGAAAGAGAATGGTGGATAGATATGATCATAAGTTGCACTAAATACAACTTAAGGAGTAACTATGAAAGTAATTTTAACCTAACCCACCCAATGGGAAACTAATGGGATCAAATTGGCCACCTGTTTTACACCCCACCTGATTTTACTTCCAGAAAACAATGGGGGTATTTTTAACCCCAAAAAGTAGGTGATTGGGGGCGGGTGGGAGGTAAAAATTACAGTTTTTTGAAGTGGGACCGCAACCTGGCTCCAACACGCCCAACTTCTGGTGACCTCCAACTCCTCCTCACCTCCGATCTTGTGGCGACCCAATCATCTACCTGCCTGCGATCTGCTCCATGGCCCCGCCCCCCATTGTTTTCCATGGCTCCGCCCCCCCAAGAGGTACACCATGGCCCATGACCTCTCCCTCCCTCCTCTCTGATTGCCACCCAACAGCCAGCCTGCCTGTCAATCAGGCTGGCTGCCGGGTGCGAAACTCAGAAGTAAAATTTATTGCCCTCAATTAGGTCGCAAATTGCGACCCGCCAACTTTACTTCTGGGTTTCGTGTCCGATTATGTTCCCCCCCACCCCAGCTCCCTTCTCAGCTCCATGTAAAAATCATGCCCAATGGTCCCCGCCACAAACTCCGTTCCCCAGCCAGAAACTCCAGCCCTCTCCCTGGTCACTGTCTGAGGCTGAACCAGATTGTTCGCAACCTTAGTGTCCTATTTGACCCTGAGCTGAGCTTCCGACCACATATCCTCTCCATCACTAAGACCGCCTACTTCCACTTCTGTAACATCGCCCGTCTCCACCCCTACCTCAGCTCATCTGCTGCTGAAACCCTCATCCGTGCCTTTCTTACCTCCAGACTGGACTATTCCAATGCTCTCCTGGCTGGCCTCCCATCTTCTACCCTCCGTAATCTTGAGTCCATCCAAAACTGCTGACCGTATCATAACTTGTAACAAGTACCATTCACCCGACATCCCTATCCTCAGTGACCTACATTGACTCCCAGTCCAGCAACGCCGCGATTTTAAAATTCTTATCTTTGTTTCAAATCCCTCCATGGCCTCGCCCCTCCCTATCTTGTAACCTTCTCTAGTCCTACAACCCTCTGAGATCATTACGCTCCTCCAATTCTGGCCTCTTGAACCCCTGATTTTCATCACTCCACCAAAGGCGGCCGTGCCTTCAGCTGCCTAGGCTCTAAGCTCTGGACTTACCTCCCTAAACCTCTCTACCTCTATCTCCTCCTTTAAGACACTCCTTAAGACCTACCTCTTTGACCAAGCTTTGTTCACCTGTCCTAATATCTCCGATGTGGCTCGTGTCAAATTTTGTTTGATAACGCTCTTGTGAAGCGCCTTGGGACGTTTTACTATCTTAAAGGCGCTATATAAATGCAAGTTGTTGTTGTTGCACAATTTAACATTCACTCCTTGCTTTTTTATTCTCTGCCTCCAGATTAAAAACCAAAGCTTTGATTTGCTATTTTATGGCCTTATTTACTTTCGTGAGCCCTGCTCCTCTACCCCATTTAAATCTGGCCAATTGAGGTTTATTTCCTTTCCCTATTACTTCCAAAATGTATTACTTCATGATTTTACCCATTGAACTGCATCTGTCACTTATCTGCCCAACCTGTTAGCCTATTCATGTCTCCTGCAGTCCTTAACAATCCTCGTCACTATTTGCCATACTCCACAACTTGGAGTTAATCGCACATTTGAATCTTCCCTCAATTCTTAAGTCCAGATTGGGGTAGTATATTAGTGAGGATTGAACGGACAGAAAACAGAAAGCAGGAATAAACGGGTCATTTTTGGGTTGGCAGAATGTAACTAGTGGGGTGCCGCAGGAATGATGCTTGGACCTCAGCTGTTTACAATCTATATCAATGACTTAGATGAAGGGACCGAGTGTAGTGTCTCCAAGTTTGCTGATGATACAAAGCTAGGTGGGAAAGTAAGCTGTGAGGACGCAAAGAGGCTGCAAAGGAATATAGACAGGTTAAGTGAGTGGGCAAGAAGGTGGCAGATGGAATGCAATGTGGGGAAATGTGAAATTACCCACTTTGGTGGGAAGAATAGAAAAGCAGAATATTTTTTAAAAGGTGAGAGATTAAGAAATGTTGGTAGTCAGAGGGATTTGGGTGTCCTTGTACATGAAACACAGAAAGTTAACATTTGGAAGGTAAATGATATGTTAGCCTTTATTGCAAGGGGGTTGGAGTATAAGAGTAAGGAGGTCTTGCTGCAATTATATAGGGCTTTGGTGAGACCACACCTGGGGTACTGTGTACAGTTTTGTTCTCCTTACCTAAGGAAGGATATACTTGCCTTAGAGGGGGTGCAACAAAGGTTCACTAGATTGATTCCTTTGATGAGAGGGTTGTCCTTTGAGGAGAGATTGAGTAGAATGGGCCTATATTCTCTGGAGTTTAGAAGAATGAGAGGTGATCTCATTGAAACGTTTAAAATTCTTAGAGGGCTTGACAAGGTAGATGCTGAGAGGCTGTTTCCTCTGGCTGGAGAATCTAGAACTAGGGGTCATCGTCTCAAGATAAGAGGTCAGTCATTTAGGATCGAGATGAGGAAAAATGTCTTCACTCAGAGACTTATGAATCTTCGGAATTTTCTACCTGTGGGCTGTGGCTGCTGAGTCGTTGAGTATATTCAAGACTGAGATCGATGGATATTTGGACACTAAAGAAATCAAGGGATATGGGGTAGGGTGGGAAAGTGGAGTTGAGGTAGAAGATCAGCCAAGATCTTATTGAATGGTGGAGCAGGCTCGAGGGGCCGTATGGCCTACTCCTGCTCCTATTTCTTATGTTCTTAGATCATTTATGTATATGGAAATATTGTGGAACACTACTCCCCCACATCTTTTCAGTGTAGGAAGCTTCCTTTTAAAATTTATGCACGATACCAAATTGGGAGGTGTAGTTAGTACAAAGGAAGAATGCGGCAAAATACACAAAGACATTAATAAACTTCCAGTGTAAATGACAAATGAATTTCAGTATAGATAAGTGTGAGGTGGTGCATTTTGGTAAAAGAATAAGGAGGCCACATACAATCTAAATAGGATAGTGGAGCAAAGGGATCTAGGGGTACAGCTACACAAATCACTAAAAGTAGTGACGCAGATTAATAAGGCCATAAAAAAGGCAAATCAAGCACAGTGGTTCATTTCTAGAGGGATAGAATTGAAAAACAGAGAAGTTATGTTAAACTTGCACAGAACATTGGTTAGACCACATTTGGAGTACTGTGCACAGTTCTGGTCTCCATACTATAAAAAGGATATTGAGGCATTGGGGAAGTTGCAAAAAAGATTCACAAGGATGATACCAAAACTGAGAAGATATCAGGAAAGATTGAAGAGGCTGGGGCTCTTTTCTCTAGAAAAGAAAAGGCAGAGGGGTGACTTGATAGAAGTCTTTAAGATAATGAAAGGGTTTGATAGGGTAGACTTAGAGAAAACGTTTCCACTTGTGGGGGAGTCCAAAACTAGAGGTCATCAATATAAGATAGTCACTAATAAATCCAATAGGGAATTCAGGAGAAACTTCTTTACCCAAAGAGTGGTAAGAATGTGGAATGCGCTACCATAAGGAGTAGTTGTGGCAAATAGCATAGATGCATTTAAGGGGAAGATAGATAAGCACATGAGTGGGAAATGAATAGAAAGACATGCTGATAGGGTTAGATGAAGAGGGGTGGGACGAGATTCGTGTGGAGCATAAACGTTGGCATAGACAACTTGGCCGAATGGCCTGTTTCTGTGATGTAGCATCTAAGTAACTTGATGTAACTGGTCTACAATTTTCTGGTTTACTTATCTCCTTTTTTGGAAAGGGGAAGTCAGAATTGTGACCTACGCAGAAAATACGAATCAGAGTGCACTGGTGCTCGTGTTAAAACCCCTCCATCGTATTGCCCCTCCCTATCTCTAACCTCTCTATGTGCTTTGCTTTGTAACGTTTTAATTTTCTTCAGTACTGGATCATTTGATCAATGTGCCCAGCCCTCATCTTAATAAACATAAGTGAGGTACAGTGAGGATAGTGAGAGGTGTAGAGGAAGTGAGTGACCTTGGAGTATGTGTCCACAGATCCCTTAAGGTAGCAGGACAGGTAGATAAGGTGGTTAAGAAGGCATACGGGATACTTTCCTTTATTAGCTGAGGCATAGAATATAAGAGCAGGGCGGTTATGCTGGAACTGTATGAAACACTAGTTAGACCACAGCTTGAGTACTGCGTACAGTCCTGGTCACCACATTATAGGAAAGATGTAATTGCAGTAGAGAGGGTACAGAGGAGATTTATGAGGATGTTGCCAGGTCGGGAGAATTTTAGCTATGAGGAAAGATTGGATAGGCTGGGGTTGTTTTCTTTGGAGCAGAGGAGGCTGAGGGATGATTTAATTGAGGTGTACAAAATTATGAAGGGCCTAGATAGAGTGGATAGGAAGGACCTATTTCCCTTAGCAGAGAGGTCAATAACCAGGGGGCATAGGGTTAAAGGGATTGGTAGAAGGATTAGAGGGGAGCTGAGGAAAGATTTTTTCACCCAGAGGGTGGTGGGGGTCTAGAACTCACTGCCTGAAAGGATGGTAGAGGCAGAAACCCTCAAATCATTTAAAAGGTACTTGGAAATGCACTCAAAGTGTCGTAACCTACAAGGCTATGGACCAAGTGCTGGAAAGTGGGATTAGGCTGGATAGCTCTTTCTCAGCTGGCACAGACATGATGGGCTGAATGGCCTCCTCTATGATTTTATGATTTCTATGAGTGCATTCTGTTCAACAACAATAAAAACTCACATTTATATAGTGCCTCTAATGTAGGAAAACGTCCCATGGCGTTTTACAGGCATGCAATCAGACATAATGTTGGCTTTTATTGCTAGGGGGATAGAATATAAAAACAGGGAGGTATTGCTGCAGTCATATAAGGTATTGGTGAGACCGCACCTGGAATATTGCATACAGTTTTGGTGTCCATACTTAAGAAAAGACATACTTGCTCTCAAGGCAGTACAAAGAAGGTTCACTCGGCTAATCCTGGGGATGAGGGGGTGGACATATGAGGAGAGGTTGAGTAGATTGGGACTCTACTCATTGGAGTTCAGAAGAATGAGAGGCGATCTTATTGAAACATATAAGATTGTGAAGGGGCTTGATCGGGTGGATGCGGTAAGGATGTTCCCAAGGATGGGTGAAACTAGAACGAGGGGGCATAATCTTAGAATAAGGGGCTGCTCTTTCAAAACTGAGATGAGGAGAAACTTCTTCACTCAGAGGGTAGTAGGTCTGTGGAATTTGCTGCCCCAGGAAGCTGTGGAAGCTACATCATTAAATAAATTTGAAACAGAAATCGACAGTTTCCTAGAAGTAAAGGGAATTAGGGGTTACGGGGAGCGCGCAGGAAATTGGACATGAAGCTTGAGTTCGGATCGGTCAAGGCCCTGTGGGTGGCGGAGCGGGCCCAGGGGCTGAGTGGCCGGGTCCTGCTCCTACTTCTTGTGTTCTTTAGATTTGAGGTTAGGATCAGATCAGCCATGATCTTATTGAATGGCGGAGCAGGCTCGAGGGGCCGATTGGCCTACTCCTGCTCCTATTTCTTATGTTCTTATAAATTGACCCCAAGCCAAAGAGGGACATATGAGGATGGGTGAGTTAAAAACTTGGTCAAAGAGGTAGGTTTTTAGGAGGATCTTAAAGGAGGAGGGAGATGAGAGGTTTAGGGAGGGAAATCCAAAGCTTAGGACCCATGGTGGAGCAATGGAAGTTGGGGATGCACAAGAGGCCAGAATTGGAAGAACGCAGAGAGCTTGGAGGGTTGTAGGGCTGGAGGAGGTTACAGAGATAGGGAGCGGCAAGGCCATGGAGGGATTTGAACATAGGGATGGGAATTTTAAATTCGAGGCATTGCTGGACCGGGAATCAATGTAAGTCAGTGAGCACAGGGGTGATGGGTGAATGGGACTTGTGCGAGTTGGGATACAGGCAACAAGGTTTTGGATGAGCTGAAGTTTATGGATGTTGGAAGGTGGGAGGCCAGCCAGGGGAGCACTGGAATAGTCGAATCTGGAGATAATAAAAACATGGGTTTCAGCAGCAGATGGTCTGAGGGCTGTTATTTTGTGTACACCTCAAAAAATTCAGATGTCGTGAGGCCATTTAAATACAAGTACAATTAATTTATTGTTGATTTTTATTAATAATTTTTTATATGTAAATGAAACTGTGCCAGGTCACTGTGACATGTTAGCATTTATTCAAGGAGCTGAATTATTTTTAATCATGTCATGAATTTTTAAAAAATATTAGAACTCAAAACATCAAATCAAGTTGCATTGACGGTACGATTAAAGATAATTTAAATCTCAAGACTCGGGATTTTTTGGTGCTTATTAAAATGAGGGGTGCTGGTGCTGTAAAATGGAACACTTTTCCATTTGTGGCATCTACTGTGTCAGGATCAAGCACTCCCAGATCAGGTATAGCATGCATTAGGTGCAGGGTAATCCTCTGTCTATCCTTCCTCAATTATATACCTTAACCCCAAACTCCAAAGTGCACCCCCAATGTACTAATGCGAATTTTTTTCCATTTCCCATGCCAGACATTTACGTGCTACCTCTAAATTTTACTGTCAACTTGTGCCAAACTGGGAAAGTTTGTGATGTGGTGCTGTTCCCAGGGGGAACTATGTTGAAACTGCAAAAATTAGTTTCACGTAGAGCCCTTACAATCAACAGGGATAAGAGACTTTCATCCCATTAGTTTGGACTGGATTCAAACCCAAGATCTAAAGATGAATGGACAGCGATAATGATCCCTGGATGGCTCAGTGAGTAGCTGAGCTATACAAACCAAGATCCCAGGGTTAATACTTTCTTTAGCTGTTGATGGAAAATTGGTGCAAGACCGTGGACAACATTGGCTAGTGGGGAAAGGGCCATATCTGTATTTCTTCACATTTTATTGCGTTCCTTCGCTCAGCTATATTTCTTTTATACATCAAGAGGGAGGGAAATTGACAGGGACAGTTATCCTCAGAGTGCTGATGCACACCTCCTACCAGACAGTTGCAGGTGGCATTGGTATAGAGCTGGGATTAGGCAGGGGGGGGGAGGGGGGAGAGGGGAGAGGGGGGAGGAGGGGGGGAGGAGGGGGGAGGGGAGGGGGAGGGGGAGGGGAGGGAAGGGGAAGGGAGGGAGGGAGGGAGGGGGGGGAGGGGGAGGGAGGGGGGGGAAGGGGGGGTCAATACACGGGTGGGAAACCCAGAAAAATGTTTGTGCGTTTTCTTGAGCTATTGCCTGGTGACAGAACTTTAACATCCCTCACACACAACATGAATTGATGTTATCAATGATTGACCTGTTGCACACCTCAGTCTGCTCATCACATCATTACTTCTGCGATGATTCTTAAAATTACTTTGTGTTCTCTTCATGGGACTTCAAGGAGTGCTGAAGCAGCAGACGACCTAGAGGAGGGCGATTCCTCAGAGGAGCTCCATGGCTCTGAGGGCACACTGTCACATCAAAGCGAGCCATGTACCAGTGCAGATACTCACACTTCAGTGGGTCTTATTAGAAAGATAGTTGGCTTGTCACCTGATGATTCACCACTCACCTTTGCGACGTACTGGAAGACGTGCCACGCACACTCTTCACAATAGTGGATAGGATGGAGGAGTCCACCTCCAGCATTAGTGGAATGGTGGCACAGGTAAGTGCGGGAATATCTGTGATGGAGAAAATGGCGGCCTCCATTGAGCTTCAAGCATGGCTTATAATGAATCCATTCAGGCCCTGACAACGGCCACAGGGACTCAGGGTGACCAACATTCTACTGCCTTAAACAGGCAGACAGATAATTTAGCAGTGGCCTTACAAGGCAGCAGAGTGGTAGGAGTGATGTGGCCTTTGCCCTGGAGAGGGATGATGGCGAAAGGGGAAATGGAAGTGGGGATTCTACTCAAAGCGCTCCCTCATCTCACCCGCTGGCTCCACAACCAGCACCCGCAATGTTGCCTCCTCTCCCAATGGCCGAGTCTGCCCCTGCACAGGTGCAGGTGGAGCAGTCTTTGGCTGGGCCCTCATGGGCTCCAAAACCCAGAGGGCATAGGCCAAGAGCATCTCAGCAGTCAAGGCAGGGACATGAGCAATCTGCCACTACCTCTGCTGAAGCCACAAGGGATACACCCCGTAGTACTACTAGGAAGAGGAAGGCAAAGGTTTTGTGATCACGAAAGGTATGCACAAGGGTGTCTGACTAAATGTCATGTTTTTCATTTCTTTTTGTTTTTCGTTACATTCACAATAAATGTCATACTTGTCACCACTGCTCCCAACTAAGAGTTCTATATACAAATGCACGGAGTATAAGGAATAAATTAAATGAACTACAGGTTCAAATTCAAATTGGAGGGTATGACATGATAGCTATTACTGAGATATGGCTGAAGAATGGTCAGGATTGGGAACTAAATATACCGGGTTATATGGTCTACAGGGGAGATAGGGAAAATGGAAGAGGGGGAGGAGTAGCCTTAGTGATTAGAGATGAAATCACTTCAATGATAAAGGAGGATATAACGAGAGGTAAGCAGCCAACAGAGACCTTATGGATTGAATTGAGAAATAGGAAAGGATCTAAGACTATAGTGGGAGTTGTGTATAGGACCCCTGGAGCAGCTCTGAAGTGCTAGATTGTATAAATGCAGAGATTAGACAAGCGTGCAACAAGGGCATAGTGGTCTTAATGGGGGACTTTAACCTTCACATAGATTGGGAAAAGCAGACTAGCAACTGTCAGAAAGGTAGTAAATTTCTTGAGTGTGTCCAGGATAGTTTTCTGCAGCAGTATGTCCTCGGGGCAACAAGGGGGCAAGCCATACTAGATTTAGTAATGATTAATGAACCAGATTTAGTTAACAGCTTAACTGTGCGCGAACATCTATCCAATAGCGATCATAACATGATCGAGTTCAATGTAGTATTTGAAAGGAAAAAAAGTGAATCAGCTGCTAAGATTCTAGACTTGGGTAAGGCCGACTTCAATGGGATGAGACAGAGACTGTCCACAGTAAACTGGGCAAATCTGTTAATGGGTAAAACGACTGATGATCAGTGGGAAATGTTTAAAGAAACATTTAATGTGATACAGAATCGGTTTATACCCCAGAGGGGCAAGAACTCTACTTGCCAAAAAAAACAGCCATGGACTACTGAAGAGGTAAGAGACAGTATAAGACATAAGGAAAGGGCATACAAAAAGGCAAAAAATGGCACAGATCCTGGCGAATGGGAAAGATACATAGATCAACAAAGGGTCACAAAACAGATAGTAAGAGCTACAAAAAGAGAGTATGAAAAGAAACTTGCAAGGGATATCAAAACCAATACAAAGAACTTTTATAGTTACATTAGGAAAAAGAGGGTGGTCAGGAGCAGTGTTGGCCCCTTAAAAACTGAAAGTGGGGATATTGTCATTGACAATGGGGAAATGACGGACATGTTGAATAATTACTTTGCGTCAGTAATTAGAGTAGAAATAGAGGATAGCATGCCGGAAATCCCAAGAAAACTAATATTGAATCGGGGACAGGGACTCAATAAAATTAACACAAGTAAAGCAACAGTAATGAAGAAAATAATAGCACTAAAGTGTGACAAATCCCCAGGACCAGATGGTTTCCATCCCAGGGTTTTAAAGGAAGGAGGTGAGCACATTGCAGATGCCCTAACTATAATCTTTCAAAGTTCTCTAGATTCAGGAACTGTCCCTCTAGATTGGAAAATTGCACGTCACTCCGCTTTTTAAGAAAGGAGAGAGAGGGAAACCAGGGAATTATAGACCAGTTAGCCTAACATCTGTTGTGGGGAAAATGCTGGAGTCTATAATTAAGGATAGGGTGACTGAACACCTCGAGAATTTTCAGTTAATCAGAGAGAGCCAGCATGGATTTGTGAAAGGTAGGTCGTACCTGACAAACCTGATTGAATTTTTTGAAGAGGTGACTAAAGTAGTTGGCAGGGGAATGTCAATGGATGTTATTTATATGGACTTCCAGAAGGCATTTGATAAGGTCCCACATAAGAGACTATTAGCTAAGGTGGAAGCCCATGGAATCGAGGGAAAAATACGGACTTGGTTAGGAAGTTGGCTGAGCGAAAGGCGACAGAGAGTGGGGATAATGGGTAGGTACTCACGTTGGCAGGATGTAACTAATGGAGTCCCGCAGGGATCTGTCTTGGGGCCTCAATTATTCACAATATTTATTAACGACTTAGATGAAGGCATAGAAAGTCTCATATCTAAGTTTGCCGATGACACAAAGATTGGTGGCATTGTAAGCAGTGTAGATGAAAACATAAAATTACAAAGGGATATTGATAGATTAGGCGAATGGGCAAAACTGTGGCAAATGGAATTCAATGTAGGCAAATGTGAGTTCATCCACTTTGGATCAAAAAAGGATAGAACAGGGTACTTTCTAAATGGTAAAAAGTTAAAAACAGTGGATGTCCAAAGGGACGTAGGGGTTCAGGTACATAGATCATTGAAGTGTCATGAACAGGTGCAGAAAATAATCAATAAGGCTAATGGAATGCTGGCCTTTATATCGAGAGGACTGGAGTACAAGGGGGCAGAAGTTATGCTGCAGCTATACAAAACCCTGGTTAGACCGCACCTGGAGTACTGTGAGCAGTTCTGGGCACCGCACCTTTGGAAGGACATATTGGCCTTGGAGGGAGTGCAGCGTAGGTTTACTAGAATGATACCCGGACTTCAAGGGTTAAGTTATGAGGCGAGATTACACAAATAGGGGTTGTATTCTCTGGAGTTTCGAAGGTTATGGGGTGATCTGATTGAAGTTTATAAGATATTAAGGGGAACAGATAGGGTGGATAGAGAGAAACTATTTCCGCTGGTTGGGGATTTTAGGAGTAGGGGACACAGTCTAAAAATTAGAGCCAGACCTTTCAGGAGTGAGATTAGAAAACATTTCTACACACAAAGGGTGGTATGTTGTGGACACAAGTACCATCATGCTGACAACATCATTGTAGTACTAAGGGAGTAAGTACTGCATTGTTGGAGATGCTGTCATTTGGATGAAATATTACACCAAGACCCGTTTGTCTGTTCGGGCTGAAATCAAAGATCCCATGGCATTATTTGGAAAAAGAGTAGTAGGGTCTCTTGGTAAACATTCTTCCCTTAATTAACACCACCAAAAACAGATTAAATGGCCACTTCATTTTCTGTTTGTGGGACCTTGCTGTGTACAAATTGACTGCTGTATTTGCCTACAAAACAACAGTGACACTTCAAAAAAAAAAGTAACTCATTCCGAGGAACATAGGAACAGGAGTAGGCCATTCGGCCCCTCGTGCCTGCTCCGCCATTTGATAAGATCATGGCTGATTTGTGATCTAACTCCATATACCTGCCTTTGACCCATATCCCTTAATACCTTTGGTTGCCAAAAAGCTACCTATCTCAGATTTAAATTTAGCAAATTGAGCTAGTATCAAGTGCCGTTTGTGGAAGAGAGTTCCAAACTTCTACCACCCTTTGTGTGTAGAAATGTTTTCTAATCTCGCTCCTGAAAGGTCTGGCTCTAATTTTTAGACTGTGCCCCCTACTCCTAAAATCCCCAACCAGCAGAAATAGTTTCTCTCTATCCACCCTATCCGTTCCCCTAAATATCTTATAAACTTCAATCAGATCACCCCATAACCTTCGAAACTCCAGAGAATACAACCCCTATTTGTGTAATCTCGCCTCGTAACTTAACCCTTGAAGTCCGGGTATCATTCTAGTAAACCTACGCTGCACTCCCTCCAAGGCCAATATGTCCTTCCGAAGGTGCGGTGCCCAGATCTGCTCACAGTACTCCAGGTGCGGTCTAACCAGGGTTTTGTATAGCTGCAGCATAACTTCTGCCCCCTTGTAGTCTAGTCCTCTAGATATAAAGGCCAGCATTCCATTAGCCTTATTGATTATTTTCTGCACCTGTTCATGACACTTCAATGATCTATGTACCTGAACCCCTAGGTCCCTTTGGACATACACTGTTTTTAACTTTTTACCATTCTTTGGGATGTTCTGAGGACTTGATAAAATGTTATAATTGAAAGTTAATTCTTCCTTTCTCTTTCTCTAGGATTATTTGATGGTCTATTTTATTATTAAATTAGATTTGGCCTAAATTATTTTTATTTTAACCTGTGAAGTGATTGAAAGTGACAGGCTCTAAAATAAAAGCTGTAGAATAAAAAGAGGTGGATGAAAAGGGTTTTCCTTCGAAGGCTTTTGAAATACTTTGGAGAATGAAAATGATTCACTGACACCCAAAAGATTCCTGACTAATGGCCAGATAATTGAGCATCATGTAAAAGTTATATTATCCAATTGTTCCATCTAATCTGTGCTATACGCAACCTGGCAGTGAATGGCTGATGAAATAGTGTAGAGAGAGAATCTAGCTTACATGCTAAACCTGACCTGGGAATGCTTCATGCTCAAAATGGGTATAAAAAGGTGAAACAATGCCTTTCTCTGTACTAACGTCTGTCATCTTGAGGAACATAAACTTCAACTTGCCCAAAGAAATAATCTTTTTAAATGTATTAAAGATGCACCACCTCTTAAGGCATCATCCGATCAACAAGTTGTGATATAAAATTGAAAGCAACTGTACTTAAGCACAACACTCAGGTGGAACTGAGCCATATAAAGGTAAATTGTAACTCCAAAGAACAGGTGGGTTGGGGGCGGATGGGCAGTGAAAATTCTCCATTTTGGGAGTGGGACCATATCCCAGTTCCAATGCGCCCCCTTCCGGGTTTGACCCAGACTCGTCTGGGTGCGCGTGCGCTTCTGAATCCCGGAAACCCAATATTTAAAGGGCCAATTGAGGTACTTATAGATGTTACATTTTTGTGGTTTGAACTAAACAAGCCATTTTAACTGCTCCTGAACGTGTCTCCTGTGGCCTCTGAAAGACGCCATGGAAATGGGGGCGAGTTGCAGCCGGCATCCATTTGCACCTTTAAACCAGTGATTGATACATAAGAAAAGGTGAGTTTTTGCAGCAGGGCAATCAGTTCTCAGACAAACCTTTGGTTGGGAGATTTTTGTGTTTAGTCTCAGATTTCTTGGTCCACTCAGAATTCTTGTGTTCACACATCTTCAAACTGACAACATCTGGATGTGGAGGGGGGCGGTGCAATGGATTTATTCTACAGTACATCTGAGGAGGAGGCACATTTCCATCCATGGCAGGCACGGCATGCAGTTCTGGGAGTTGCAGGTGCACAAGACATAGGTGTGCCACAAGGACCTGGAGAAGACCAGAGAGGGGTTCGAGGTCACAGGAGGCACTACCCATGTGAGAGGGTCTACAGACACAGGCTAAGCTTCCTGGACCTCTCTGAGGAGCAGTGCCTACGAAGGCTCAGATTGAGCCACCAGGTGGTTGCAGACATCTGAACGCTCCTTCATGCAGAATGCTCCTTTATGCAGAGCTGCTCCCGGCTGGGCCTTGTGACCACGCATTGCCCGTCGCAATTAAAGTCACCACTGCCCTCAATTTCATCGCCTCCGGATGCTTGCTTCCAGGGTGCCACCGGTGACATCACCAGGATCTCTCCGTCATCTGCACATAAGTGTATACAACAGGTCACGGATGGTTTGTTTGCCAGGGCATCCAACCTTGTCAACTTCCCCAGCGACGACATCAGCCAAACAGAGAGGGTGGGTTTCAACTCTCTGGCTGGCTTCCCATGGGTACAGGGCGCAATTGATTGCACACACGTAGCAATCAGAGGACCTGAACATGAGCCAGGGCTGTTCATCAATCGAAAGGGATTTCACTCCATCAATGCGCAGCTGGTTTGCGACCACCAGAGGCGGTTTCTGCAGGTGTGTGCCAAATTCCCTGGCAGCTGGCATGATTCCTTCATTTTGCGCGAGCCCAACATCCCGGCCCTCTTCCACACAGACTTAAAACAGACTTAAAGGCTAGCTCCTTGGAGACAAGGGATATCCCCTGTAGACGCGGCTCATGACACCTGTGAGAAACCCCACCAACGAGGCACAGCAGCGGTACAATGACAGACACATAACCACCAGGTCCGTCATTGAACAAGCGATTGGAATGATCAAAATGCGCTTCAGGTGCCTCGATCGATCTGGGGGATCCCTTCTGTACTCACTGGCGAGGGTGTGTCAAATAATAGCTTGTGTTGCGTCCTGCACAAAATCGCTCAACAGATAGGGTACAGGTGGATGAGGTCCCATGCGCTCATGAAGCATCCGCATCTTCCATCAACATTGAAGAAGGTGAGAAGGAGAAGGAGGACGAGGACAAGAATGACGAGCAACCCATCGGCAGAGCAGCGGCACACCTGGCTGCTTGTGCTGCCAGGGAGTCACTTATATTTGATAGATTCTCATAAGGAGATCTGCAAAGTGAAGATAGTCAAGTACTCAGACCACCTGGAACAACACTCTAGCCTGACCTTCAGCTTTCTAGTTTTCACTTTATCTGTAGTGCCTAAAGTACACTTTCTTTCTGCTGCTCTACGCTTTTCCCTTTCACTTGTTCTTGAACAACTGTTTGTACTATTCTTGTTCATATTTGAGAGAGCTACAAACTGAGGCAAACTGATAATGAAGTTTTTAATCGCCATGGGTGAGTACAGATGTGAGCAACCAAGATAATCATGGGTATTAGGAATCTCAAATCATGAGCAAAGGTTAAGAAAATTGAACCTTGTTGGCTGCCATGTTTCCCTACATTACAATGACCACACTTCAAAAAGTAATTCTGGCTCTGATTCCGTGACCGGTGGGCACCGCAGGGACTGGATTGCATCCTTGATCAATATAATAAAATTATTATTTGACTTTGTTGATTTGGGTTTGATTTTTTTTAAAAATAAAGCACACCCTAAACCCCCTTCATATAAAAGGGGCCTAAACACAAAAAAATTCTGGCTCTGATGCCTTTTTAGACGTCCTGAGGTCTTGAAATATATAAATGACAGTTTTCTTTCTTTGGATGAGGTCTGTCACCATGTCTGAATGTGGACAGACACAAAGGGCCCGATATTAGCAGGGCAGTGGGTTCACAGCAGGGGGTCGACTGGGCGCGTGGGAAACGCGCCCGGTGACATTGGAGTGCTCCGCACGGAATCACAGGCTAATTGGAGCCACTTACCCGTGCTTCCGGGTTTCGTGCTGGAAAGCTGCACAGTGGGCGGACTGCACATGCGCAGCATAGGCTGTCAGCTGGAGGAGCCCTATTTAAAGGGGCAGTCCTCCACTGACTGATGCTACAGAAAATAGGAAAAATTACAGCATGGAGCAGCCCAGGGGGAAGGCTGCTCCCAGGTTTAATGATGCCTCACTCCAGGTATTATTGGATGGGTGAGGAAGAGGGGGAGGACAGAGATCTTCCCCCCGGCGGGCGGGAGGAAGCGGCCTGCCTCTGCCACCAGGAAGGCCTGGCTCGAGGTGGCAGAGGAGGTCACCTGCACCACCAACATATCGCGCACCTGCATACAGTGCAGGAGGCGCTGCAATGACCTAAGTAGGTCAGCCGAAGTGAGTACACTTACTCATTCCCCTACACTCCGTCTGCCACATCACCGCCCCCACCTCATACCTCCTTCTGTACTGCCAACACTACTCTGTCACATCACCCCTCACACCCACTCAAACCTCATCCTCATCTTACCTGCACTTACTCACCTCGCCAGTACTCATCCCGCCACTACCACTCAACCCAATCCTCATACAATCTCATGGCTCTATCTCATACTCACCCTCTCATGCATCTCTTTCATGGTCAGCCTCACTTAACCTGCCACTACCTGTGCTGCAGCCACAGGGCATGCATCACATATGTGCAGTAGGAACCGTAAGGCAAACGTGTCGTGAGCATGAAGGGGATGCACAAGGGTGTTTGAGGGTTTGTCATGGTTTTTACCTATATTTAATTTCTGATCAACTCACATAACATATTATATTGTCACCACTACTGCCACATCTTTGCGAATCTTGTCTGGTTTGTGCAATAATGCCCTTTCCTGAGGATCACTATGGAGACCCACAACTGATGCCACCCATTGTGTCACTGCAGAATGGGTGAAGGTGTATTTGCAGGGCTCTTTTGTGCAGACGACTGAGAGACGTCGGTGATGTCCCCGGTGGCACCCTGGAAGGATGCGAAGGAGAGGTTGTTGAGGGCAGTGGTGACTTTGACAGCGACAGGTAAGATGATGGTGCTCGGGCCAGCCGGGAGCAGCTCGGCGTGAAGGAGGCTGCAGATGTCCACGACTACATGTCAAGTGACTCTGAGCCTCCGTGTGCACTGCTGCTCAGAGAAGTCCAGGAAGCTGAGCCTCGGTCTGTGGACCCTGTGGCGAGGGTAGTGCCTTCTGCGACGCATCTCTCTCTGCCGTTGCCCTCCCTTCTGCTGTGGATGTGTCACAGCACTGTGTTGTGGGGCTCCACGTGTCAGAGGTGGACAGCGTGGCCGGCGAGGCTGGTGATGCTGTTCGTCCTCTGAGGAGGTCATGACTGCAGCTACAGCAGCCCCCATCCAGAAGATGTACATTTGAGGGGGTCTGCAAGGTAGGTAAATGTGTCTGGACAGCAGGGTAAGTGTGCAAGTTGGTGAATTTTATTGTTCGGAGGAGGGTGGTGGAGGCCATACTCTGTCGAAAGTGACAAAGTGAGCTCCTGCAATGAGTGAGGGTCTCCCCCCTCCACCTGTCAAATGGACCTTTGCAGCTGCCACAGGCTGATGGCTGCAACACGTCCATTTGAACTGGGAGTGTTTCCCCCAGTGCCGGAAATAGTCCCAGTTGTTTGCAAAATCCCAGCCCTCCTAAAATATCAGGTCAATCAGGTCTGTGAACGACCTGAAGTACCTAAATAAATAACTTAAGTGGCAAGCAGCGGGAGTCCCACATGCGGGGGCTGCGCGCGCATGTCATCACGTCACTGGGGAACCCGGAAGTGGGCGGGTTGGAGCCGGGCTCCAGACCCCCCCCCCGCTACGGGAATCCCCGATTTTCGGAGCCCCCGCCCGCCCCGCCACCAACGCACTCGATCCGGGGGGTGCGAAAATCGAGCCCAAAAGCACAGATTTTGCAGGTGCGCACTGTCATTCAGCTCACAGACAACAATCCATGAAATGACTGGTTGCAAATCCTTGGTGCGATCCCACAATCCATCACGGTTTGGGTTTCCAATATGGCGGCTGGAGAATAGCCCCTATCTCCAGTTCGGAGCACTCGGTTGCCACGGTTTTCGTCCGCCTTGTCCCGATCAAAAGTGAACCAAGATGCCCAAAGTCGTGTCTCGCAGCGTGGTGTGCTCCGACACCCGGGACCGTGAGGAGTACGACGACGGCGAGAAGCCCTTGCATGTTTATTACTGTCTCTGCGGACAAATGGTGCTGGTCCTCGGTAAGCAAACGCCTTCGTCGCTGCAGGCCCCGAAGCCTCGGTCTCGAGTAATGAGATCTTGCGGGGTGAGGACATTCCCAGGCTGGACACCAATATTTATGCTAAACGGTTTTTTAAAAAAGTAAATGCGGGGGTATCATTTTTTTCTCCTTAGGTTTTTAAAAATTAATATTGCAGATGAGATTTGGGAGGTTTGAGTGATTGTGATTATTTTTTTGTTACAAATAAACCAAAAGTATTTTGAAGTAATATCGTGTAAAATCAAGTTGGATAAAGTGGAAATGAAGCCCGTAAGTATAATGAGATGACATTCATAGAATGAATATAGTTATGTAAAGGGTATGTGGCAAACTTGGTGGTATGGTGAGACAGCACATCTGAGTGTGTGGTACTGCAATGTGCTGGGATAAAAAGAAAGAGTATGAAGGGAATCTGAAATAAAAATAGAAAATGCTGGAAACACAGCAGACCCATCAGCATCTGAAAAGGGAAAATACAAATTAACATTTTGGGAGAAGACTTACGCCAGAACTAAAAAAGGAAGATGGGAATACCTCTTTCGGAGTGACAGGCTTGGCTTAGTGATGGAACTCTTGCCTCTTGAGTCAGAAGGTCAGGACTTGAACACGTCATCGAGGCCGACACTTCAACAAGGTACAGCATGCGCTGTGCATGCTGCGGTCACTTTCTTCAGGCGCTTGGCAGTCTCGAAGGGACCGCAGGAGGCTGCCATCGGAAAGGTAATTGTAAACAATTTTACAACACCAAGTTATAGTCCAACGATTTTATTTGAAATTTACAAGCTTTCGGAGGCTTCCTCCTTCCTCAGGTAATGTCATTGCTCAGGAGGAAGCCTCCGAAAGCTTGTAAATTTCAAATAAAATTGTTGGACTATAACTTGGTGTTGTAAAATTGTTTACAATTGTCAACCCCAGTCCATCACCGGCATCTCCACACCAGAAAGGTAAGCATGAATTGTTTATTGTGGAGCCAGCAGGAGTACTCTATTCAGCTCCACATTAAATCCGCAACTGCTGCCGGCCACCGCTCGCGCTGCCTCCCGATTGCCCCCTCTGGTTTTGATAGAGTAAATAAGGAGAAACTGTTTCCACGGGCAGGCGGGTCGGTAACCAGAGGACACAGATTTAAGATAATTGGCAAAAGAACCAGAGGGGAGATGAGGAGAAATGTTTTTACGAGTTCTTGTGATTTGGAATGCACTTCCTGAAAGGTCAGTGAAAGCAGATTCAATAGTAATTTTCAAAAGGGAATTAGATAAATACTTGAAAAAGAAAAATTTGCAGCACAGTGGGGAAAGAGAGGGTGAGTGGGTGATTGGATAGCTCCTTCTGTGGTGTATAAATCTTTGATTGCTTTCTACACCCCCAGGCGTCAGTGTGTGCTGCACCGAGATCATGCCCCAATTTGGGTGCCATCTAATTTCTAGGCCCTGGTTTTTACTGGGTCTTTGAGCTCAGTTTACAGGGTGCTAAATGTGTTGCATTTGCATTCAGTTGGTCCTCCACCATGACACTTGTTCTTTGGTCTGCCCTTGTTCTAAACTTGGGTCAGCACCAGCTTATACGTTAGAGACTTTTATTTTAGGTGCTCTCTAGTCTGGGCTGCAACTTAAATATGTACTTAAGAGTAAGAATGGAGACGGTTGTTGGTGATATTATGACACCGGTACTTTGTGCATGTGCAGTGGCCAAAGTATTACAATGCTGTAGGAGCTGGTCTCCACAGAAACCAGTTCCATTCTTGCAAGTGAATGTAAGAGAGCAATGACCTGGGTTACAGAGGTCCCTAATATTAAAGCAGCTTATAAAATATGTAAACAATTTTACAACACCAAGTTATAGTCCAGCAATTTTATTTTAAATTCACAAGCTTTCGGAGACTTCCTCCTTCCTCAGGTAAATGTTCAGGAGCTCCTTGAAGCCTACGCATTTATACATATAGAACAATACATGGTGTTTACAGAATGCCCCTGCAACTGCCCGTTGCCAAGGCAATCACCGTGTTCAGACAGAGAGGTGTCACCTGCAGAACCCCCGAATACACATTCAACAAAAAAACAAACAGGAAAAAAAACAGAGAGAGGCAGAAACATCCGGAAGGCAGAGAAAGCCAGCAAATGACCCATTATATTAAAAACAGATAACATTTGTTCGCTGGTGGGGTAACGTGTAGCGTGACATGAACCCAAGATCCCGGTTGAGGCCGTCCTCATGGGTGCGGAACTTGGCTATCAATTTCTGCTCGACGATTTTGCGTTGTCGTGTGTCTCGAAGGCCGCCTTGGAGTACGCTTACCCGAAGGTCGGTGGATGAATGTCCATGACTGCTGAAGTGTTCCCCGACTGGGAGGGAACCCTCCTGTTTGGCGATTGTTATCAATCGCCAAACAGGAGGGTTCCCTCCCAGTCGGGGAACACTTCAGCAGTCATGGACATTCATCCACCGACCTTCGGGTAAGCGTACTCCAAGGCGGCCTTCGAGACACACGACAACGCAAAATCGTCGAGCAGAAATTGATAGCCAAGTTCCGCACCCATGAGGACGGCCTCAACCGGGATCTTGGGTTCATGTCACGCTACACGTTACCCCACCAGCGAACAAATGTTATCTGTTTTTAATATAATGGGTCATTTGCTGGCTTTCTCTGCCTTCCGGATGTTTCTGCCTCTCTCTGTTTTTTTTCCTGTTTGTTTTTTTGTTGAATGTGTATTCGGGGGTTCTGCAGGTGACACCTCTCTGTCTGAACACGGTGATTGCCTTGGCAACGGGCAGTTGCAGGGGCATTCTGTAAACACCATGTATTGTTCTATATGTATAAATGCGTAGGCTTGAAGGAGCTCCTGAACATTTACCTGAGGAAGGAGGAAGTCTCCGAAAGCTTGTGAATTTAAAATAAAATTGCTGGACTATAACTTGGTGTTGTAAAATTGTTTACAATTGTCAACCCCAGTCCATCACCGGCATCTCCACATTATAAAATATGTAGGCTATGCTGTTGACATCCAATGAAATAAAAGCCATTATCACTGCAAATTACATGATTGGATTTCAGGAGCCTGTCATTTGTTGTTTTGTAATATACGCCACCATTGTGTTATCCAACATGTTACTGACTGCCATCCATTATTCTGTACTATTGGTGGCTTTGCTCAAGATAAAGAATAAAGGGATTAGTTCTTGTGACTGAAGCACCTTCTTCCATACTTGTCTCAAAATCTGCTCTACTCACCCCCACCCCAGCTAGATCACACTGGTCTGGGCCACACTGCCAAGACCAAACCCCAGAATCCCACTCACCTGTTTGATATTGGGAGGGAAGCCTCTGTCTTGGCTGGAGCCCCTATGCTTGACCCTGTCTATGAACCATGACCTTGTCCTTCTGTTGTTGACTGATTGTCAAGGCAGCTTTGAAGGGGAAAATGTAAATATGTTTACCCCACACCTCCAAGCAACAGGGCCTTGACAATACTCAAAAACAAATTAAAACAGAATTAAATCCCTGAGTGAGGGAAAACTTAACTCACAAGCACTGCAGATACAAATTAAGATATGCAAATACCATGCTCACCAACTAACTCTCATATTCTGTTTGTACTTCGAGGGTTATCTCCCAAGTTCAGTAGTTTTTGATGCGCCTTTGTGAAAATCCCACAAGCAGAGATTAAAGTTTTTTTTAAAATAAATAACAGATACAGCTTCGTCAGTTTTATTTTAATAAATTACTGTGAAGCAAGCTTATTTTTTTCTAACTCTTTTTTGATTTGCCATTGAATTTAAAATTAATTTCAGTGGGGTACTGACATGCAGTCTTACCAATAACTAGCTGTGAGACAGACATTTCAGTTCTTTACTCAGCTGATGAACTTTTTATATTTATCTTTAGAAATGTATTAAAAATGTTGCATCTGCATGCACTTCTTGTCAGCCTTTTCTATTATAAATTCCTGTATCCAAACTTAAAATGGAAACCACCTATGAAACTTGTCAAGGTGTAATTACATCACTGGTGGGCAGGGGGTGGTAATTATAATGTGATAAGTTTACATAGGCAATTTGGACATAGGAATTTTTAATGGAAATATGTAAAAATAAGGACAGAATGTATGACTTTAAAATGAGGGCTGAATTAAATCTGTACGCCCTGGTCCAATTATTTCCCAGCCTTTAACCCCGCTTTACCTGAAGGCTACATTGGTCTTGACTCCCCATGTGCAATGCTATGAGAGATTGGCTAGTAATATTTTTAAGAGTACAGTGTTACACATAGTGTGTACATCCTGTAAATCACACTTGCTCCCCATCGCACTTTTGTCGATAATACCCTGTTGGAGTAATTGTAAACAATTTTACAACACCAAGAAGATAGATGAGGGCTGTGCAGTAGACGTGGTCTACATGGACTTCAGCAAAGCATTTGACAAGGTACCGCATGGTAGGTTGTTACATAAGGTTAAATCTCATGGGATCCAAGGTGAGGTAGCCAATTGGATACAAAATTGGCTTGACGACAGAAGACAGAGGGTGGTTGTAGAGGGTTGTTTTTCAAACTGGATGCCTGTGTCCAGCGGTGTGCCTCAGGGATCGGTGCTGGGTCCGCTGTTATTTGTTATTTATATTAATGATTTGGATGAGAATTTAGGAGGCATGGTTAGTAAGTTTGCAGATGACACCAAGATTGGTGGCATTGTGGACAGTGAAGAAGGTTATCTAGGATTGCAACGGGATCTTGATCAATTGGGCCAGTGGGCCGATGAATGGCAGATGGAGTTTAATTTAGATAAATGTGAGGTGATGCATTTTGGTAGATCGAATCGGGCCAGGACCTACTCCGTTAATGGTAGGGCGTTGGGGAGAGTTATAGAACAAAGAGATCTGGGAGTACAGATTCATAGCTCCTTGAAAGTGGAGTCACAGGTGGATAGGGTGGTGAAGAAGGCATTCAGCATGCTTGGTTTCATTGGTCAGAACATTGAATGCAGGAGTTGGGATGTCTTGTTGAAGTTGTACAGGGCATTGGTGAGGCCACACTTGGAGTACTGTGTACAGTTCTGGTCACCCTATTATAGAAAGGATATTATTAAACTAGAAAGAGTGCAGAAAAGATTTACTAGGATGCTACCGGGACTTGATGGTTTGACTTACAGGGAGAGGTTAGACAGACTGGGACTTTTTTCCCTGGAGAGTAGGAGATTAAGGGGTGATCTTATAGAAGTCTATAAAATAATGAGGGGCATAGATAAGGTAGATAGTCAAAATCTTTTCCCAAAGGTAGGGGAGTCTATAACGAGGGGGCATAGATTTAAGGTGAGAGGGGAGAGATACAAAAGGGTCCAGAGGGGCAATTTTTTCACTCAAAGGGTGGTGAGTGTCTGGAACGAGCTGCCAGAGGCAGTAGTAGAGGCGGGTACAATTTTGTCTTTTAAAAAGCATTTGGACAGTTACATGGGTAAGATGGGTATAGAGGGATATGGGCCAAGTGCAGGCAATTGGGACTAGCTTAGTGGTATAAACTGGGCGACATGGACATGTTGGGCCGAAGGGCCTGTTTCCATGTTGTAACTTCTATGATTCTATGAACACCAAGTTATAGTCCAGCAATTTTATTTTAAATTCACAAGCTTTCGGAGGCTTCCTCCTTCGTCAGGTGAACGATGTGAAAATGAAAACCTCGAAATGAAATCGCATTTATAATTCACAGAACAATGCTTGGTGAGTACAGACAGTTTTTTCAACTGCCCGTTGAAAAACTGTCTGTACTCACCAAGCATTGTTCTGTGAATTATAAATGCGATTTCATTTCGAGGTTTTCATTTTCACATCGTTCACCTGACGAAGGAGGAAGCCTCCGAAAGCTTGTGAATTTAAAATAAAATTGCTGGACTATAACTTGGTGTTGTAAAATTGTTTACAATTGTCAACCCCAGTCCATCACCGGCATCTCCACATCATGACTGTTGGAGTAAGGCAGCATATCCTCCAACTCGCCATGAGTAATGCCACAGGAGATATAATGCACATTTCCTGTCACACAGTTTACCAGAGCATTACCAGAGCCACAGTGTCTTAATTGATTCCAGTAAACAAAGCCAGACCTGTGATCTCCATTCTGAATACCAATTAACCTTTAGTTTTATAGTGACTGTTTTCATATTGTCACGTTGTATAACATTGTCATTTTATAATTATTGTTGATTCTTTTAACACCAGCCATATATTAAACAATTAAAATAATTAATTCCTTAGTTTTTATTTGTATTTTATTCACTTTACAGTGCTCAGTTTCAGTTGTTATCACTGAGCTTCTTAGTGACAGATTTTATATGATTTCATAATGGCTTTCATTTTTTTGATTCCATTTATTTATAGTTATTCACCCTGTTATGCAGGGACCAGTTTTTCATGTGCTTATTTATCTCAGTTTCACTTCATTTTGATCAACTTTTACCTATTTCTAGATTTCAGTTTTCTTTTTATCCAGGTTCAAGAGCTTCTTCTTCATTACTGATTTTGTTGTATTTTGTTTTGTGGCAGTTTTACATAATTAAATTTTTACCAGCACTGAGAGAAATTTCACCCTTACTTATTTTAAATACATATTTATAATATATTAAAAGTCTAGCACACACTTCTTCTAAGTGTCACACTTACTCCCTGTAACACTTTCCTGAAAGCACTGCATGTTGCTATAAAGCAGTATGTCCTTTGACTTGCCTGTTGCCACAGAGATCTGTTACTAATCATAGAAAAATGATAAAATTAGAAAATGCTGGCGATATACAGCAAGCCCATAAGTATCTGTAAAAAGAAAAGATCGTTTTAGGTGAAGATCTTGTCAGAACCAGAGCTGATTATAGAACTGAGCTAAACAAAAGGTGGGGGAAAAACAACAGATGGAAATCATGGGTCGATGGAAAATGATTTCTGTTTGCAAATAGGTTTTTTCTATCAGCTAGGAAGAGATGCAAACTGCAGGACGATATACTGAGATTCAGTCTGCCGTGAACAACAACTTGTATTTATTCTCTCAGTGATGAGAGAAACGCCCCAAGGTGCTTCACAAAAGTGTAATCGGACAAAATTTAATACTAAGCCAAGAAGGAAATATTAGGAGGGGTGACTAAAAATTCGGTCAAAGAGGTGACTGTTCAGGAATGTCTTAAGGGAGGTGGGAGAGGCCCAGGGAGAGAATTCCATTGCTTAGGGCCTAGACGGCTGAAGGCACAGCCTCTATTTTGGGGCAACGAGGGTGGGGGATACACAAGAGGCCAGAGTTGTAGGAATGCAGAGCTCTCAGAGGTTTGTAGGGCTGGAGTAGGTTACAGAAATTGGAAGGGATTTGGACACGAGGCGTAGAATTGTAAGTTTGAGGCATTGGGGGACCGTGAGCCAATGTAGGTCAGTGAACACAAGGGTTCACTGGGTGTGGGATAGGATATGGGCAGCAAAGTTTTGGACGAAGTGAGGATGAGGATGTGAGGCCAGGCAGGAGAGCATTGGAATAGTCAAGTCTGGAGGTTACAAAGGTTTCAGCAGGAGGCGGGTGATTTTAGGGAGATGGAAGTCGGAAGCAAGCAGTCTGGTTCAACCTGAGGCAATGGCTGGGGAGGGGCATGGAATCAGTGGTGAGGGTATGGAGTTTATGGTGGGGGCCGAAGACAATGACTTCAGTCTTAATGTTTAACTGGAGGACAATGTGCCTTATTCAGGACTGGATGTTGGACAAGCCGGCTGTCAACAGAGAAGCAGTGGAGGAGTCGAGAGACGTGTTGGAGAGGTAGAATTGGATGTCATCAGCATACATGTGGAACCTGACCCCTCGGGGGTAATTTTGACTCTGGGTGATAGCGTGAAACGAGCGATTATCGGATCAGCCGCCCGTTATACATCTCTTGTGGTTTCCATTTCCATTAAAGTCAATTTCTTTCCCAATTTTCTTTCCTTCTCTTCATCTGAAGCCGTTGACTCTTTACACAGTATTAATGTAAGGTGCTACTTGTGTATTTTGGGGATTTTATTGATATGGACGTTACACCAAATCAAGTGTTAATTGTGAACTAAGTGAATTTTTTTTTGGTAAATGCAATCTGGTGTATCTGACAGTATCTAGCCTGCTGGAAATTGTATTCAGTAGAATGATTAAAACCTTGCATATGAAACTATATATATTTTTAATGAGATAGCAGGATGTACGGTTTTATAGGTGCCAGTTGCCTTCTGGTACTTTGTCAACTAGCCATTTTCCACGTGTGGGCCTATATTGTGAGATTTGGCAGGTTATTTGACGTTGGGCTATCACCCGCTCTAAGATCCAGCCCTTACCTGACAACCACACACGTACACTTCTAACATTGATCACTGGATAGTGATCTAGAGTGAGAGTCCTGACTGATTTTTTTACCTCCGAAATTGGGGGTACTGAGGCTAATTGAAGCAGTCCTATCACCGCTGCTTTAGCTGAGAAAAGATAAACAGATCAGGGATCAAAACTGAGACAACTTTTGTCTGTATGGCTCTGCTACTCATCGTCTTAACCAGCTGAGGTTTTGAGACAGATTTCATCTAGGTTTCTCAATTCTCAACAATGTCTTCAGCATTCACTGTTCATAACCTGAATTCAAAAACAGAGCAAAACAAATGAGAGAGAGTTAATCATAATTCTTTGTGACTGTTTTTGATTTCTAATTAAATCCTGATGATGAAACTCTTGAAAAGTTTCTGGGTGGTCTAGCACTAGCTCTGATTTTAAACCAACACGTTTGTTCACTATAATTTATCCAAGCAGGTTTACATTATTGCCAAGCATTAATTCATGCTACTATTTTGTTCATATTTTTGAGATTTTATTTATATGGATGCCATCTCCAAATCAAGTATTAATGGGAACTAATTATTTGGTGTTTTTTTTTTCAAATGAAATCTGGTATTTCTGACAGTGCCAGGAATCAAAACCTTGCATATGATCAAAAAACCTTTTTCCTAATTGATTTGGAGTGTTGTGGAGGGGGTGCAGATGTTTGTAGATAGTGTTTGTTCTACTCAGAGTGTAGTAGAGATTTGTAGCCCACACCTCTCAAAAGGTTGCAATAAATGTGTAGTTCTACCACCAGTTTTGCAGTGATGTGAAACTGACACCCGGAGTCAAGTCCCGGCATGATTTCACAGTGCAACAATGTGCGATCCCCCTGGAGAAGGCCGTTTCTCCGTGCTTTGTCTTGACACCGTCTGATGCAGTGTCAATCCCATCTTAAAAAGTGCTCCGGGAGATCTTTGAACCCCAGAATTCTCTATAAACTTAAACAGAGATTAAATGTTTCAAGAGCACAGGTCCTCCATTTAAAATCAATTGGGTGGGAAAGTAACTCTGAACATGTGGGTAAGCACGTGGGCTAGAATTTTCTCCAAGCCTTGAGTCAGATTAGCTGCTAGCCAGTGTAAACAAGGTACTGCTAGATGTGAATTGATTTGGAACTACCCACCTGAAATTTGGTAGCTATGGTATAATCACAAGCTTAAGTGTAGAATGCATATCACAATTCCAAACTGTAGATACAGGCGCCAAGCTCGAAGTGATATCATTCATCGATGCACAATGTTTTCATTGAAGGCTATATATAATCCCAAGCAGTGTTTTGCTGAAGGACTGCTCTTGACATGCTGCACTGTGGAATGATGGGATCTGGATCTGTGCTGGAGATCACATTCTGATTTCAAATGTAACACCCTGTTCAGGGGAGATAGTGGTTGGAATGACCAGAACTTTTAATAGAGCTTTTCCATTTGCTCAATGGATAATGGGAGAGCACTTTCCTACTAGCATTGCTCTGCCTTCTGTCATTCTACAGCAATAGAAGGAAAGGAGACCAGCCTGAATTCCAGCACTGGTAATATCCTACAGCAAGGGAGAGTATGAATGCAATCCTAGCAGTATGCAGGACAGTAGGTGTGCTCAGCGCCATGAGTGAAGGGGAGGTGATCTGCCATTGACTCCTGGGCATTATGTGTACTACTGATTTAGGCTAAAGTGACATTAGTATAACAGAAAAACCAGACCACCGATTCCAATACTTGATAGCATTTTTGCTATAAATAGGAACCCATATTCTTAATGAGGTGAGTGGTTGGGAATTTTTTTTAGTTACTTCTGCAATACTTGTTTTTGTTATTTTTTTAAATGCATTTAACGACCAGTAAGTCATGTGATCAATCCCACTGCTCTTTTAATATAGCTGGCAGGAATGTGTAAGGAAGGTTAAGTAAATTTTGACCCAGACATTTTTTGCTGCTTGAATTTATCTTCCTATCTTTTCCCTTTCTGATTTCTCCCTGTGCTTTGCATATTCCTAAGCTTATAAATCAGATTGGAGACCATTCCCACGCTTTCATACATGCCACACTATAGCTGGTCACCCCAGATTGACCCTCGCTTAAGCTCTTGTTTTGTTTCCTCCCTCCCTCCAGGTGGGAAATGCTTTGCTGCTTCACACAGTGACTCATTTGAGATTGTTGTGTGGAGAATTGCAGATAAGCTGCACCACTGTGCTCCCCCGTGCACTATTTGGTTATTTAGATAGACTGGCAATATGAAAAGACTGCAAAGTGTGCAAAATTTTACCATAGCTGTCATTATTACCTCCTGACCTAAAACAACCTTGCTTTACTTTGGTTTGTTGTGATGCTAAGAAGCTCATTTTGTTTGCGAGTAAATTTTAAACGTTCTTACACGCCAGTTAATATCTCTGACCAACCCAAGAGATGTATTTTTTGCTAATCAATGTGTTTGTGATGTTTTTATCTAATATTTCATGATTATTATTTTTCACCAGTCGAGTGAGCTTGTATTAAATGATAGTTATTTTTAATGGCCCCCAACACACAGAAAGGGTTGGAATGACAGAGATATGAAGAGTTGCTTTAGTTTTCAGAGGCAGCTTTTCTTTCCTGTGTCACTGACTGAAGTGTGACTGGTTATGGTAGAGTACACCTGTGAAATAGTTTGCTCTGGTTTTAAGATACTGCAGGGAAATCAGCCTATTTATGTTTTCTCCTAGCCCACTCCCATTTTTAAATTGGTTCATATTTGGGTTACTACATGGAGGATCTTTCAATTGGTTCATTCCACCTTGGGATAAGGAGACATGGAGAGATTGAAAGAAAAAATAAAATAATGGTTTATCTCTTGTCTCTTCCCCTCTTCCAAGAAACACAGGTTGAGAGAGTTGCAGGAAAGAACAATCACCTTTTCTCCCCTCTTTTTTTTCTGAAGACTCGTGCTAAGATACATTCCCTTAAGTGCCTGCAGTCTTCAGATATCTTACAATTGAGGCCATGCTTCATATGAGCCCAGACGGTAAATGCTGATGGTGACTGTGGATGGAGCAGGAATCCTATCTGATTTCCCCCCACCCTTCACTAGTTCCCTAACCCAGGAGCACTAAGGCACATTGGACCCCAACTTCTGCCCTGGCTGAAATCCATTAACTGCATAGATTAGGATTAAACTTGGGAATTTCTGATCTTTACTGTTCAATCTTACACCGCTCACTAAACGATCAAGGAAGTAAAGTGCATGCTTTTTAAATCAATTTTTCTTTTGTTCCTTCAGATTGTCATTTGGAGAAACTGCCCATGAGACCACAAGACCGAGCCCGCGTCATTGATGCATCCAAGCATGCTCATAAATTCTGTAATATTGAGGAAGATGAGAGCATTTATCTTCGACGGTAAGGTGGCAGTGGCAGTGTTCGATGTGTTCCAGAAGCCTTGTTTGAGTTTGGAGTGTGCCTTAGATAGTTTTAAACCAAATGTCTATGGATTCTACACTTGTGACCTGTCATGGTATCAAATATTCTTTGGTCAAAGATTTTACTGGTCAGATGCTAAGTGGTACTTTCATTAATGAACACCTTGCCTTCAGAAAGACATCGATGTATTAAAGAGGGCTTAGTGAAGAATGATATGCACGATTCTGGGACTTAAACTCTATGGTTATGAGGAGAGCCCTGCAAAGCTTCACTGAAGAAAAGAAGACTGAGGGAGGAGATGTAAAGAGTCTTAAATAATGTAGGCAGGCTACTTGACTTGGACTGTGAGCTGTAGGTTAGAAAGAACCTTTTTGCCCATAGGCTTATGGATATATGGAACAGGCTTCCAGGAAAAGCAGTCAAAGCTAAGATGACTAACCCATTTTAAAAGCAGATGTGGTAAATAAAAAGGAGAAAATGCAAGTGACGAAAATCCAAAATAAAAACAGAAATACACAGCAGGTCAGTCAGCATCTGCATGGAGAAAGGAACGGTCATGACTGGTCAGGTGTGTAGCTTTCACACGTTCTGATGATAGTTACACACCCAAAAATTAGAACCTGCCTTTTCTCTTTTTAGTAATGTGTATTTCCAGCATTGTCTGTTTTCATAAGGCAAAGGTTTAGTTTGGAACGGGATTGGATGTTATAGAGGCAAGAACAGACTGAGACGATCAAATACTTTGTGAAACAACAGTGGTTCTTTTGCTGCTGGATAGGGGATGCAGAGTCCTGTCTGTAAGATGGCATGCCAGAATTGAATAGTGGAAATGGGAAAGTGAATGAATTTCCTGGAGTTTTTCTTATTTATCTTTGGAGATTAGGGAGCTTTTCTGCAGAAATTTCCCTCAGCAGAAGTTGGCTATGGTCAGGTCCACTTTAGGTGGATTGTACGTAATTTGCAGAGGAGCAGGCTTGATGGGCCCCTGCTCCTATTTCTTATGTAACCATAGGAAAGTATCTTCTTGATACAGCAGCATGACAGAATTGATTTGTCTTTTTGATCATGTATGGCTTTTATTGTGAATTTTGTTTTAATTCATTCTAAGGATGTTGATGACACTGGCAAGGCCAGCATTTATTTCTCATCCCTTGTTGCCCTGAGAAGGTGGTGGTGGGCTGCCTTCTTGAACCGCTGGTAGCAGTTCGATACAACTGAATGGCTTGCTGGGCCATTTCAGAGGATAGTTAAGAGTCAGCTGTTGGTGGTGGGATTGGAGTCACATATATAAGGCAGACCGGGTAAGGACAGCAGGATTCCTTCCATAAAGGGCATTGGTGAATCAGTTGGGTTTTTACGACAATCCGACAACTTCATGGCCACTTTTACTGCTACAAGGTTTTTATTTCCAGATTTTTTAAAAAACTGAATTCAAATTCTCAAACTGCTGTGGTGGGATTTGAACTTGCATTCTCTGGGTTATTAGTCCGGTAACATAACCGCTACGCTACCCTACTCAGTGCAACCTGATGAATGACATAAGCAGTGTTCTATTGCAGCATGTGGTGTGTTAGAGTGTGTTTTTTTTATGGAGTATGTTTTTAACATGTTTTCTGTATTGTTTATGGTTTCCTTTCCAATGTGTTGTGTTAAAAGTTGTTGTAAGAAGCCCTCTTAAGAGGAGTCATAAATGATGCATGCTGTATCAGATATCTCTGTTTGAATGCTGTGCTGTTTTGAGTGGCGACTGCATCATTCAGCTTTCATAATGTAATAGTTATTTATTTCAAATAGCTCAACAGCACTAGTACTAGTGCACCTTTTTTGATGTTGTTGTAATGTAGCACCTATGGGTGTAGAGAATATTGTATAGGGAAATATGAATGATTGCAACTGTATAATTCGCAAGCAATTTGTGACCATCAAAATTGAAATATATTCAACAACTTCTAATATAGTATTTGATTTATATCACCTGCACGTTGTTGTAGTTTCATGACTAATCCCTGATGACTCATTTGGTAAGTGAACAGGTGAAATGAACCATACGTAATAGGAAGATGCTAAGAGTGATCTCTAGTGTGTGCTGAATTAAGCTGATGTCAGCCAGAATGTTGGCAGAGTACTACTACTGGATACAATGCCCCTAGTTAGTGAGGGGAAAAGATCAGCTAGGGTTTCTGCTCATGACCTCCACTGAGCTCTGCTGTAAAGTATGTGTGTGTGGAGTTGAGGACAGGATTGGGCTTGACCATGATCTTCCACATAGTGAAATGGTCTACCGACACTCACAGTAGAGGTTCACACTTGGGCACTTAGGTGAGATTTTGTAAGCCATGTCTCTCGAATTGTACTCCAGCATGTCAGTTAGTTCTGGAGATGTGGCAAGGTTTTAAAATACATTTTAAGTGTTTATGGACCTGGAATGGTGATCTTTGTTTCTTTCATGGAGCAGAGTACTATGAAGTTATGCCATGACATCAGGGCATTGGCATTGGCAGCCAATGTGTAGATGCTGATACCCCTGTAAGCTCTGCATAAATTCCAAGATATAAGTTGTGATAGATGCAGCTGGCTACTGAATGGCACTGTGTATTTTTCTTTTGAGCTGCTGGTAGGTCACAGGGTAGCACTTCCATTTAGACTGTAATTGTGAATTCTGTAAAATAGGGTAATTTCAGGATGAAAATGCATTCACTATATTCATGTGTCCTGCTAGCCCAGCAAAAAAAAAATCACGTTGTTATGTATTGTGTTGGCTCTTTCAATCTGCTACTATATTTCTCAGGCTCACTGACATCACCATTTTAATGAACAGCATGTTTAAAGTGTCAGCCCTGGTTCAGTGATAACATTCTTGCCTCCCAGGTTGTGGGTTAAAGAGACTTGAGCACATAATCTAGGCTGAGTACTGAGAGAGTTCTGTACTGTCTGAGGTGGTGTTTTTCAGATAAGATGTTAAACCAAAGTCCCACCTGCACTCTTAAATGAGCGTGAAAGATCCCACTGCATTATTCCAAGAAAAGAAGCGCCAAAAGCGATTAACTGGTTATTTATCTCATTGCTGTTTGTGGGACCTTGCTGTGCCTAAATCAGCTGCTGCGTTTCCGACATCACGACAGTGAAGCGCTTTGTGATGTCCTAAGATCATGAATGCACTGTATAAATGTAAATTATTTTCTTTCCTCTTTCTTTTCTTTCCTCTTTCTTTTCTTCCATTATCTACCTTTCCCTGTCAGCCCAAGCAGCTCTTTACAATCAACATGCACTTGACTCACAGCACATATTGAAAGAACTAACACCATTTCACAGAGGTAGAGAATCAGGAACTTAAATCAAGGTTCCAGGTATTGAAAAATGTATCTATTTTGCAATTTAAATGAATTCCATGTCCCACTTCTATGAGATAACAATGTAGCACAAAAGATAGTTGTCTGCACTATAAAATGAGATTCTGCGGTAAGTCGTCCTGAGCTGTGTTTAATTGAACTAGGCATGTATGGTTTTCAACAACTTATAGACTCGTGGGTAATTTAGTTGCAGAAGTAATTTCTATCTCATCCATTAGTTTCATCAAACAGGTCAGGGTCAATTTAAAATAAAATTCAAGCGTGAATTCTTAATAATAGTAATTGCTTGAAACATTAACCATTTTATTTTTTGCCATTTGTAGGCCACAAGGGATAGAGAAGCAATTCAGGAAAAAATGTGGAAAGTAAGTACTCTCATCTCTTTTTTTTCATAATATGAAAATATATCTTGACCTACTTGGAATTTTATTGTACTAATTGATCTCCTATGGTGTTGCACCCAGTGAGTCAAAACCAAGTATACTCAGATGTGTAGCGGGGTTAAAGGGCGGGGTCCTCGTGGTGGGCCTTCTCCTTAACGGGTACGGTAGCATAGTGGTTATGTTACTGGGCTAGTAATCCAGAGTTCAAATCCCGCCACGGCAGCTGGCGAATTTAAATTCAATTAATTAATTTTTTTAAAATTAAATTAATTAAATAAAAATCTGGAATTAAAATACTAGTATCAGTAATGATGGCCATGAAACTACCGGATTGTCGTAAAAACCCATCTGGTTCACTAATGTCCTTTAGGGAAGGAAGCCTGCCGCCCTTACCCGGTCTGGCCTATATGTGACTCCAGACCCACAGCAATGTGGTTGATTCTTAATTGCCCTCTGAAATGGCCTAGCAAGCCACTCAGTTGTAAAATCTCGCTAGGAAAAGTCATAATAAGAATAAAACCGAACGGACCACCCGGCATAGGACCACTAGGCACCGGACACGACAACGGCAAAACACCAAGCCCAGTCGACCCTGCAAGGTCCTCCTTACTAACATCTGGGGACTTGTGCCAAAATTGGGAGAGCTGTCCCACAGACTAGTCAAGCAACAGCCTGACATAGCCATACTCACAGAATCATATCTTTCAGCCAATGTCCCAGACTCTTCCATCACCACCCCTGGGTATGTCCTGTCCCACCGGCAGGACAGACCCACCAGAGGTGGCGGTACAGTGATATACAGTCAGGAGGGAGTGGCCCTGGGAGTCCTCAACATTGACTCTGGACCCCATGAAATCTCATGGCATCAGGTCAAACATGGGCAAGGAAACCTCCTGCTGATAACCACCTACCGTCCTCCCTCAGCTGATGAATCAGTCCTCCTCCATGTTGAACACCACTTGGAGGAAGCACTGAGGGTAGCAAGGGCACAAAATGTACTCTGGGTGGGGGACTTCAATGTCCATCACCAAGAGTGGCTCGGTAGCACCACTACTGACCGAGCTGGCCGAGTCCTGAAGGACATAGCTGCTAGACTGGGCCTGCGGCAGGTGGTGAGCGAACCAACACGAGGGAAAAACTTACTTGACCTCGTCCTCACCAATCTACCTGTCGCAAATGCATCTGTCCATGACAGTATTGGTAGGAGTGACCACCGCACAGTCCTCGTGGAGATGAAATCCCGTCTTCGCACTGAGGACACCATCCAACGTGTTGTGTGGCACTACCACCGTGCTAAATGGGATAGATTCAGAACAGATCTAGCAGCTCAAAACTGGGCATCCATGAGGCGCTGTGGGCCATCAGCAGCAGCAGAATTGTATTCCAGCACAATCTGTAACCTCATGGCCCGGCATATTCCTCACTCTACCATTACCAACAAGCCAGGGGATCAACCCTGGTTCAATGAGGAGTGTAGAAGAGCATGCCAGGAGCAGCACCAGGCGTACCTAAAAATGAGGTGCCAACCTGGTGAAGCTACAACTCAGGACTACATGCATGCTAAACAGCGGAAGCAACATGCTATAGACAGAGCTAAGCGATTCCACAACCAACGGATCAGATCAAAGCTCTGCAGTCCTGCCACATCCAGTCGTGAATGGTGGTGGACAATTAAACAACTAACGGGAGGAGGAGGCTCTGCAAACATCCCCATTCTCAATGATGGCGGAGTCCAGCACGTGAGTGCAAAAGACAAGGCTGAAGCGTTTGCAACCATCTTCAGCCAGAAGTGCCGAGTGGATAATCCATCTCAGCCTCCTCCCGATATCCCCACCATCACGGAAGCCAGTCTTCGGCCAATTCGATTCACTCCACGTGATATCAAGAAACGGCTGAGTGCACTGGATACAGCAAAGGCTATGGGCCCCGACAACATCCCAGCTGTAGTGCTGAAGACTTGTGCTCCAGAACTAGCTGCGCCTCTAGCCAAGCTGTTCCAGTACAGCTACAACACTGGCATCCACCCGACAATGTGGAAAATTGCCCAGGTATGTCCTGTCCACAAAAAGCAGGACAAATCCAATCCGGCCAATTACCGCCCCATCAGTCTACTCTCAATCATCAGCAAAGTGATGGAAGGTGTCGTCGACAGTGCTATCAAGCGGCACGTACTCACCAATAACATGCTCACCAATGCTCAGTTTGGGTTCCGCCAGGACCACTCGGCTCCAGACCTCATTACAGCCTTGGTCCAAACATGGACAAAAGAGCTGAATTCCAGAGGTGAGGTGAGAGTGACTGCCCTTGACATCAAGGCAGCATTTGACCGAGTGTGGCACCAAGGAGCCCTAGTAAAATTGAAGTCAATGGGAATCAGGGGGAAAACTCTCCAGTGGCTGGAGTCATACCTGGCACAAAGGAAGATGGTAGTGGTTGTTGGAGGCCAGTCATCTCAGCCCCAGGGCATTGCTGCAGGAGTTCCTCAGGGCAGTATCCTTGGCCCAACCATCTTCGGCTGCTTCATCAATGACCTTCCCTCCATCATAAGGTCAGAAATGGGGATGTTCGCTGATGACTGCACAGTGTTCAGTTCCATTCGCAACCCCTCAGATAATGAAGCAGTCCGAGCCTGCATGCAGCAAGACCTGGACAACATCCAGGCTTGGACTCATAAGTGGCAAGTAACATTCGCGCCAGATAAGTGCCAGGCAATGACCATCTCCAACAAGAGAGCCTAACCACCTCCCCTTGACATTCAACGGCATTACCATCGCCGAATCCCCCACCATCAACATCCTGGGGGTCACCATTGACCAGAAACTTAACTGGACCAGCCATATAAATACTGTGGCTACGAGAGCAGGTCAGAGGCTGGGTATTCTGCGGCGAGTGACTCACCTCCTGACTCCCCAAAGCCTTTCCACCATCTACAAGGCACAAGTCAGGAGTGTGATGGAATACTCTCCACTTGCCTGGATGAGTGCAGCTCCAACAACACTCAAGAAGCTCGACACCATCCAAGATAAAGCAGCCCGCTTGATTGGCACCCCATCCACCACCCTAAACATTCACTCCCTTCACCACTGGCGCACTGTGGCTGCAGTGTGCACCATCCACTGGATGCACTGCAGCAACTCGCCAAGGCTTCTTCGACAGCACCTCCCAAACCCGCGACCTCTACCACCTAGAAGGACAAGGGCAGCAGGCGCATGGGAACAACACCACCTGCACGTTCCCCTCCAAGTCACACACCATCCCGACTTGGAAATATATCGCCGTTCCTTCATTGTCGCTGGGTCAAAATCCTGGAACTCCCTTCCTAACGGCATTGTGGGAGAACCGTCACCACACGGACTGCAGCGGTTCAAGAAGGTGGCTCACCACCACCTTCTCGAGGGCAATTAGGGATGGGCAATAAATGCCGGTCTTGCCAGCGACGCCCACATCCCGTAAACGAAGAAAAAAAAAATTGTTACAGTCCTTAGGTGATCGGGCTCCTACATTGGCATTAGTTAGAGCTTTATAGGGTTAAGAATTGTTGGAGGAAACTGAGCTCAAACTGTGAGGGGACTGGACGTTGTGAGCACTAAGGGCATGCAATTTGAAGGAAGTTGATGAATCTAGAATGGAATCATCAGCAGAAGAGTGGATTAGGAAAAAGACTTGCGTGTATGTACTATCTTATGTGTCTCAAACTTCTCAACATGTTTCACATGCAATGAATTACTTAGTGACTATTCTTGTGTGGACACACCTATTATGTAGGAAAATGTAAAATAGGGCTGGATAGCGATTGGAAGAAGTTATTGATGTGAATTGGAAGGGAGAGCGAGCAGATCTTGGGGGAAGTAAAGCACAAATAGTGATTTATGTGTCAGCTCAGTGGTAGCAGTCTCACCTCTGTCAGAAGGTCATGGGTTCAAGCCCAGCTCCAGAACCATGAGCACTGCATCTAGCCTGACATTTCGGTGCAGTACTGAGGGAGTATTGCATTGTCAAAGGTGCCATTTTTTGGATGAGACGTTAAACTGAGACATTGTCTTCCTGCTCAGGTGGATGTAAATGATTCCATGGCACTGTTAGAAGGAAAACAGGGGGGTTCTTCCGGTGTACATTTATCCCACAACTAACATCACTTTTTTTTAAAAAAAGGCATGTAATTAAACCCTTATTAAAACATTTCAGTGTTTGAAAATGCTGACCCATACTATACTTCAAATTTTATTGTCACATTTATATTACTTTGCTGCTCTTGCTGTATGTGCTCCACTTGTTTCATGTAATTGAAACTAAGTCATGTTCCTCACATTCATGTTCAGTGGAAAATTCCAGAGGGAAGCAGTAGAATATTGGGAACAAAATATGAGGAGTTGATTATTGATGTTTAGCATTCTTTAGAACATTTGAGTTTTCAATAATGACTTGTTACCTGACTATTTAAAATGAGTACTATTAATGTTGGGGTTTGGTTTAATATTTCTGAAATGCCCCATGTACTTACCAAAACTTCTAGATATTTGTTTTTCTCTTGATTGTAAAAAGCTGTCTGGTGCAGTTTGGTGACTGTGTACCTTTGCAGATGTGGACTCTTCCTCTTTTATCAGCACCAGCAGAAGAACACACCGGTTACTTTTATTGTAAATGGTGCTTTGGTGAAATTCGGCCAAGGGTTTGGCACCACAAGTATATACAGCCAGAAACAGGAGCCGCCAAAGAAGGTAATCCTCTGAAAATAAGTTTGGATTTTTAAATATTTATGTATAGTCATTTTCTAAAAGATTTATTGACTATCAAGCAGTTAAAGGGTCAGCTAACAAAAAATAGATATTTACTTAAGATAATACACAACTCATTAAGGACGGAAAAGAATTTGATAATTGTGTGAACAAGACTATTGGATAAACAGTTAACATATTTTCAATGGGGAGACTGGGGTATGGACAACAGAAGAATAAAGAAAAGAAATATCCCAGAATAGTTGGTTATTTAGTGCAATATAAAATACACAAAAGTGGGTGACCCAGGAAAATATGTGCATATAATCTATAAAAAGGCAGTGCCTTTTCTGGTACAACTCCTGACTTCTATTCAGTACTTCTCCAAGCAATGCAACTGAGATTGGGAATTTATTTGAATGGAGGAGGACTAATTAAACTTACATTTCTCCCCTCTCTCGCACTACTGTACTCCCATGCTTTGATAACCTATGTAGTAATGACAGCCATTTATGGATTTCTGCAGGAATTTTCCAACTTATTTTGATGAGACAAAGCAGTGATTAAAAATTTACTTTCATATTTTACAATCCAAAATCAGATTTTTGCTGTTCAGAGCAATTCTTGCACTTCCATCTTTTTCCTTTCTTAATCTATTATCCATAATACAGCTCACAATAAATATGCCTTGCATTTTTCTATATGTGCACTTGGGCAGGGAGTATGAGCTACCTATTCAACTTTGTGGAGGTCATTGCAACCAAACCTGATTCTGTTGTTGCCCAGAGTGTCTCTGTGCCTTTTCCAGCAGGACTGGCTGGACAGCAATCCCTGGTTGATTTGTTTTTGTCTTTCCTCTTGGCCTAAGACCTTTTGAAAGCAAGTGTAGCACCACCATCACTGCTGATGTAGCTGCGCAAAGCTAACTCAGCACAGACCAGGTATCAAACTTAGGAACATGGTGGTGTGTATGGCTTGGCTACCACATCATGTAATACATTTACCCATTGAGAAATTGGAAGAGTTTATGAATCATGTTCAATACAAGGTCAGGTGTTTAACAGCAACTTGCATTTATATAGTACCTTTTTAATATAGAAAAACGTCCTAAGGCACGTCAGGGGTGTAATCAGACAAACAAGCCAATGAAGCAAAGCAGGAGATATTAGGAGGGGTAACCAAAAGCTTGGTCAAAGAGCAGGGTTTTAAGAAGGATCTTAAGGGAAGGTGGAGAGCCAGAGAGGTTCAGGGAGGGAGAATTCCAAATCGTGGACCTAGATGGTTGAAGGCATGGCCCCCAGGGGGTGGAACGAAGGGAGGGGTGGATGCATACTAACTTAGAGTTAGAAGATTGGAGGGTTGTCAGGCTAGAGTAGGTTACAGAGGGGCAAGGCCAAGAAGGGATTTAAACATGAAGATGAAGGCTTTGGGCGACTGGGTAGGCAAGGACAGGGGTAAAATATGAGTGGGAACTGGTGCAGGTTAGGATACGGGCAGAAGAGTTTTGGATGAGCTGAAGTTTAGATTGTGAAGGATGGGAGACCAGCCAGGAGAGCATTGGTATGGTTGAGTCTGGAGGTGACTATAGCATGGATGATGGTTTCATCGGCAGATGGGCTGAGGCAGGGGCAGAGGCGAGCAATGTTAGGGAGGTGGAAATAGAGTCATAGAGTCAGAGTTATACAGCACGGATAGAGGCCCTTCGGCCCATCGGGTCCGCGCCGGCCATCAAGCCCTGACTAATCTAATCCCATATTCCAGCATTTGGTCCGTAGCCTTGTATGCTATGGCATTTCAAGTGCTCATCCAAATGCTTCTTGAATGTTGTGAGGGTTCCTGCCTCCACAACCCTTTCAGGCAGTGAGTTCCAGACTCCAACCACCCTCTGGGTGAAAAAGTTCTTTCTCAAATCCCCTCTAAACCTCCCGCCTTTTACCTTGAATCTATGCCCCCTTGTTATAGAACCCTCAGTGAAGGGAAAAAGCTCCTTAGTATCCATCCTATCTGTGCCCCTCATAATAGGTGGTCTTTGTGATGAAAAGTATATGGGGTTGAAAGCTCAGCTCAGGGTCAATAAGGACGCCAAGATTGCAAACCGATTGGTTCAGCCTGAGACAGTAGCTAGAGAGGGGGATAGAATTGGTGGTACGGATACGGAGTTTGTGGCGGGGCTGGAGAACCAGAGAGGTTTAGGGAGGGAATTCCCGAGCATGGGACCTAGATGGCTGGAGACATGGCCCCAACACAGAGGAAGTGGAGGGTGTAAGAGAGGTGGTGGAGAGGTAGAGCTCGTTGTTGTCAGCGTACATGTGGAAGCTGACCCCATGTCTGCAGACATGGGATCAAGGGGCAGCACGGAGCTGAGGAAGAGAAGGTAAGCACGGATTGATCCTTGGGGACAGGAAGAGAAGCCATTTAGGAGATGCCCTGCTACGATTGAATAGGTAAGAGTGGAACCAAGTGAGGGAAATCCCACTGAGCTGGACAATGCAGGAAATGCGATAGAGGAGCATTGTGCAGGCCTCCGTGCCAAAGGCTGCAGAGACATCAAAGTGTTAAAGCACCACAGTAACCGAGGATGTCATTTGTGATTTTGTTTAGGGCCGTTTCATTGGTGTCAGGGACAGAAATTGTATTGGAGATATTCAAACAGGGAGCTGTTAGGGAAAAATTAGCCTGGATTTCGGAGGTGACAACACATTTAAGAACTTTGGAGAGGAAAGGGAAGTTGGCTATGGGATGGTAGTTTGCAAATACAGAGGGGGTCAAGGGCGGGTTTTTTGAGAAGGGGGTAGTAGCATTAAAATCCGTATATTCAGTTTTATAAAGTAAATTCAAGGAAAATAATGACTGCCTTTTTTGCTAGTGAAGGGCATTTTATTGTGCCCAGTGGAACTTTCCAGCTGTTACAGGCAGATACATGGGACAAATGTCTATTAAGCACAAATTAATTGTTTTTTTTAAATCTCCTATCACTAGATAAAAGTGGCAACATTTCATGTACTTTATTTGAATAATTAATGTATTCAGATTCCTGAATTATTCATAACATGAGCCTTTTACATATCTACTACTCCCTTTGCTGTATTTTAGAAAATATCCTGCCGATTCCCATAGTGAATCTCCTCTTGGATCTAATTGAGAGTATTGTCGACTTATTGCTTCCACTAAAATCAACCCCAAACACATTTTAGGGATGTACAAGAATGTTCCCCTGAACTGTCGATTACAAACAAACAGAAATCAAAAGCCTGTTCAGTTGCAGAGGGTTATATGGGGAGCCTGGTTAATGCTAAGTAGTCATTTACATAACCAGCTGCTATTTACTTGATTGATTTTTTTAAAAAAAAGATTTATGGTTTGAGCTTTCAGGATCTTTGTGTCAGATGGATGATGTAAAAGCATTTTTGGAATTTTTGACTGTTTAAAGTTTTTCAACTTTAGAAGCATTGAACAACTTTGGCGAACTAAATTCTCGAATTACATCTGCTCTCCAATTCCAAATGCTTATCCTAGAGGATTGTAAACAATTTTACAACACCAAGTTATAGTCCAGCAATTTTATTTTAAATTCACAAGCTTTCGGAGGCTTCCTCCTTCGTCAGGTGAACGATGACAATTTAAAATAAAATATAATGTGAATTTAAAATAAAATTGCTGGACTATAACTTGGTGTTGTAAAATTGTTTACAATTGTCAACCCCAGTCCATCACCGGCATCTCCACATCATGACTACCATATCCTAGAGGATGCTAACTTCATCTTGCTGAGGCAAGGTGGAACCCCTATCCACCCTCAGTTTTTCGGCAGGATGCTTTTTTTAATATGTTTACTGGTTCCTTGGTCTGACATTGATATCTTCTACTGATTCCCTCAATTTTTATTTTGATATAGTGAAGTTTTCAACATTTGTCCTTTTTTTCTAGTCGTTGGGAGGCTCAGATTCTCTACATTGCACTGTTTGGAAAGCTGCAAGAATGTGAAGAGGTTTAATTGGAAGTTTAATCAGAGACCTAATGAGCATTGAGAAAGCCTTGTATATTGTAGGAATCCACTATCACAGCAGGTGGTAGTATCCCTTTCATGACAACGGCTGGAGCCCTCAAGCATAGAACCAGATAAACGACTCTTATTGCGGCCAGTGTGCAGACCTTGGCCATTAAGTTCTTGTGGAACAGCTTTGTCCTTGTATATTATTTTAGATTTGGCTCGGAGTACTTGTTTGTTGAAGTATTTCCAATACTAAATGCTTCCTGATGAAAACCTAAGTTGGCTGACATTTTGGTAGATGAATAGTTTTAACGTATGGTCTCAAGTTCAATCCTTTGGGACTGCCTTTCACTCTTTTCTTGACAAAGTTGGATGAGTTTTTGACAAGGAGGGTACGTGTCGCATCACGCAATAGGGCAGCTTTCCAACTTATTTGGGAAAGTAGAGATAATTGGCACACTACTCTTTCACTTCTGGGGCTTGGGTCTCACATCCAACCTTGAATACAACAACAACTTGCATCTATATAGCGCCTGTAAGTTTGTAAAACGTCGCAAGGCGCTTCATAGAAGTGTAGTCAGATTAAAAAATTGATACCCAGCCAAAGAAGGCAACATTCGGACAGGTGACCAAAAGCTTGATCAAAGAGGTAAGTCTTAAGGAGCGTCTTAAAGGTTTGGGGAGGGATTTCCAAGCTTTGGGCCTAGACAGCAGAAGGCACTGCCACCAATGGTGGGGCGAAGAAAGTCGGGGATGTACAATAGGCCAGAGTTGGAGGAGCACAAAGTTTCCGGGAGATGAAAGTTCCTCTGTTGATTGTGAGGGTCCCATGAACAATGATTTTGGGTAATTTCTATGTTTTAGAAACATAGAAACATTCACCTGATGAAGGAGGAAGCCTCCGAAAGCTTGTGATTTTCAAATAAAATTGTTGGACTATAACCTAGTGTTGTAAGATTGTTTACGTTTGTCAACCCCAGTCCATCACCGGCATCTCCACATCATGGCTTCTTAAATATATTCAGTGACTTGGCCTCCACAGCCTTCTGTGGTAGAGAATTCCACTTCACACCCTCTGAGTGAAGAAGTTTCTCCTCATCTCAGTCCTAAATGTCCTACCCCATATCCTGAGACTGTGACCCCTCGTTCTGGACCCCCCCAGCCAGGGGAAACACCCTCCCTGCATTCAGTCTGTCTAGCCCTGTCAGAATTTTATATGTTTCAATGCGATCCCCTCTCGTTCTTCTAAATTCGAGTGAATACAGGCTGAGTCGACCCAATCTCTCCTCGTACGACAGTCCTGCCATCCCAGGAATCAGTCTGGTGAACCTTCGCTGCACTCCCTCTATGGCAAGTATAGCCTTTCTTGTGTACAGTTTTGGTCTCCTTACCTAATACTCCAGGTGTGGTCTCACCAAGGCCCTGTATAACTGCAGTACGACATCTTGCTCCTATACTCAAATCCTCTTGCAATGAAGGCGAACATACCATTTGCCTTCCTAACTGCTTGCTGCACCTGCATATTTGCTTTTAGTGACTGATGTACAAGGACACCCAGGTCCCTTTGTACATCAACATTCCCCAATCCATCACCATTTACATAATACTCTGCCTTTCTGTTATTCCTTCCAAAGTGGATAACTTCACATTTATCCACATTATACTGCATCTACCATGTATTTGCCCACTTACTCAACTTGTCTAAATCGCCTTGAAGCTTCTTTGCATCCTCCTCACAGTTTTAGTGGTTATGGGTGCACAGTGTAAAACTGCACAATTTAGCACAAAATTTGTACTCACTCGAGATTATAATAGCTGATGTGGGAGGTGCAAAAGTTTAGTAGTTATTCTAAAGTTGGGCTAAAGCACATTGTATATTGCACATAGTAAAAGAACCTTTGCACTGTAGCCAGCTATGTTATACCTGACTTAAGAGTGCTTGGTAAAATTTGGAGGTGGATAAAGAATTGGCTGAAAGGGAAGAGTCGGTGGGTATTAAACATGGGAATGATATTGGCCTGGGGAGATGTACTGAAGGGAGTGTCCTCGGACTTCCCACTGCTCCTGATCTATATGAATAACGTGGATTCAGAAACACAATACATGTTGGTTATATTTGCAGATAAAGTAATACTAAACTGGGGATGGGGGTAGTTGAGTCATGAAGTAGCAAGGAATTACAGAAGAACCTGGACAAAATTTGCAAGTGGGCAGAACTGTGGTAACTGAAATTCAGTACAGATAAGTACTAGTTGTTAAACATTGGAAGAAAAATGGATGACCTAATGAATGGTGTTGAACTAGCTAGGAGAGAAGCTGAAAGAGATCTGACCATGTTGGAATCAATGCTTGCCCATGTCTAGAAATTGTGGAGCTGCAATCAATAAACTAAACAGAATGCTGAGTTATATTGCCAAAGTATAAGGTCGTCACACTGAAGCTGTATAGTGCTTTGGTCAGGCGGCGCCATGAATACTGCATTCCCCAAGGAACAAACCTTGAAAACGTTATGTAGAACTACTATGTGACTGATCTCTAGTGACAGAGGACTGTATTTGGAGAATAAGTTTGAAAAATTTGGAGGAAAATAAGAGGGAACCATTTGGAGGTACTTATAGAGACAAGTGGAATAGAAGAATTAATCTGGAGCACTATTTCAAGTTAAATTGTGACTGCAGGATATGGGAACCTGGATACAGACAAAGAGTGATTAATATTTGGAATGGTCTTCCAGCTAGTTAGTGGAGGCAAAAACTCTGGAATTGTTAGAGGCAGTTAGGTGCTGTGACAAGGAAACCATAGGTTTCTGTGGAGACATGTGACAAATGGGCTGGATGGCCTTCTTTATCTGTAATCTTTCATCCTGATGCTGGGCTAAAAAAAGGAAAAAATAATGTTCCATTCCAAGAAATATCATGCAGAGGTTATGGAAGTCCTAATCTTTGAGTGTTCTGCAATTCAATTCAAAGAAGTGTTGTAGTCAAGTCCTTTGGCAGTCATCCAGGATTTGAAATGGTAAATTGAAATATATGTTAATGTCAAGTACCCAGTCATAAACGAGACAAATTTCCAAAAATTGTGTGTCTTGAACACAACATAATGTGATGTTCAATTATTTAGTCACTTAAACTATGTTTGCTCACCAGCAGGGTTTTTGCCACAGCAGCTGACTTGCAGACAATTCACAGGGCGTGATTTTATTTAGCGGTCTGGGAATATTCCTTTTTGATGTTGTGCCTGTACTGAGCCAAATACTCCAGAATCGTGAAATTATTTTTTTTACCAAGTAACTTGGAATATTTTATTCTAGCTACAACTCCTAAAAGTTATTAAAACTGCCTCCTCAAAAGAAATTGCTGGACTATAACTTGGTGTTGTAAAATTGTTTACAATCCTCAAAAGAGAAGGAATAAAAAAATGTTGAACTTTTAAATTATGCAGAGTGCACAGCATGTGGTTCTTTTTTCTCTCTCTCTCTCTTTATATTACCTAAACCGACTGTGTAAAATTATCTAGTAGTAAATCTTAGTGTACCTGCATTCTCATTGTGATATGTGCTGAAGTAACTACTTGGTCAGTTGAGCCAAAGGATGTACATCCCTGGTTGCTGAGTTTAATGCTCTTGATTGTCGTCAGACAGGGGAGGAGCATGTCCTAGGTGCATTGCTGAAACTTAATGCCTGACTAGGTAATAGTGGAGTAATTTTAACCGCATTTGTTGAGATATCTGTGTGCTGAACCATTCTGCTCTCCCAATGAAACATGGGAGGAAAAAGTTTTTTTTTGTACTCAATTTTTAAGTTTGCTTTCCCCATGTGTAATCCTCAAATAGTTAATTCAGTTACCTCAACTGCTCTTACTACTACATAAAACAAAATTTTTTGACAGTGATAATTTTACAAAATGTTCCCAATGTTCTGTGGTGATAACATATGTTTCAGGTCTAGCAGACAGCAGCCTAATGCAGTATGAGATAGCACAGCCTCTTTCACATGTATTTCAGCTAGCAATAAGTTTGTTCAATTTTTGTTTCTGTAAGGAACAGGGTGACATTTGTACACAAAACTGCTTTCAATTAAAATCTCATCCTGTGCCGTCGGAATGACAACACTGTTAAAGACCGAGGGAGTAAGAAAAGGACTCTGAAGGGAAGGGGGGGAAGGAAAGCTTACCATTGGAGCCTTCCCAAATCTCCCAGCAGCAAATCGGGGAGGGGAAGTGACATGATTGAATGGCTATTACAGACATTGAGATTTTCAGCCAGGAGTTACGGCCCGTTGGAACATTTGGAAAATTTATTGATTCTCTCTCTCTCTCGGAACTGGGACCTTCCTATCTATATGACTCAACTACATATTGGGTAGTACAGATACTAACTCAGCCATAGGGAGAGCGTTGCAATTTGTATGAGACTACAGTATATTCAATTATTCTCAAGGGTGTTATAATTTTAGGGGTATGGTGCGTTTCTAAGACTTGAGTTTGAAACAAACTGTGATGGACTGCTTTCTGATGATCCCAGTCAAACTGCATTATGGGAAAATAATTAAAGGCATCTTGGCTGACCTACACTGCTTGGAGACTTGGGACTAGTTGAACTTATCTCCAAGGGTGTTTTTATCTATTGGTGAGATTCTGGTTAATGTTTGCTTTGAGCCTGACATATTCTTTGCTGGTAATGACACCTTGTTTATAGTAGCAAACAGGAGCCAAATCAATGCATTATTTATCCCCTGTTTTCCCTGATCAATATAAAGAATCTAAAAAAGGGGCTTAAATGTAACCCTTGGGTTTTGAAAATTTGTCAGACAAAGAATTATTGTTGAAGTTGCTTTCTGTTGTGAGCAGTTGAAAGTAAAATAATAACTTTTAAATTCTCAATGATCGAAAAAAAAATAGCTGCTGCCAGCATGGCTGTTTGCCGCTCACTTCCTGCTTTCCCACTACTGCTGCAACTGAAGCCATTTTTAGGGGACTTCCCAGTCTCATGGGGCCCGATATTAGCACCCACTATCTGGTACGTTCCTGGCGGGGGGGGCTCCAAAAATCGGGGATTCCCGGGGCGGGTTGGGAGCCCGGCTCCAACCCGCCCACTTCCGGGTTCCCCACAGACACGCTGACATGCGCGCGCAGCCCCTGCGTGTGGGACTCCCGCAGGCAATTAAATCCGGCGGGGTGCCACTTGACAGTATTTATTGTGCTATTTCAGGTCGTTAACAGATCTGATTAAGGGAATATGTCAGGAGGGGTGGGATTTTAGAAACAACTGGGACTGTTTCCCGTACTGGGGGAAACACTCCCAGTTGAAATGGACATGTTGCAGCTATCAGCTAGTGGCAACTGCAAAGGTCCATTTGACAGGGGTGGGGAGACCCTCACTCATTGCAGGAGGCCACTCTGTCACTTGGGACAAAGTTTGGCCTCCACCACCCTCCTCCTAACAATCAAATTCACCAACTTGCACACTTACCCAGGGGTCCAGACACATGTACCTACCTTGCGGACCCCCTCAGATGTACATCTTCCAGATGGGGGCCGCTGTAGCTGCAGTCATGACCTCCTCGGAGGGCGAACAGCCTCGCCGGCCACGCCGTCCACCTCTGATGCGTGGAGCTCCACAACACAGTGCTGTGACATATCCACCTGCACAGCAGGAGGGAGGGCAACCGCAGAAAGAGATGCGTCGTAGAGGGCACTACCCTCACCACAGGGTCCACAGACCGAGGCTCAGCTTCCTGGACCTCTCTGAGGAGCAGTGCACACGGAGGCTCAGAGTCACTCGACATGCAGTCATGGACATCTGCAGCCTCCTTCATGCCAAGCTGCTCCCGGCTGGCCCGAGCACCATCATCTTACCTGTCGCTGTCAAAGTCACCACTGCCCTCAACAACTTCTCCGCATCCTTTCAGAGTGCCACCGGGGACATCGCCAACGTCTCTCAGTCGTCTGCACAAAAGAGCCCTGCAAATACACCTACACCCACTCTGCAGTGACACAGTGGGTGGCATCAGTTGTGGGTCTTCATTGTGATCCTCAGGAAAGGGCATTATTGCACAAACCAGACAAGATTCGCTAAGACGTGGCAGTAGTGGTGCCAATATAATATGTGATGTGAGTTGGTCAGAAATTCAATATAAGTAAAAACCATGACAAACCCTCAAACACCCTTGTGCATCCCCTTCATGCTCGCGACACGTTTGCCTTACGCTGCCTACTGCACATATGTGATGCATACCTTGTGGCTGCAGCACAGGTAGTGGCAGGTTGAGTGAGGCTGACCGTGAAAGAGATGCATGAGAGGGTGAGTATGAGATAGAGCCATGAGATTGTAAGAGGATTGGGTTGAGTGGTAGTGGCAGGATGAGTACTGGCGAGGTGAGTAAGTGCAGGTTAGATGAGGATGAGCTTTGAGTGGGTGTGAGGGGTGATGTGACAGAGTAGTGTTGGCAGTGCAGAAGGAGATGTGGGGTGGGGGCGGTGATGTGGCAGACGGAGTGTAGGGGAATGAGTAAGTGTACTCGCTTTGGCTGACCTACTGAGGTCATTGCAGCGCCTCCTGCACTGTATGCAGGTGTGCGATATGTTGGTGGTGCAGGTGACCTCCTCTGCCACCTCGAGCCAGGCCTTCTTGGTGGCAGAGGCAGGCCGTTTCCTCCCGCCCGCCGGGGGGAAGATCTCTGTCCTCCTCCTCCTCCTCCTCCTCCTCCTCCTCCTCACCCCATCCAATGATACCTGGAGTGAGGCATCATTAAACCTGGGAGCAGACTTTCCCCTGGGCTTCTCCATGCTGTACTTTTTCCTATTTCTTGCAGCATCTGTCAGTGGAGGACTGCCCCTTTAAATAGAGCTCCTCCTGCAGTCCGCCCGACACGCAGATCAGCAGCGGGGAACCCGGAAGACCAGGTAAGTGGATCCAATTAGGCTGCAATTTCACCGGGCGCGTTACCCACGCGCCCAGTCGCGCGCCCCCCCCGCGAACCCGCAGCCCTCCTAATATCGAGCCCATGGTTTCTCCAACTGTAAAACTGCCCTGTAACAAATGTTCAAAATGTTGCAAGTATACATTGATTGCTGCATGCACCATTATTTAAAAAAATGTTAGGGAAATTGAGGAGACAAATGCATCAGTAAGTCCACAGAAAAATATTTTGGTTGCAATAGGGCTACTTTACTCTTTGCTTCTCGCAGCACCTTTTTCTTCCCTGCTGTTGGTGAAACACTTCTAAACCGTAAATGGCAGCATCAACAGTAGGAGGTAGAAAATTGTGCTGTAAACACAATGAGATTGCTGTCTGCATCAGGTTGGTTTAGGTTAGCTTAGATTCTGCACTTGACTTTTCATGGGACTTTAAAAATGGTCACTTCAGCAAATAAGATACTTGAAGTTGAGTAGCTGCTAATAGTAAAACTACCCATAACCAGCAGCCATTCTTCACTTACATTACTGAGACTCTATAAGCCCTTCCAAAAATAAGTATGCCCTGGTGTCAAGTCCTCAATAGGATGAGCTCGATCCCTGTTGGTTCCAGTTGAATGGATTTGTTTATATTTGCATCCAGCAGTGTACTGAAAGCATGATTTACATTTGCCAAAAAGAAAACCCTGAAGGCTGATTTCTGAGTCCTAGCTAGCATGGATTAACTGGGCTTTCGATTAAAGTGTCAGGATTCAACAGCATTGACACCAAAAAATGAAACCAGCCTCAGACCAGATGGCTCATCTAAGATCAGGAGGAACCCCTCGAGCCTGCTCCACCATTCAGTTAGATCATGGCTGATGTGTATCTCAACTCCATTTACCCGCCTTGGCTGCATATCCCACTTCATGGAGTTAAAGGATCTGGAATTCAAAAGTAAACATAGAAAATGCTGGAAATGCGCAGCCAGAACCCAAAAGGGGAAAGCAAACTTAACATTTCAGGTGTCTAATGAAGAGTCCCACTGAAATATTAACCTCTCTTTCTCTTCCAGATGCTTATTAACCTCCTATGCCTCTCAGAATTTTCTGTTTTTATTTCAGTTCGAGGAACTGCAGTGCCTGTTTGCCCACTTTTAGATCACGGAGCCAAGATGCAGGATTCCTTTCAGACCTTTTGTCTGGTTTTTAGGAAGTTGGAGCAATAGTAATGTGCTACCCTAGGATCCCACAATGCTTTGTAAATACAAAGGACCAAAATATTAGCTAACTATGCCAGGTGGCATTAGTAACAACATCCAGTGTGAACAATGCACAACCTTTATTTCAGTTTTCAAAATCTAAAGCCGGATTGCGTCACAGTTTTCGATCTAATGGCTTTGAATAATTTCAATATGCATATTAGTCTATTTTACTGCAGAAAATTTTTATTCCTGTTTGTATTGCCTTTTTTTTCTTATAATGCTTGCTACTTTGTATTAGGAAATTAGCCCAAAGCCAATTGTGCTATATGGAAGCAATTATAATTGTTGTTTGTGTTATAAATGTTGGTCAGGAATACAAGAACTGCAAGCAGTCACTATAGTCTAGGTACATGCGACTGAAGTACCTGATTAGCACGCTGATGTACTCTTGCCCATGGATCCTGTGTTACAAATCAATCATCTTTGTCATAGCAGGAAAGGGCTTTTCTGCACTAAGATAACTTACTGAACCACAGAAATACCTTTAATTGACAGTCGTACTCCATGCCCTTGATACGCAATTTCTTTAACACGAGGATTAACAGTCATTACCTCGTTACTCTTGGTTTACAGGAAAATGATCTGTAGATGAATATTGGAAAATTCTTTGTCTCCCTTATATATTGAAATAACATTTTTTGTTCCAAAACTTTATGTAATTTAAGAACTGTTCTTCGATTCAGCATTTTTTCCTACTTCAGAAGTTGGAAAAATCATCATTGCAGATGTTTGACGATAAGAATATTTGTATTTTGAAATTTGAATAGCTTGTGGTGGCCTCGCCCTGTGGCTTGGCAAATTTATCCAGTGAGTAGATAAGCCATACAGATCAGGGAGGAGCCAAGCTTGATTTCCTCTTTGTTGAGCTAGCTGATCTTAGGGTGGGTGCAGTAGGGATGCTACAATTGGCCTCAGTATCCCTGGGCTTAGGAGGTGAAAATTGGCCAGAGTTCATGCTTCCACTATCCACAAGAGCACGTGAGGACAGGTTTGGATTTGGTTGTGATGACCTGTGGTTAGTTAGCCTCCTGACACTAACCAGGCTGGCTCACAATTATTAGCCACTTGATTGAGGTTTATGGGGACAGTCAGCACTCAATGAATCGTACCCCAAAAAGGCATTAATATCTTCAGGAGACTATGGGCAACATTTGACAAGAAAAATATTCATAAGAAAGTCAGTGGCTGTGGGCAGTTTATTTGAGCTCTGTTCTTTACTTCTTGGACCTGAGTTTGAATATAACCGGAAATTTGGCCGCATAACAACAATTGCTGCATTTCAAAGTAATTTATTGTACGTGAAGCACTTTGAGAGACATGATAGTGTTATATAATACAAGTCTTGTTTTTCTTTTCAAAATGCTAGGATGAAGGCCTCCTCTACTAGTGGTAAGGGTTCTAAGTAGAACAAATATGAGGCAAATTCAACCCAGTTCCGTGTGGTATTAGTCCACTGTACAAAGTTGCTAAATTCCGGGTATGATAGGAACAGGAGTCGGCCATTTAGCTCCTCGAGCCTGTTCTGCCATTAATTGAGATCATGGCTGATCTGTGACCTAACTCCATATACCCACCTTAGCCCCATATCCCTTAATACCTTTGGTTAACAAAAATCTCAGATTTAAAATTAACAATTGAGCTAGCATCAACTGCTGTTGTGGAAGAGTTCCAAATTTCTACCACTCTGTGTGTAGAAGTGTTTCTTAACTTCACTCCTGAAAGTCCTGGCTCTAATTTTTAGGCCATGTCTCCTAGTCCTAGACTCACCAACCAACGGAAATAGTTTCTCTCTATCAACTCTATCATTTCCCTTTAATATTTTGAACACTTTGATCAAATCACCCCTTAATCTTCTAAATTCCAGGGACTACAATCCTAGTTTATGTAATCTCTCCTCGTAATTTAACCCTTGGAGTCTGGGTATCATTCTAATAAATCTACGCTGCAATCCCTCCAAGGCCAATATATCCTTCCTAAGGTGCGGTACCCAAAACTGAACACAGTACTCCAGGTGTGGTCTAACCAGGGCTTTGTAAAGCTGTAGCATGACTTCTGCCCCTTATATTCTAGTCCTCTGGATATATAGGGCAGCATTCCATCAGCCTTTTTTGATTATTTTCTGTACCTGCCCATGACATTTTAATGATCTATGTACACTGACCCCTAAGTCTCTTTGGACCACCACTATTTCGAGCTTTTCATCATTTAGAAAGTACTCTGATCTATCCTTTTTAGTTCCAAAGTGGATGACCTCACTTTTGCCTACATTAAAATCCATTTGCCACAGTTTTTCCCATTCACTTAATCTATTAATATCTCTCTGCTGTTTTATGCTTCCATCTACACTGCTTATAATGCTGCCTATCTTTGTGTCATTGGCAAACTTTGATATATGGCTCTTTATCCCGTCATCTAATTTGTTAATAAATACAGTGAATAGTTGAGACCCCCAACACAGATCCCTGTGGGACACCACTAATCACATCCTGCCAATGTGAGTACCTGCCTTTATCCCTACTCTCTCTCTCCTGCCACTCAGCCAATTTCCTAACCATGTCAAAAATTTGCCCTCAATTCCATGAGCTTCAACTTTAACTAACAGTCCCTTATGAGAGACTTTATCGTCTGCCTTCTGGAAGTCCATATAAACAACATCCATAGACATTCCCCTGTCCACTACTTTAGTCACCTCTTCAAAAAATTCAATCATGTCAGGGATGACCTGCCCTTTACAAATCCATGCTGGCTACCTCTGATCAGCTGAAAATTTTCACGGTGTTCAGTCACTCTATCCTTGATTATACACTCTAGTAATTTCCCGACAACAAATGTTATGCTAAGTGGTCTATAATTCCCTGATTTCCTTCTTTCACCTTCTTAAATAGCGGAGTGACGTGTAACTTTCCAATCCAAAGGAACGGTTCCTGAATCGAGAGAACTTTGGAAGATTATAGTTAGGATATCTGCAATGTTCTCACCTACTTCCTTTAATACCCTGGGATGGAAACCGTCTGGTCCTGGGGATTTGTCGCTCTTTAGTGCCATTATTTTCTTCATTACTGTTAATTTGCTTATGTTAATTATGGTGAGTCCCTGTCCCTGATTCAAAATTAGTTTCCTTGGAATGTCCAGCATGCTATCCTCTTCCTCTACTGTAAAAACTGACGCAAAATAATTATTTAACGTGTCCGCCATTTCCTTATTTTCATTTACAATAGCACCATTATCAGTTTTTCAGATGGAAATTCGATTAGCATGGCTTTTATAAGGCAGTGTCGAGCTGATGGGCATATTGGAGCAACGTAGAGAGACCTAACTAACCTCTGGATCTGTCTGTGCACGTGGCCTCTAAGTGTTTCATGTTAACACATTTCCCACATTGATGACCCTCACATAGATAAACTCTTAACAAAGAAGTTTTAAAAACATTTTAGTACTGATTGCGTTGAGTAGACGTTGGCAACAATTGGCACCTACATTTAAAAAATATAATTTTATAATCTGAAATCTGGCTTTAAACCTCATTAATATGTAATATTGGAACACATAAAGTGGGAAGAATCTTTTCCTAGTGAACACTGTATGCAACTGAAAGTTTTTGTTTAATTTTTTTAAAATTTAGATTTTTGTAGACCAAAAGACAGGTCATATAAACAGACACTGCCCTTCAGAGGATATGGTCTTCAGCAGATTTCATTAGTATAGATCGGTAGGAACTTTCTGACAATCTTGTGTAAGTAATAAGCTGTTTTTTTTGTTGCTATTTCTGTTTTGGAAGAGTGTTTTGATACTGGTTTCCTGGAGCCTACAAATCCAGTTACAGCTCACAAGTAGGTTTCTGTTGCTGCCAGATCAAATTATGTCCGATAAGCCATTTATATTTCCCAATACAGCTGATGGTTTAAGAACTGTGTGTTTGTTGTTGGTTGCACTTTTAAAACCATAAAAGTGCCTGCAGACTGTGTAATTGGAAAAGTCCACAGAAGGGGAGACAGGAAAGTAAACTTTCTCAGACATTTATTTTCAGTTTTGTAGCTAATTAAGGAAAGAGTAATATCTTGAGGTTTAGTTGCTGATTTTTTTTTTAAATAACATTTTAAAAAAATTCTCCTCTTCTTTCCATCTCCAAGGTATTTAAAATGGCTCTGGTGGGACTGGCATATGAAAGCACTAATGTCACAAGGGACTGATTTATAGATGATATTTTACTTGTGCAGTGATATCATTTAGATTTCTGTGTAATTAGAAAACTCCCTTATTCTGGATGGCCCAAAAGTGCCACATGCTGGTGTATCAAGACACCGTCTCCCCTTCCCTTGTTTCACCTCCAGTGGTAGACCATATGTTTGCTCTCAAAACGTTTTATACATGGCAAGTTTGTGGTTTAGATTTAGCCTTGAGTGGGAAGAGGGAGAGGTGACAAGTAGGTATAAGTCGCTTCCTAACAGGACAAAAAAATGTTGAATGAATCATCTCAGCCGGATTGCAACCACTGCCTGATGCCAAGTTACAAAAGGGTAAGGAGGTTATTTGCTTGCCCTCTGAGCTGGAAACAATAGCTGCTGGGATGGGAAGCAGTAAGCATTCACAGAAATAAATCCAAAGCTCCAGAGAAAAATAATAAAAATGGGTACGTGAAGAAAACTTTTACCAGTTCATAATTTTCGAAAACCATTTGCTCAGTTTGGTGGTGCCTTGACAGATTGACTAACAGTTGCATCTTTCATCAATAACAAGGATTATAAATCAAATATTTTGGAGCATACAAGTCCACCACATATACCTACCCTCCAATTTTCTGCAAATGCCAGCTAATCAAAGTGAGATATCAAGTAAGGTGATTGTTTCCATGGCAGCAATATGGGCACATATTGTGAGATCAACACAGCACTGAATTACATCTGTGTTTTTTCCTGTATCTGAAGAGTGGATTCTGTTTACTGACACCCTGCAAGACAGAACCTTCTGTTCTCATTAGTGCTATCATTGCATGAGTTGAGCAATTAAAGATCAGTGCTTTGGGGGAGATGAGCAGTTTAAGCTGAAGTACTTCGGCAGAACTACTGGAAGAAGAAAACGACTGCAAATGTTTCCTCCTGTGTGGACATGCTCTCTTTATTCTATCTGGGAAGGATATCCCCATCCCTACCCTAATCAGTGGCAACTGGCAGGGGACTTTGTCTGAGGATGCCTTTTCCAACCAGTTATCCTATCTTTGTGAGGCAGCTTGCACAGTGGAAAAATAGAAAATACCTCCTCCTTTAAGCATTTCTAAAGAAAAGCCAAAAAAAAGCTCCTATTCAATTAGCTATCTTTTGTTTTGTTCCGATGTTGCTGGAGGAGAAGTAATCTGAAGGAGTGGGTGGGAATGATTTGAGTCACATATTGGATGTTTTTGCCGTTTGACCTGTTTGTGTATAAGTGTAATATATTTTAACGGTTCTGGAGCAATTGCCATAGAGGCAGCTTGACCTGAATAAAAGGGCAATAAAGATGATGGAGCATTGAAGTTGGAGCTATACTGCTGGGATATGCCTCTAACTCTGACATTATAATATATTATTGCTAAGGTTCTTTTTTAGCAGTGAATTGCTGGGATATGTACCATATAATGTTTGTTTTATTGTAAAATCCATGGTTTTGCTGCACCGCATCCTTGAATTTTATACCCAGTTAGAAAAATCATTAAGTTGCAGCCTTCATGCATGCAAGTCATGAAATCTGTGTGAAGGTTCCACCCCGTGCACTGGATATTTAGTATTCTGTTATGCTACACACCATATTGTAAATATACTACAAAAATCTATTGTGTTAAATATACTTGAACTAGAAAATGCAGCGCCCCCTGACCGGTGCTACAACTTTCTGTGCTCTGGAGTGATAGTGCACAGGTCTGTGCTTGTGGTTTTCTTGATCACAGTTCTGCCATTCAAGGAAGACTCTGATCAAAGACTTTCCTGCACATGGAAGGAAGCTAAAGTTAGTAAATCTGAGGGCAGTCTTCCTGCTCAAGACTGATTTTGTACAGTAGTGATCCTATGCTTAAAAGAGCCTTGGCCGTGGGCTTGGTGCAGGTTGCACAGCACTGAGTAACCAAAAAAAGAGAAAAATAATATAGCATTTGTTGGTTGGGAAATAAGTCTCAAGTAAAAATGCTATTTACAGCCTCCAAAAAAGAAAGAGGCAACAGATTGTCTCATTAAATAGCCTGCACATTTTTCTTTTCCTTTAAAACATCAAGCAGAATATGCCTTAATTATCAGCACTGATCCTTTGGGTTTCTGCTTCCACAGGTGATGATGACAAAGAGGACCAAAGACATGGGTAAATTCAGCTCTGTCACCGTGTCCACCATTGACGAGGAGGAGGAGGAGATTGAAGCGGTGAGTTTTATCATTCAACAAAAGGCTCCATTAGATTGACACGCTGGGGGTGTTTGCTTCTGTATTGCTTGTTAGTTAGAAATGAGGTTGAACATTGAAAATCTATTTAACATTGACAAAGATTTAATATTGATCTTTAAAACGTTTTCAGAATTGCAATATTAATAATATCCATTATTAACATCCACTCTTGTTTTTGTTTTTTTATATCTCCATTCAAATTTGCTTATTGATTTTAAGGAAAATAAAAAATTGGTGTGACCTCATACACCCTCTCCAAATGACATGAATTGTACATTTGGATTGGAAAAATGCAAATGTTACTCCATTATTTAAGGAGGGAGAAACCAGGAAACTAAAGACCTGTCAGTTTAACGTTTATTCCAGGTGAATCTTAAATCTTCCATTATTTTGTAAAGACATCTTTGTCCAGGTAAAATGAGCTTATTACAGTTCCTCAATCCCTCCCCACTTTCCCTTGCACCAGTTACTAGTCTATAAAGTTAGGAAAAATACTTGCTGAGACTGCGTGCCTTGAAGCCTGCGTGGATTAACCTGTAGAGTGCGTTATTCATGTCCTGAGGATCCCACACCAACGTGGTTGACTTTTAACTGCCTTCTGAAGTGGCCTAGCAAGCCACACCATTCTATCACCACCCTCCCAGGGCAGCTAGGGATGGGCAATAAATGCTGACCTTGACAGCATCACCCACAAACCAGAATTAGTAAACAAACTGGTGAGGGAACATCTTGCAAATAGTGACCATAATATGATTGAATTTGAAATTAGGTTTGAGTGGGAGACGGGAGAGTCACAATCCAAGGTTTTAATTTTAAGTGAGGCAAACTTTGAAGGGATGAGAAATGAATTGACCGCAGTGAACTGAGCTGAACTGTTAATGGATAAACCTATAGACAAACAGTGGAAAGTATGCAAAGAAATATTTGGTACGAAGGTATGAGGAGTGAGTTGGCTGTGATAGATTGGGAAGCTTCATTAAAAGGCATGACGGTGGATAGGCAATGGCTAACATTTAAGGAACGAATGCATGAATTGCAGCAGTTATACATTCCTTTCTGCGCAAAAATACAAAAGGAAATGCGGCCCAACCATGGCTAACAAAAGAAATTAAGGATAGTATTAGATCCAAAGAGGAATCATATAAAGTTGCTAGAAAAAGTAGCAAGCCTGAGGATTGGGAGCAGTTTAGAATTCAGCAAAAAAGGACCAAGGGATAGATTAAGAGGGGAAAAATAGAGTATGAGCGTAAACTTGAAAGGAACATAAAAGTGGACTGTAAAAGCTTCTACAAGTATGTAAAAAGAAAAAGATTAGTGAAGACAAATGTAGGTCCCTTACAGTCAGAAATGGGAGAATTTATAATGGGGAACAGGGAAATAGCAGAGCAATTAAACAAATACTTTGGTTCTGTCTTCACGGAAAAGGACACAAATAACTTCCCAGAAATGCTAGGGACCCAAGGGACTAGTGAGAAGGAAGAATTAAAGGAAATTAGTATTAGTAAAAAAAAATAGTGCTGGAGAAATTAATGGGACTGAAAGCCGATAAATCCCCAGGACCTGATAATCTGCATCCCAGAATACTAAGAGGTAGCCATGGAAATAGTGGATGCATTAGTTGTCATCTTCCAAAATTCTTTAGATTATGGAACAGTTACTGCAGATTGGAGGGTGGCAAATGTAACCTCACTATTTTAAAAAAGGAAGGAGAGAAAACTGAACGACAGACCGGTTAGCCTAACATCAGTAGTGGGGAAAATGCTGGAGTCTATTATAAAGGATGTGATAACAGGGCACTTAGAAAATATCAACGGGATTAGACAAAGTCAACATGGATTTATGAAAGGGAAATCATGTTTGACAAACCTCCTGGAGTTTTTTGAGGATGTAACTGGTAGAATAGATAAGGGAGAACCAGTGGATGTGGTTTATTTGGATTTTCAGAAAGCCTTTGATAAAGTCCCACATAAGAGCAAAATTAAGGCACATGGGATTGGGGGTAATATACTGGCGTGGATTGAAAATTGGTTAACAGACAGGAAACAGAGGAGGAATAAATGGGTCTTTTTTGGGACTAGTGGGGTACCGCAGGGATCAGTGCTTGGGCCCCAGCTATTCAAAATATATATCAATGATGAGGGAACCAAATGTAATATTTCCAGTTTTGCTGATGACACAAAACTAGGTGGGATTGTGAGTTGTGAGGAGGATGCAAAGAGGCTTCAAGGCGATTTAGACAAGTTGAGTGAGTGGGCAAATACATGGCAGATGCAGTATAATGTGGATAAATGTGAAGTTATCCACTTTGGAAGGAAAAACAGAAAGGCAGAGTATTATTTAAATGGTGATAGATTGGGAAATGTTGATGTACAAAGGGACCTGGGTGTCCTTGTACACCAGTCACTGAAAGCAAACATGCAGGTGCAGCAAGCAGTTAGGAAGGCAAATGCTATGTTGGCCTTCATTGCAAGAGGATTTGAGTATAGGAGCAAGGATGTCTTACTGCAGTCATACAGGGCCTTGGTGAGACCACACCTGGAGTATTGTGTACAGTTCTGGTCTCCTTACCTAAGAAAGGATATACTTGACATAGAGGGAGTGCAGCGAAGGTTCACCAGACTGATCCCTGGGATGGCAGGACATGTCATATGAGAAGAGATTGGGTCGACTTGGCCTGTATTCGCTCGAGTTTAGAAGAATGAGAGGGGATCTCATTGAAACATAAAATTCTGACAGGGCTGGACAGACCGGATGCAGGGAGGATGTTTCCCCTGGCTGGGGGGGTCCTGAAACAGGGGTCACAGTCTCAGGATACGGGGTAGGACATTAAGGACTGAGATGAGGAGAAATTTCTTCACTCAGAGGGTGGTGAACCTGTGGAATTCTCTACCACAGAAGGCTGTGGAAGCCAAGTCACTGAATACATTTAAGAAGGCACTAGATAGATTTCTAGATACAGGAGGCATCAAGGGGTATGGGGAGAGAGCGGGAATCTGGTTTTGAGATAGAGGATCAGCCATGATCATATTGAATGGGGGAGCAGGCTCAAAGGGCTGAATGGCCTAATCCTGCTCCTATTTTCTATGTTTCTAATACAAAACCCATAAAAGACAAAGGCTCCACATATGTAGTTAAGCAACCATGATCAACAGATGGGGTAAAAATCAGTATCAAGCTGAAAGTGGACTGGGAGAGCTATAGAAAGCAACAAAGGGATACAAAGAAAGTAATAAGTGCAAAAGGGTATATGAAAAAAACTTGCAAGGGATATCAAAACTAACAGCAAACGTTTTTATAAATATATTAAGAGAAAGAGAGTGGTAAAGACAGATGCAGGTAAGACTTTAATGGACAATATGGAAAACTTATGAAATAAGTACTTTGTATCTGTTTTCACAGTGGAGGAAGAGGACAAAAGATCAGGGGTACAAGGGAAATCTAAAAATAAGTCAAGGGGAGAAACTTGGTGGATTTAATTTTTTTAAGTGATGAGGGAAGAAATAATGGTTCTTAAGATTGACAAATCTGATGGTTTCCACCCCAGAGTATTAAAAAATAGGTGAGGAAATTGCAGTTGCGTTTGTCACAATTTTCGATAACTCTCTAGATTCAGGAATTGTCTTTTGGATTGGAGAATTGCAGTCATCACTCCATTATTTAAGAAGGGAGAAACTAGAAAACTTACAGACCGGTCAGTTTAATGTTAGTTGTGGAGAAGTTACTGGAATCTACCATCAGACGCAGTGACTGAACACTCGGACAAGTATGAGCTGATCAAAGAGAGGCAGCATGGATTTGAGAAGAGTAGGTCATGTCTGACTGATCGAGTTGAATTTTTTGAGCAGGTCACTAGCATGGTAACTATGTTAGAGGATGGGTTCTCATTTATAATTTACTCCTCAAATCAATACAGTTCTTATACATTGAAAATCAGGTGTCACAGATTTATTAAGTGTACAATACATTCAAAAGTACTTAAACATACATTTAAAAGACAATATTTACAACTGAACCTGCTGGTATGGTTGGGACTTCAACGTGTTACAGTTCTGAGCTCAGTATCTTAGGCCTAGAGTATCCAAATATTCATTACAACAATCAGTTTTTATTTGTTTCTCTTATTTCCTCTAATTGACAATCCACACAATTCTGCATTACATAATTAATAAAATACATCTCCATATAACGAGAATTTAATTGACCTATCCCTATAACTTTAGTTTTCCTCACTTAACAAGCCCTTTTTTCTGTTGCACTAACAAGTATAATTCCTTTACTTTGTTATCTTATTGATAGTTTCGCTCTTGTTCCATGTAATTGCTAATCTACCAAATGAAACCTTTAATTATAAGTCTGTGTTTGCTCTTTTTATTATTCATACCAATTAAAAAGGGTAATGTATACCCTGATGTTTTACTTTGCCAAAACTAACTGTTTTTCCACACTGTTAGCAAATGATTCAATGGCAGTCTTTAATTAAGCCTCTTATTAATTCATCCTGAAACTGACCATTGCTACAAGGTGATCTAATTGAAGTGTTTATTAAACCTTCGGTAGGGTAGATACTGAGAAACTATTTCTTCTGTTGGGAATCCAAAACAAGGGGGCATAATCTTAAAATTAGAGCTAGGCCATTTAGGAGTGAAACAGGAAGCACTCCCCCCTGCCCCCACAGTTGGCCAAACCCAGCTCTGCCACTGAGTGGCAGTGTGCAGCTGAGCCCCATCCTGTCCTCGTTTGATAGCCATAAATTTTCCAGTCAGGCTCACTCGACATTGACCATAACTGATATGTGGCTGTTTTTGAAAAGGATTTCCCCCCATTCTAGCCTAGGGGCTGTGAGGCTAATTGTATTGCCCCTAGCTGTTTAGATCCTTTAACTGGACAGAAACCAGAAATCTTGGTCTGTATTGTTTAGTTCCATACTGGGCAGAATCTTTTCAATTAAGCCATGAGAGGAGCCATCTTTGGACAACAATGAACTCAACAGTATGCATTTAATTAGTTTTAGCTCATTCATTTTCCAAAAGCATGTTATCATTGTAGGAGGAAGAATACTGTTTGCTGTATTGTATTTGTAGCATCTTGTGAGATTTTGGGGGCTTGCAATTGATAAATTTGACCTTGAAAGGAAAACATTGAGAGAGCAGAATATTTTCCCCCTTACATCCCCCCCCCCCAACCACCCATGATTGTAACAGTTTCTCCTTCAGACTGTACAGCTGTTCATCCAGTTAAACTAAAGAGGCTATAACTTGTCAAGTCTGGGTCTGCCTGCCAGTTTGAGATGAGGTGCCCTTCGAAGAACAAATGTCTTTCCCTTCAGCTGCATTTTAAGAACATATCTGAAAACATTTATAAATCTAAAAATACGAGAGTGTGTACTTGGATGAATTTTCCTCCTGGGTCCGCCTGCACCATTTATTAATACTCATCCAAGAGGAAGGCTGATGACCTGCTCCCAGACCTCTGTCAACTCTGCTGTAATTATGTATAAGGCGATACATGAGAACAGTTCCTGAGAATGATTCTTGCCTGCAATAATTTGGAGATTGTGCATTACCACACAAATTGCATCCAATGAAAGGGGTAGATTTGATAAGAACCAAGGGCCTTTTTTTTCATTCTATAATTTGTAAATCTTCATTTGTTGTGGGTTCAGAACAACAAGCTCATAGCAACTCGGATCTCTATGAATGTTCGAATTAGAAATTGTCACTCAGTGCCGCTAATTCGTGTTTTATGTGTTCAACAGAGGGAGATTGCTGATTCCTACGCACAGAACGCCAAAGTGATTGAGAAGCAGCTGGAACGGAAAGGCATGAGCAAGAAAAGGCTGCAGGAACTGGTATACGAATTAGCATTTTTACCATCACTTACATCGAGCGTGAAAGATTCATTAGTCCAAGTTCAGGATCTGGATTTTTACACACTCAGAACCTGCAGAAAATCTCAGCATAAACTGTGGGATCTATAAAATTAATTAAAATGTTCCTGCAGTGTAATGCCATTTTTAAAAAAAAAGACAACAGCATTTCCACAGCTCACAGGAGATGCCTTTACTGGCAGAAGCCCACTAGTGCAGCAATACAATACCCACTAATCCAGCTAGGATTTTGCTGCTGGGCCAGATGTCTGTTTTGGCCCATGCACGAGTGGTATTCCACACATATGATTGTGACCGTTATTAGCTCCGTCTTTATAGTTAGTGCGCTCCCCCTTGCCCTCGCTGAATTCAACAAACAGCAGAAGATGCTTGGAACTGAGGCAGAGAGAAAAATGTGGGTGGTCCTTCACTCAGCCACTGTGTGGACAGTTTTTTAAAAAATTGATGTTTAAATGTTAGAAGCCCAAAGAGCTGTCGGTACTTTTTTCCATTGCGTACTTGGATAATGCCATTGTAGGATTTTAATCCTAGATCTGATTCCAGAAGACAAAACGTATAACATATAAACTATATTTTTTTGTTATTGAGGAACAAATTCAGCTCACTGAAAAAACAAAAAGTTGGCCCCTAGAACCTGTAGGATTCATGGCTGAAAATTATTGTTGATCCCAAATCCATATTATTAATGTAATTGCAAAAAAAAAAACAATAGGAGTAAAACTCACTGCTTCTATAATTCTCATCGATGCTTCCAATTAATTTGTGGTGATTGTTTTTGGAGCGAGGTGGATTTAAGTTTCCTTTTGTAAAGCTCAGTGTTTTCCTTTCTTTACAGGCGGAGTTGGAGGCTAAGAAAGCCAAGATGAAAGGTACCCTGATCGACAATCAGTTCAAATGAGCACTTTCATAGACTGCTGGTGAATTCCTCCCACGATCCCTGGTGCCCAACTGACCAACATCGAAGAGATTCTGTCATTTAATGGACCAGCTGTTAACAAACAGGGCCATTTGTACCACCTTCCATGTAGTCTGTAGGGAGTAAGGATAGATATGGGGAATGAACAATTTGTGTAACTGTGTTTTTGAGAATTATTGACTTTCATATTAAGGTCGCTTGAAAAAGGGGACTGTCTTGCATTTTGATATTTGCTTAGTTATACTGTAGTGATCTAAATATGTCTGTTGTAAAATAGAAATACTATTGGATAAGCAGTAGACATTTGTGAATCTGCTATATTTTATAAATTATTTTCTTTTACCCCCTTAAGCAGCTTCATACTCCAGGCAGTTTTCTGGTCTCCTGTTGTTCATGATCAGATCGCCAGAGGGTATGTTATAGCAAACGGCTTGCACACATATGAAGACTAAGTAAACTTCCATTTTTGTGGAGAAGCAGGTATATCCGCTTTCTGTCGTCCTCTGAAAGCACGGTGTGATCCCTGTTGTGTGCTACAGTTGGCTTTATTATCCCTGGGCTGCGGGAGAGGTGAAAATCACCCAGGAGTCCTATTCGTGATTGGCATCCAGTAACCGCTGTTGAAAAGTGTTCTCGCATGACCATTAGGGTTGGCTATGATTCCCCTTGTGGTTGAATATCCTGCCAAAACACACTGTATTGGCTCACACATGAAGAATGGCCACATGGCCCTGTTGTCACAAGGCACCGGTTGAACTGTATTCTCACACGAGTCATCCTCAGTATGCTACAATATTATCTTCCCTAAGGAACTTATCAGGTCCCTTCTTAAAGGACTATAGAGTACCCATACTCACAACATCCATGGGTAGCCTCTTCCAGAAGGTGAGAACCCTGAGAGAAAAGAAATACTCCCTTGTATCGTACGTGATCCTTTGCCTATTTTATAGGTATGTCCTCTATTTCTACTATCTCTATCCATTTCGAATATCTTAATCACTACTACTACATCCAATCCTTTCATAATTTTAAAACCCATAATCATATCCACCCTGAGCTAATGTTTCTCCAAAGTAAAGAACGCTAACTCTCTAATCTGGCCTTAGAGACCTCTCCATCATGTGCAAGAAAGCGTTCGGACGTTCTAACGTCTCCCACTTCTTAAAAAAAAAGAAACATTTTTACATTAGATTTTTTTTAATGGAAAGGTGATATCTTGACCATATTGTTGCATTTTAATGTGCACACCTACCACCTACCTAAAGTATTTCACTGAACCCAAAGCATTTAATGAAAACCTGGCTACGTTGTACAGTGACCAGCTGTGGTATCATTCAAATTGAAAACGAGATCTGATTTCAAACATGCCTATATTTATCTTTAATAAAGTAAAATCAGGAATGCTGGAAATATTGAATTAAAAACAGATGATTCTGACGATCAGCGTTTGAAAGAAAAATATGTTTTGTGTGGGACCCTTCACCAGAACTATCACCATATTTTCTTAAGAAACTTTAAATTGTTTTTATCTTCCACATGCTTTGCATTTCCACCATTTCATTTTTATGTCTTTGGTTTCCCCTCCCTTAATTCTTCATTTACATCAGTGGAATTGTGGAAAATAAAGTATATTTTGACTTAAAAGTGAAATAAATTGTTCAAAAGCAATGGGAGCATTCAAAAAAGGATGTGTAGAAAATTGACGTTTCCAACAGATTGCTTTGTTAAGAGAAAGGGGAACACTTTGAGAAGCTGGATGGCAGCTGCAGTGTTAGTGGCTGATGAGATTCTGTAAATCCTCATGCAGTGCACTCCAAATGTTGCCAGTTTCAGTCTGTTCACTTGTGTTTAAAAAAAACACAATTTTTCTCCAATGTTTTGTATTCTTAAGCAGAACATTCAAACCACTTTACAATAAATCACTTTAATAAATTAGTCTGGTTTATTTTTGTGGTGATTGCTGTTGGTTTTGTGGAGAAATCCCATAAAGTTTAGCATATGTTTCCTCTCGCCTGCTGTGGGGAAATAGCAAGTGCAAAAACTTACTGTCAAAAGGTGACCGATGTGAATTACAGTGGATGCTGCTCTTTGGTTAGTTTGTTGGAAATTTTTAGCATTCGATTGCAGCTCAGATGATGCGTGCTTAGCACTGCAAAAATAAATCTGCAAAAGGTTTGAAAGTCTCTGCATTTTAAATTTAGTAATGGTATTGATTCAGAAGTAAGCACAGAGCGTAAAATGGGTCAAAGTAGATCAACACCAAGATAACTGATTAAGCATATATTAGAATACCCCAGTGTGTGCTGGCAGGGTGAATGAAGTTGTTGGGATTTGATAATGTCGAAAATCATGATTTAGTAGTTTGCAGGTAACTTGACTCATTTACATTCTGGATTTGGCAACTATTATTTCTCCCTTCCTGTCGTTTTCCCCAACCCTACTAAAAAGCTTGCTTATCTTTAAGATTTCAGATCTGATGAAGAGTTACATCTGGAAAGTTAACTTGTCCTTTCTCTGGATGTAGACATATCTGTATATTTCTAGCGTTTGTTTCAGTAAATCTTGAGTGCCTTATGTGCGCAAAACTCACAAGATGGTTACAACCTGCAATACTTCCCTGGCCATCTCTTAGTATTACTAAGATTACATCCTATCTTTGAAAGGAGGGATAGACAAATAGGGATATAAGCAGGCAACGTTGACTAAGATTGGAAGCAAAGAATTATAGAATATGGGTTAAAATGAGCTTGGAAATCAGAATTTAATTCCTAAACTTGTCCCTGATTTCCCATTTGAACATGGAGACCAAGTTCGCTATCACTGTGGTTCGTCAGTGACAAAGTGGTTAGTGCATTGGCCTTTCACCTCTGGAGCAAGAATTCAAATCCAACCCAGACTGGCAGAGCGATCATTTTCTCTTGTCTGTGAGCAATAAAGGTTTAGCATGAAACTAATTTGGCCAGTCTCAAGTCCAATTTTTAGTAAGGGCAGGTGCACAGTATAAAGCAGTGAACAATTCAATGTAAATGTGTAGTCTTACTCAGGTTATCTGCTGTACAAATTGAGAAGATTGGTACAGTAGGCAGTGTTGTACTGAGGTTGAGGCTAAGGCACTTTGTTGAAGTAGAGTAAAGGAGCTTTGGTTGTAATTTGCCTGATCTGGGAGTGCTTGATACTAGGACCAAACATGGGAAATATGCTCCATTCTCCAATACTAATGCACCCTCACTTTGAGAGAAAAATTCACTTGAACAAATCTGTACATTTTGACATTTTCACTAATTAGATGTTGAATGAGCATTGCATTTCCCTTTTCATTATTTTTGTCTTTTTGGTCCTTGTAAATGACTTCACCCAATGTTCAAGCATAAAGATTGTGAAATGGTTGGTGAACAGGCAGCCATCAGAAAAGGTTATCAACCATTGGACCCGAGTAGTGCACATGTCTTGGGCTTAAATGACAGAGGTCATTTTGGATAGCATTTGTAAATTTACCATTTGGGAGTAGTCTTTATAGCTATGTCAAATACTATTGTTTGAATTTACTAGCAGAAAATTTCCTTTTGGCAGATTAGTTCATGTCAGGAGTTAAATTTGAAAAATTTCTTCCTTCTCCAAAGTTACTTGAGTTCATTTTAATTTATTTTTCTCTCTAATGTTCTCCCCTGCTGACGCTGACTGTTTTTTGATTGCTGTTCCACAGGCATCAGCCACTCTGCTGTGCCTCACTCAAATGATCATTCTTCATGGATCATGGCTGGAAATTATAGACCAGTTAGCCTAACATCTGTGGTGGGTAAAATTTTGGAGTCTATTATTAAGGAGACAGTAACGGAACATTTAGATAAACATAATTTAATAGGACAAAGTCAGCATGGCTTTATGAAGGGGAAGTCATGTCTGACAAATTTGCTTGAGTTCTTTGAGAACATTACGTATAGGGTGGATAAAGGGGAACCAGTGGGCGTAGTGTATTTAGACTTCCAGAAGGCAATCGACAAGGTGCCACATAAAAGATTATTGCTCAAGATAAAGAATCACTGGATTGGGGGTAATATTCTGGCATGGGTGGAGCCTTGGTTATCTAACAGGAAGCAGAGAGTTGGGATAAATGGTTCATTCTCGGACTGGCAACCAGTAGCCAGTGGTGTTCTGCAGTGGTCGGTGCTGGGTCCCCAACTCTTTACAATCTATATTAACGATTTGGAGGAGGGGACCGAGTGTGACATATCAAAGTATGCAGATGATACAAAGATGGGAGGGAAAGTAGAGTGAGGAGGACATAAAAAACCTACAAGGGGATATAGACAGGCTGGGTGAGTGGGCAGAGATTTGGCAGATGCAATACAATATTGGAAAATGTGAGGTTATGCACTTTGGCAGGAAAAATCAGAGAGCAAGTTATTATCTTAATGGCGAGAAACTGGAAAGTACTGCAGTACAAAGGGATCTGGGGTGTCCTAGTGCAAAAAAATCAAAAAGTTAGTATGCAGGTGCAGCAGGTGATCAAGAAGGCCAACGGAATGTTGGCTTTTATTGCTAGGGGGATAGAATATAAAAACAGGGAGGTATTGCTGCAGTTATATAAGGTATTGGTGAGACCGCACCTGGAATACTGCATGCAGTTTTGGTGTCCATACTTAAGAAAAGACATACTTGCTCTCGAGGCAGTACAAAGAAGGTTCACTCGGCTAATCCCGGGGATGAGGGGGTGGACATATGAGGAGAGGTTGAGTAGATTGGGACTCTACTCATTGGAGTTCAGAAGAATGAGAGGCGATCTTATTGAAACATATAAGATTGTGAAGGGGCTTGATCGGGTGGATGCGGTAAGGATGTTCCCAAGGATGGGTGAAACTAGAACTAGGGGGCATAATCTTAGAATAAGGGGCTGCTCTTTCAAAACTGAGATGAGGAGAAACTTCTTCACTCAGAGGGTGGTAGGTCTGTGGAATTTGCTGCCCCAGGAAGCTGTGGAAGCTACATCATTAAATAAATTTAAAACAGAAATCGACAGTTTCCTAGAAGTAAAGGGAATTAGGGGTTACGGGGAGCGGGCAGGAAATTGGACATGAAGCTGAGTTCGAATCGGTCAAGGCCCTGTGGGTGGCGGAGCGGGCCCAGGGGCTGAGTGGCTGGGTCCTGCTCCTACTTGTGTTCTTTAGATTTGAGGTTAGGATCAGATCAGCCATGATCTTATTGAAAGGCGGAGCAGGCTCGAGGGGCCGATTGGCCTACTCCTGCTCCTATTTCTTATGTTCTTATGTTCATGCCAAGAGTACAAGCAGTCTGTTTTACCCTTGGGGATGTTACAGCCAAACCCATTTAAGTCCTCTCCTGATATCTGCTGTTAAGCTTCCAGGAAACCTGGAACATTCCTGTCTGTACCTTCATTCTACTTGCATCCTGGGGAGCCTGATTGCTTCTGCATTTTAATCTGTGGTGGGTAAAGGATGCTCTTTGTTCACCATTCTTTGAATTAGGTAAAATGCCCATTCATCTGTTGCCTTCGACCTTTGAAAGTCTAATAAACAGGTTAATTGATTGGTTTATTCCAGAAATCTCCTATTTATGCTTGATATTTTTATCTCTGGCCAAAAGAAATTGAAGGAAAAGAAACTGAACGTATGCCGATGAGAGCACCTGTTATTGGATGGAGAAAGAGGAAGCTTAGGGAGCTATATTTAGCAGTAGATAAATATTTGAAGCTGAAGAAAATATAGAGCTTATGGGGAGAGAGCAGGACAATGTGATTAGTTTTGGATTACCCCAGCAAAGAACAGGCAGACATGACAGGCTGCATCGCCTCCTGTGCTTCTAACTATTTTGGTTCTCTGTTCATTGAGACCAAAATATCCAAAGTTGCTGTTCCTGTGTTCTCTTTTCCATTAGTTCCGAGCTAAAATATTGTTTTGCAAGGGGTGATAGTGGTGAGAATGGGCACTTGCCAAGCAGCATTGAGTAGTGCAGTCAGAGACAAGTTCCCTTTACCCCTTCAATGTACCTGAGCCCCATCCCAGCACTCACTGCAAACATGTGGCAATTTTGCATTTCTCATGCCAGCCATGCTTGGCATTCTTTTAAGTATGCTGCAGATTTTTTGCTATAAACCCACCCACTCGAAGCTGAATTGTCTAAGCTTATTTTTAGCATTTCATCTACAAAAACAAAAAAGCACAGTTCAAAAAGATGTTTTCTGCTCACTCGTAGCAGTCAGTTCTCCAATGGAGAGATTATTGGCAACCTTGATGTTACAATGAAGCTGCTTTTGGCTCAAATACACAGTGAAGCTTTAAAAGGGCAGCTATTTTTTAATTGGGTGATGGAACAAAAGTTACTGGTTTTTTTGAACTAGATCTCAGGAATTTTTGGTGTTTTCTTTTTATGGGAATATTTTGGGTAAGCGTCCCTCCTGTTTTTGCATTTTTAGTTTCTTTTTTCCTCTATTTGGCCTGGTATCCACTGCCAAGAGAGTAAGATAGACCTATCCGTGTGTTGAAGGTTGCAACATACCTTCCAGCTTAAATAATTGCATAACCAGATCAAACTTTACTTTCATAGTTCTCTATCAACCTAATCCCTCAGTATATTGCAGCTACTAATTATGTAAAGCTCTCTCCTATCTGTTATTCGTTGTATGACTCATTCCCATATATCTGCTATTCTCCATTTGTTGTTATTTGTGTAACAGTGGATTATATAGTTGGGTGAAGCTACAAAATTCACAAGCCTTGAACAAGAGTAGGGGTTTGAAAAACTTTCCCCCACAGGATGCTGTACATGTGCAATAGACTCCCCAGAGAAGACAATTGATTTGGGTCAACTGATACCTTGAAAAGGGAGTTGGATCAATATCTGTTGAAAAATGGGATTGAGGGTTATTGAGATATTGATTTTTTTTTTTCAGTGTGGTAGGGGAAGGAACAAAATATTGCCTCAAGTAGGGGATCAAAAGGTGATGGCAGGAGGGAAAGTTCATGATAAATAATCATACACGGACTCCACATGAAGTGAGCTTAATGGATCTAATGGCCTTTTATTACTCCGGAACTTATATTATACTCACTAACTTAGCTAAGTTGTATGCTGTGCTATTTTGATACTGTTATTATTTTATTGGTAGGGCTTTTTGTTTATTTTTTCACATCACAGTCCTTATGTCTAATCCCACGGGTTGATATATACAGCTGTCATTGGATGTAAAGAGAAAAAGTACAAAGCTCTCCGTCATAGTCATCTATCATAACAAATGAGAGAAATATTGTGAAAACTTCATGGCACTCTGAAGATAAGGATTTTTTAAGTTGAATAAACTGGTATTTTCTCCAGATAATTGGTCCAGTTTGTTTTTCTTCTTAGTGTTGGCAAAAATAGCTCTTATAGATCTTAATTGCTATATTCATTTTGATTCCCAAAACCATCATAAATATTTGGCATATATATCACTGTAAAAGCAAATGAGTAATGATGTGCTATTTATAATAATCATAGCCCACCCTGGTCCCCTGAGTGTAAGTGTTTAGGGTAAAGGTGATCAATGAAAGGCTTTCTAAGTCTAATCATTCATGTGCCACTCATGTTGCATTTTCATTAAATAGTTAAATAGCCAAGGCCCATAGTGCCACATACCACTAAGACTGAAAGGAATACAAGAAAAAAAAGGTAAAGCCAGAGATCTAGTGAAACCAAGCTTTGGTTTTAAAGCCTGTAGATTATAGGAGGGAGGGAGGGAAGGAATTCTACAATTGTGAGTTCCTAGGACAGAATGAGTTTTAGCAGGAGAGGGAGCAATGATTCTTGGAATATAGTGAAGATGCAGGGAGGGAAGAACATGTAGAGTGGCAGATATGGAGATTAGGAAAACTGGTAAAATGATAGGTCTCATGCAACAAAACATTTGTGGTACTAGGTGGCACTAAGGACTTTCTGAATGTAATTATTAAGGCAAAATACATAAATGTTGCTTTATGTATGCAAATGGCATAGTCCCTCCATCACATATATGAATTCTAGTGTAATTAGCTTGGCAGTGTAGACAAGTAGGATGTGTTACTGAAACTTTAATGACAGTGCATCTGATCCTGCAAGTAGGCAATAAGTTCACCTAATTAATTTTTCTCCCCCCTCTGATAAGTCCTTCGATGTCACCTAAAGAAAGAACGAAAGAACTTTCATTTATATAGCACCTTTCATAACTTCAGCACATGCCAAAGCACTTTACAGCCAATGAAGTACTTTTTAAGTGTCATCATTGTTATAACATAAGGAAATGCTGCAGCCAATTTGTGCACAGCAGGGTCTCACAAACAGCAATGAGATAAATGACCAGATAATCTTTCTTCGTGGTAATGGTTGAGGGATAAATGTTGCCCAGGAGAACTCCCCAGCACTACTTCAAATCGTGCTACGGGATCTTTTACGTCCACCTGAGGGAGCAGATGGGACCTCGCTTCAACATCTCATCTGAAAGACGGCACCTCCGACAGGACAGCACTCCCTCAATACTGCAGAGATTATGTGCTTAAGTCTCTGGAAAGGGTCTTGAACCTTTTGACTCAGAGGCAAGAGTGCTACCTATTCATTATTCCCTGACTGAATGGGTGGGCAGGAAAGCCTGTGCTGCTGTGTCTGCCAATGTCATCTAAAAAGACACTGGGAGATGCACGAAAGTGGGCCTGGGTGAAGTTGTCTTTTGACGTCTCCTTTTTCCCTGAAGAAGTTTTCCTTCTTTCCTACTCCCCTAACAGACAGAGATCAGGAACTCCCCGCATAAGGAATCATGGGTGCAAGTCCATGCCATTTCATGGCATAGGGCATTGGTGCATAGAACTCACACCCATTGCAATTGTTACCCAGTTTCATTCAGAGTATAAGAGAGAGTTAAAAAAAATCTTTCAATACTACAATCGGAGGAAAGGCAAATATGCTTCCTTACGTGTGAAGGGGACAAAATCTAGACACAGTTCCTATCTGAACTGACATGGTCTTTACATGGGCGATCCCTACTGTGACACCATATCAACTGAAAACATGTGTTCGCAAGGACAGGGAAACAAACCTTGGGAAAACTGCAAACCATTTTAATAGCATTCCAGCTCAGTAGCACACCCTCTCTAGTAATGTAAACTTTCATTTTTATAGGACGGCATTCCTAGTATTTTACATAATTTCTGTCTTCATTTAAAACTTAAAGAGAATCTCTAAATGGAATAAAGATAGAAATCCACGATTCATCTCAGATGCTCTTGTACACAGCTCCACATCGTTCCTTCTGAATGTTAAAAACTATTTTCCAGATTTATCAATACCTCTTTTGTGTATAATGTCATTTTATAATCATGAGTGTTTTTTCCACCCACAGTGTCTTTTCCACTCACAGTGGGTGTGGTACAGAATTCCCTCATCAATGGTATAATCAGACCTAGTCACTCAGGTACTAAGAGCCCACACTAAAACTTAGAGACAGCAAATATATATAGTGACAGCACTGATTTTTCATTGTACAGAAAACATAACTCATGGTCAGTTTAATTTATTTAAACAGCACAGAAACCCAAGCAGTTATAATATATAAGCAATTAATTCACTCACTCATGTGATGCAATCATTTTGTTTGGAAAAATATCATAAATGAGCTGGATAATGATGTGTCTGACCTGAATAGAGACAGTGTTGAGGAGGGTCAGTGGTACAGCTGTTCCAGTACAGCTACAATACTGGCATTTACAAAGTGGAAAATTGCCCAGGAATATCCTGTCCACAAAAAGCAGGACAAATCCAATCCGGCCAATTACCGCCCCATCAGTCTACTCTCAATCATCAGCAAAGTGATGGAAGGTGTCGTCGACAGTGCTATCAAGCGGTAGCTACTCACCAATGCTCAGTTTGGGTTCCGCCAGGACTATTTGGCTCCAGACCTCATTACAGCCTTGGTCCAAACATGGACAAAAAAGCTGAATTCCAGAGGTGAGGTGAGAGTGACTGCCCTTGACATCAAGGCAGCATTTGACTGGGTGTGGTATCAAGGAACGCTAGTAAAATTGAAGTCAATGAGAATCAGGGGGAAAACTCTCCAGTGGCTGGAGTCATACCTAGCACAAAGGAAGATGGTAGTGGTTGTTGGAGGCCAATCATCTCAGCCCCAGGACATTGCTGCAGGAGTTTCTCAGGGCAGTGTCCTTGGCCCAACCATCTTCAACTGCTTCATCAATGACCTTCCCTCCATCATAAGGTCAGAAATGGGGATGTTCACTGATGATTGCACAGTGTTCAGTTCCATTCGCAATTCCTCAGATAATGAAGCAGTCCGTGCCCGCATGCAGCAAGACCTGGACAACATCCAGGCTTGGGCTGACAGGTGGCAAGTAACATTCACACCAGACAAGTACCAGGCAATGACCATTTTTTTTATTCGTTCATGGGATGTGGGCGTCGCTGGCGAGGCCAGCATTTATTGCCCATCCCTAATTGCCCTTGAGAAGGTGGTGGTGAGCTGCCGCCTTGAACCGCTGCAGTCCGTGTGGTGAAGGTTCTCCCACAGTGCTGTTAGGTAGGGAGTTCCAGGATTTTGACCCAGCGACGATGAAGGAATGGCGATATATTTCCAAGTCAGGATGGTGTGTGACTTGGAGGGGAATGTGCACGTGCTGTTGTTCCCAACAAGAGAGAGTCTAACCACCTCCCCTTGAATTCAACGACATTACCATCGCCGAATCCCCCACCATCAGCAGCCTGGGGGTCACCATTGACCGGAAACTTAACTGGACCAGCCACATAAATACTGTGGCTACAAGAGCCGGTCAGAGGCTGGGTATTCTGCAGCGAGTGACTCATTTCCTGACTCCCTAAAGCCTTTGCACCATCTACAAGTTAGGAGTGTGATGGAATACTCTCCACTTGCCTGGATGAGTGCAGCTCCAACAACACTCAAGAAGTTCAACACCACCCAAGACAAAGCAGCCTGCTTGATTGGCACCCCATCCACCACCCTAAACATTCATCCCATCCAACACCTTAAACATTCACTCCCTTCACCACCGGCGCACTGTGGCTGCAGTGTGTACCATCTACAGGATGCACTGCAGCAACTCGCCAAGGCTTCTTCCCCAGCACCTCCCAAACCCGCGACCTCTACCACCTAGAAGGACAAGAGCAGCAGGCACATGGGAACACCACCACCTGCACATTCCCCTCCAAGTCACACACCATCCCGACTTGGAAATATATCACCATTAGGTTAGTTGCTGGTTTGTTCCTTTAGGCTGCTGGTTAACCTGGGTGTTTTGTGGTCTATTTTCTTGGTTTTACAACTGATTTCTGACCTTCCTGGCCTCTCACTGAGCTATCGGAATGTCAAGGCGTTGCTCTGATTTTTAATGCCAGCAAATGGAGCGGGCACACCTTATGCATCCATACAGGTGTGGGCTGTCTGCTCCGATTACGGTAGGACCTTGTGCCTGTGAGTTGGGAGGGTCCCTACAGCGTAGGCTGCAGGCTGACAGGAGTCCTGCTCTGCTGCATTTCAGATGATGGAGAAGGACCCTGGGAATTTCAGTCACATATATTTCATAAAATACATTGACATCATTGAAGATCAATATAGGGTTTTGTAACGTCGCTTAAAAAGCTATCAGTGCATGCATAACACAGCACTGCTGAACAACTCTTTACTGTTACAGTATTTTTGATACATCACAACATGTAAGTACATCTGATACTCAGGCATCCTTTCTGGGTCTAAGATTGGACCAGCAATACTCTTTGGAAAATTAAAACACAATCACGCCATGATAATGGCAAGCTGAATGTCAGCAGGTTTAGTAAATGTGCTGTAACGTAACACAGAAGCATAACTCAGGTCTTGAATGTCAATGGTAGCAGATGCCCTAGGAACCCAGATGGACTGTTTGCGGCTTGTGGTGCTTTCTCATCAGCCTATGGTTTTCTGCAAATGTACAAAATTGACGGGCAGGAAAAGACCAGCTGCCATGATAGCTGGAGCATCGTGACTAGACACTTCCTTAACCCCCACCACAGCCATGTAAACAGAGAAAATGCGAGCGGAAGGATCTGCTAAAAAAAAGAAGAGCTTCAAGGTCCAGTAAAATTTGGCAAGCAGGATTGATTTGACTCACGAGGCTCCCCCCAGCCCTTAACGTGCAGAGCCACACATGCAGCCATCAAGCCCAACAACCCCACGGCATTTATGAACTGGAAAGGCTTTTATTCAATCAGTGTACAAGTGGTGTCAGACCACGGGAACAGAATAATGCAGGTGAATGCGCGATACACCAGAAACAGCCATAAGGCTTTGATTTTGTGCCTGTTCACTATGACAGGACCATTTCAAGGACCAGGCCGACTGGGCAGAGCGTATAATAGTCATATTAAAACAGAGATTCCACTACCTGGAGAAATCAGATGAGAACCTGACAGCTCTCCTCCAACTTCTCCATCTCCTACAGGCTCCCCGGTGTGTCTCACCAGAAGTTCTCGAGGTTCCTCCTCATGTGAACTCAGTGGCCTGATTCCTCCACCAGGAACAATCCTTTGCCTCTGGTTGTTTCTTCCTCTCTCCTTTCTCCTCCCTCTCTCCACTCTCTCCTGGTCATTGCAGCTGTACTAGCCTTTTAACTACGGCGACTTGCCTCTCACCCTGCATACTCTATGAGGCTCCCCCAAAGGAGAGACGGAGAAAGGAATTTTTTCTCACGTTATTCAATCACAAATCTTGGCAAAGATGACTTCATTGGTGAGACCCACACTCGTAAAAGAGCATGGATGCAGGGACAGTAAATTGTGGAGAAAATAGAGATACAAATCCCCTAAAACAGCCGATGATTTTCATGTTTTCTACAAGTCATCAACCACAGAGCATGACTTTAAAGGGTGTCCAAAGTGGTGTGCGGCACCTCAGATAAAAGTGAATTTCTTTTTCCACCCAGTAATCCATCACATCTCTCTTATAACCTTAGCAACCCTGATTAATCCATTATATTTCATGCATAACTGATTATGTTATTAAGAACCTTTATCAAATTACCCAGGAATCATTAATCATAGGCCTGCAAACCACAGTACAAGCTGAAAGTTTCTATAGAAATAAGGGTCTGTTCAAATACACAGGTGCATTTGGAAGATCCATTGTCTTCTCACCTAGAAATAAGTAAATTGTGGCCCCTCACTGTGAGACACAGCGAACAGAAAACTGTGTGCAAATGAAAACACTAATTGAGCCAAAGAATTGTTCAGACAAATATAAAAAGAAACCCCCTCCGGACTTGGGAAAAACAAACCAAAGAAGATGTTCTCCTGTTTGTTTTGTAGAGTTGATCAATATTCTGCGCGCTCATTGTCCTCCAATGACAGAGAAGTGGATTTTAAGGGACTGTAATTTTCAGTGAGGGTCACCTCATGCTCTTATTCGTGCGCTGAAGTCAACAGCGGAAAATTGGCAACAATTTGGCACTAATTGGGCGGAGCTCAGAGAAAGAAAGAAAGAACTATTGTACACTCAGGTTGCCTCTTTACTAATTGATCCATAAAGATCTGGGTAGCCCCTGTGCCATCAAAAGAAAAACACATTTGCACATGTCCCTTTGTTTTAAGGATGCACTGCAGCAACTCACCATGGCTTCTTCGACAGCACCTCCCAAACCCACGACCTCTACCACCTAGAAGGACAAGAGCAGCAGGCACATGGGAACAACACCACCTGCACGTTCCCCTCCAAGTCACGCACCATCCCGACTTGGAAATATATCGCCGTTCCTTCATCGTCGCTGGGTCAAAATCCTGAAACTCCCTTCCTAACAGCACTGTGGGAGAACCTTCACCACACGGATTGCAGCGGTTCAAGAAGGCGGCTCACCGCCACCTTCTCAAGGGCAATTAGGGATGGGCAATAAATGTCGGCCTTGCCAGCGACGCCCACATCCCATGAACGAATAAAAAAAAAAGCACAACTAATAAAACAATAGAAATATAAAGTCTGATTTCAACAGAGCAAAAAGGAAACTTATAAAACTAAATCATGATGTTACTGCATGTGTCTATTAGACACTCTATTCCCTGCCGCGCTCGCTGGTCGCGGAAAGCCTCACACGTACCAGTGGACAACACATACTCCCTCTCCAGGGCTACCTGGGCACAGAGCGACCCCCCCCACCGACCCACGGGCCATGTCCATCTTCGACCTGTGAATCAAGGTGCTCAGCTTGCAAAGTGCTTCACAGCCAAATAATTATTTTTTGATGTGCAGTCACTGTTGTTATGGAGGGAAATGTAACAACCAAATTGTGCACAGTACGGTCCCACAAACAGCAAATGAGATAAATGACCAGTTAATTTGTTTATTTTTGGTGCTGTTGGTTGAAGGAGCAATATTGACCAGGACACCAGAAGAACTGCTTAATCTTCTTCAAATAGTGTCATGGGATCTTTTATGTCCACCTTAACATGCAGACAGGGCTTCAGCTTAAAGTCTCATCTGAAAGGCTGCACCTCTGACAATGCAGCACTCCCTTGTACTATGCTAAAGTGTCAGCCTTTATTACACCCTCAAGTCCCAGAGTGGTGAAGAAAAGAAATGATGGGCCCAGATCCCCCGCTGATGTTAATGCACAAGCCCAGATGTCACAGTTACCTCCTGTGTGCTCGTTCTTAAAATAGTAAAAGAGCTCTACTCAGAGAGACTTTATGCAAGTTTTCAGTTGTGGTAAGAAACTCAGACTCTAATCTTGGTTTTAACTCCTGAAAAACACAACCTCCCTTGTGTTTGACGGGAAGTAAAAGAATCTCCATTTGTAAGGAAATTCCAGACTAGAAATAATTTATATTTAATAAATAGACACCTCCAATATCTGGTTGCCATCATTAATTCATTTCTGCCCTCCAGTTTTCTCTCCATCTCTCCTGACTTCACCACGACAGTTCCACCAGCCCTTCCATACCTTGCCAGGTGGCCAGAGTCCAGGCAGCCATTGAGAAAATGTGTTTCACTGTATAGACAAAATGATAGCGACAAATCGGTGCTGTGAATTAGTCAGATAAAACTTTTTAGGAACACGGAAAAGCCATTAGGGTGCACACAATCCAAAAGGATATTCTATGCAAAAAAAGAGAACAAAAGAGGGAGGAGTTTGCTCAATCAAAGCTGAGCCCCGTGGAAGGAGGCAAAATTGTTCATCCCACATTTGCCTACATTACAACAGTGACTATACTTCAAAAGTACTTCATTGGCTGAGATGTGAGTGCAGCGTAAAAGGAGAGTCTAGCGAGCGGGAGGAGAGTACAAGAGCGAGGGGAGAGTCCGAGAGGTGAGTGCAGCGTAAAAGGAGAGTCTGAGAGCGAGAGGAGAGTCCGAGTGTGAGAGGAGAGTCCGAGTGTGAGAGGAGAGTCCGAGAGGTGAGTGCAGCGTAAAAGGAGAGTCCGAGAGCGGGAGGAGAGTCCGAGTGTGAGAGGAGAGTCTGAGGGGTGATCACAGTGTAAAAGGAGAGTCCGAGAGCAAGAGGAGAGTCCGAGAGGTGAGCGCTTATGTGAAAGGAGAGTCCGAAAACGAGAAGAGAGTCCGAGAGCGAGAGGAGAGTCCGAGAGGTGAGCGCAGTGTAAAGGGAGAGTCCAAGAATGAGAGGAGAGTCCGAGAGCGAGAGGAGAGTCCGAGAGCGGGAGGAGAGTCCGAGAGGTGAGCGCGGTGTAAAAGGAGAGTCCGAGAGCGAGAGGAGAGTCCGAGAGGTGAGCGCGGTGTAAAAGGAGAGTCCGAGAGCGAGAGGAGAGTCCGAGAGGTGAGCGCGGTGTAAAAGGAGAGTCCGAGAGCGAGAGGAGAGTCCGAGAGCAAGAGGAGAGTCCGAGAGGTGAGCGCGGTGTAAAAGGAGAGTCCGAGAGCGAGAGGAGAGTCCGAGAGCAAGAGGAGAGTCCGAGAGGTGAGCGCGGTGTAAAAGGAGAGTCCGAGAGCGAGAGGAGAGTCCGAGAGGTGAGCGCAGTGTAAAAGGAGAGTCCGAGAGCGAGAGGAGAGTCCAAGAGCGAGAGGAGAGTCCGAGAGGTGAGCGCGGTGTAAAAGGAGAGTCCGAGAGCGAGAGGAGAGTCCAAGAGCGAGAGGAGAGTCCGAGAGGTGAGCGCGGTGTAAAAGGAGAGTCCGAGAGCGGGAGGAGAGTCCGAGAGGTGAGCGCAGTGTAAAAAGAGAGTCTAGAGAGCGGGAGGAGAGTCCGAGAGCAAGAGGAGAGTCCGAGAGGTGAGCGCGGTGTAAAAGGAGAGTCCAAGAACGAGAGGAGAGTCCGAGAGGTGAGCACAGTGTAAAAGGAGAGTCCGAGAGCGAGAGGAGAGTCCAAGAGGTGAGTGCAGTGTAAAAAGAGAGTCTAGAGAGCGGGAGGAGAGTCCGAGAGCAAGAGGAGAGTCCGAGAGGTGAGCACAGTGTAAAAGGAGAGTCCGAGAGCGAGAGGAGAGTCCGAGAGCGAGAGGAGAGTCCGAGAGGTGAGCGCAGTGTAAAAGGAGAGTCCGAGAGCGAGAGGAGAGTCCAAGAGGTGAGTGCAGTGTAAAAAGAGAGTCTAGAGAGCGGGAGGAGAGTCCGAGAGCAAGAGGAGAGTCCGAGAGGTGAGCGCGGTGTAAAAGGAGAGTCCGAGAGCGAGAGGAGAGTCCGAGAGCAAGAGGAGAGTCCGAGAGGTGAGCGCGGTGTAAAAGGAGAGTCCGAGAGCGAGAGGAGAGTCCGAGAGGTGAGCGCAGTGTAAAAGGAGAGTCCGAGAGCGAGAGGAGAGTCCAAGAGGTGAGTGCAGTGTAAAAAGAGAGTCTAGAGAGCGGGAGGAGAGTCCGAGAGCAAGAGGAGAGTCCGAGAGGTGAGCGCGGTGTAAAAGGAGAGTCCAAGAACGAGAGGAGAGTCCGAGAGGTGAGCACAGTGTAAAAGGAGAGTCCGAGAGCGAGAGGAGAGTCCGAGAGCGAGAGGAGAGTCCGAGAGGTGAGCGCGGTGTAAAAGGAGAGTCCGAGAGCGAGAGGAGAGTCCGAGAGGTGAGCACAGTGTAAAAGGAGAGTCCGAGAGCGAGAGGAGAGTCCGAGAGGTGAGCACAGTGTAAAAGGAGAGTCCGAGAGGTGAGTGCAGTGTAAAAGGAGAGTCCGAGAGTGGGAGGAGAGTCCGAGAGGTGAGCGCAGTGTAAAAGGAGAGTCCGAGAGTGGGAGGAGAGTCCGAGAGGTGAACGCAGTGTAAATCTAAGGCAAGTCATGGCAGCAGAGCTCGCTCCCGTGAAATGCTCCTCCTGCACTATGTGGGAAGTCATGGACACTACCGATGTCCCTGGCGACCATGTGTGCAGGAAGTGTGTCCAGCTGCAGCTACTGGCCAACCGCATTTTGGAGCTGGAGCTGCGGGCGGATTCACCGTGGAGCATCCGCGATGCTGAGTTTATCGTGGATAGCACGTTCAGTGAGGTGGTCACACCGCAGGTCAAGATTACGCAGGCAGAAAGGAAATGGGTTACCGCCAGGCAGAGTAAAAGGACTAGGCAGGTAAAGCAGGAGTCCCCTGGGGCCATCTCCCTCTCAAACAGATATTCTGCTTTAGATACTGTTGGGGGAGATGGCTTATCAGGGGAAAGCAGCAAGAGCCAGGTTCGGGGTACCACAGGTGGCTCTGCTGCACAGGAGGGGAGGAATAAGAGTGGCAGGGCTATATTGATAGGGGATTCAATTGTAAGGGGAACAGATAGGCATTTCTGCGGCCGCAAACGTGACTCCAGGATGGTATGTTGCCTCCCTAGTGCTAGGGTCAAGGATATCACGGAGCAGCTGCAGGGCATTCTGGAGGGGGAGGGTGAACAGCCAGTAGTCGTGGGCCATATCGGTACCAATGACATAGGTTAAAAAAAGGAATGAGGTCCTGCAAGGTGAATTTAAGGAGTTAGGAGATAAATTAAAAAGCAGGACCTCAAAGGTAGTGATCTCAGGATTACTGCCAGTGCCACGTGCTAGTGAGTATAGGAACAGGAGAATAGACCAGATGAATGCGTGGCTGCAGGGATGGTGTAGGAGGGAGGGATTTAGATCCCTGGGACATTGGGACCGGTTCTGGGGAAGGTGGGACCTGTACAAGCGGGACGGGTTACACCCGAGCAGGACTGGGACTGATGTCCTCGCGGGGGTGTTTGCTAGTGCTGTTGGGGAAGGTTTAAACTAGAATGGCAGGGGGATGGGAACCTGAGCACGGAGACAGAGGAGGGGGAAACAAGGATAGAAACAAAAGACAGAAAGGGAAGAAGCAATAGTGGAAGGCAGAGAAAACAAGGGTGAAAAACAAATCGGGCCACAGTGCAAAATAAAACTAAGATGACTAGCAATCTTAAAAAGACAAGTCTAAAGGCATTGTTTCTAAATGCGCGGAGCATTCGCAATAAGGTATATGAACTAACAACGCAGATAGATATTAACGGTTATGATATAGTTGCCATTATGGAGACATGGCTGCAGGGTGACCAAGGATGGGAACTGAACATCCAGGGATATTAAATATTTAGGAAGGACAGGCAGAAAGGGAAAGGAGGTGGAGTAGCGTTGTTAGTAAAGGAGGAAATCAATGCAATAGTGAGGAAGGATATTGACTCGGAAAATCACGATGTGGAATCTGTATGGGTGGAGCTAAGAAACACCAAGGGGCAGAAAACATTGGTTGGGGTTGTCTATAGGCCCCCAAACAGTAGTGGAGATGTAGGGGAGGGCATTAAACAGGAAATTAGATACGCATGCAAGAAGAGTACAACTATAATCATGGGTGACTTTAATCTACATATAGATTGGTCAAACCAAATTAGCAATAATACTGTGGGGAAGGAATTCCTGGAGTGTGTACGTGATGGTTTTCTAGACCAATACGTTGAGGAACCAACTAGAGAACAGGTGATCCTAGATTGGGTATTGAGCAATGAGAAAGGATTAATTAACAATCTTGTTGTGCGGGGTCCCTTAGGGAAGAGCGACCATAACATGATAGAATTCCTCATTAAGATGGAGAGTGAAGTAGTTGAATCCGAAACTAGGGTCCTGAATCTAAATAAAGGAAATGATGAAAGTATGAGGTGCGAGTCGGCTATGATAGATTGGGGAACTTTACTAAAAGGGATAACGGTGGATAGGCAATGACTAATATTTAAAGAACGTGTGCAGGAATTACAACAATTATTCATTCCTGTCTGGCGCAAAAATAAAACAGGAAAGGTGGCTCAACCATGGCTTACAAAAGAAATTAGGGATAGTATTAGATCAAAAGAGGAGGCATATAAAATTGCCAGAAAAAGCAGCAAACCTGAGGATTGGGAACAATTCAGAATTCAGCAAAGGAGCACAAAGAGATTGATTAAGAGGGGAAAAATAGAGTATGAGTGTAAACTAGCAGGGAACATAAAAACTGACTGTAAAAGCTTCTATAAATACGTCAAAAGAAAAAGATTAGTGGAGACAAATGTAGGTCCCTTACAGTCAGAAGTGGGGGAAATTATAATGGGGAACAAAGAAATGGCAGAACAATTAAACACATACTTTGGTTCTGTCTTCACAAAGGAGGACACAAATAACCTCCCAGCAATGTTAGGGAACCAAGGGTCTAGTGAGAGGGAGGAACTGAAGGAAACCAGTATTAGTAAAAAAAATAGTGCTAGGGAAATTAATGGGGCTAAAGGCTGACAAATCCCCAGGCCCTGACAATCTACATCCCAGAGTACTAAAGGAAGTGACCCTGGAAATAGTGGATGCATTGGTAATCATCTTCCAAAATTCTATAGACTCTGGAACAGTTCCTACAGATTGGAGGGTGGCAAATGTAACCCCACTATTTAAAAAAGGAGGGAGAGAAAAAACAGGGAATTACAGACCAGTTAGCCTAACATCAGTAGTGGGGAAAATGCTAGAGTCTATTATAAAAGATGTGATAACAGAACACTTGGAGGGCATTAATGGGATTGGACAAAGTCAGCATGGGTTTATGAAAGGGAAATCATGCTTAACAAATATACTGGTGTTTTTTGAGGATGTAATTAGTAGAATAGATAGGGGAGAACCAGTGGATGTGTGTATTTGGATTTTCAGAAGGCTTTTGATAAGGTCCCACACAAGAGATTAGTGTGCAAAATTAAAGCACATGGGATTGGGGGGAATATACTGACATGGATTGAGAATTGGTTGACAGACAGGAGACAGAGATTAGGAATAAACGGGTCTTTTTCCGGGTGGCAGGCAGTGACTAGTGGGGTACCGCAGGGATCAGTGCTTGGGCCCCAGCTATTCACAATATATATCAATGATTTGGATGAGGGAACTAAATGTAACATTTCCAAGTTTGCAGACGACACAAAGCTGGGGTGGAATGTGAGCTGTGAGGAGGATGCAAAGAGGCTCCAATGTGATTTAGACAAGTTGGGTGAGTGGGCAAGAACATGGCAGATGCAGTAAAACGTGGATAAATATGAGGTTATCCACTTTGGTTGTAAAAACAGAAAGACAGATTATTATCTGAATAGTGATAGATTGGGAAAAGGGGAGGTGCAACGAGACCTGGGTGTCCTTGTACACCAGTCGCTGAAAGCGAGCATTCAGGTGCAGCAAGCAGTTAGGAAGGTGAATGGTATGTTGGCCTTCATTGCAAGAGGATTTGAGTACAGGAGCAGGGATGTCTTACTGCAGTTATACAGGGCCTTGGTGAGACCACATCTCGAGTACTGTGTGCAGTTTTGGTCTCCTTATCTGAGGAAGGATGTCCTTGCTATGGAGGGAGTGCAACGAAGGTTTACCAGACTGATTCCTGGGATGGCAGGACTGACGTATGAGGAGAGATTGGGTTGACTAGGCCTATATTCATTAGAGTTTGGAAGAATGAGAGGTGATCTCATCGAAACATATAAAATTCCAACAGAACTAGACAGACTAGATGCAGGGAGGATGTTCCCGATGGCTGGAGAGTCCAGAACCAAAGGTCGCAGTCTCAGGATACGGGGTATGCCATTTAGAACTGAGATGAGGAGAAATTTCTTCACTCAGAGGGTGGTGAACCTGTGGAATTCTCTACCACAGAAGGCAGTGGAGGCCAAGTCATTAGATGTATTCAAGAAGGAGATAGATATATTTCTTAATGCTAAAGGGATCAAGGGATATGGGGAAAAAGCAGGATCAGGGTACTGAATTAGACGATCAGCCATGATCATTTTGAATGGCGGAGCAGGCCCGTAGGGCCGAATGGCCTACTCTTGCTCCTATTTTCTATGTTTCTATGTTTCTATGTAAAGCGCTTTGGGATGTCCTGAGGTCAAGGAAGGCACTGTATAAATGCAAGTCTTTCTTTCTATGTGCTGTACACTGATTCTCCAATATAGCGCTGAAACGACAGAACTGAAACAGACATAAACTGCCCTTTGATCCCGCCGCTGACCCTGGCAGATTTCCCAGGGTCAGCCCACTTACATCATTATCGGCAGGCTCCCACTAGAGATCTGCCAGTGATTGAGTGCATTTGCCTGTGGGGATGAAAACCGAGGTGCTGCTTAAAGGGGAACTGGCAGCAGAAACAGCCTAACAGAGAAAACTAAAAGTCATGGCAGCCAGAAGACTGGCGTGAAGGAGAGCATCAAATTTCAATGAAGTTGAGATGGAGGTACTCTTGAAAGCAATGAGGGTAAGGTGGGCACAACTCTAGTACACAAAGGAAGAAGCCAATTCAGGCAACAGTGAAGGTACAGTGGAGAAATGTGGTTGAAGCAGTTAATGCCACCTCTGCAACCCCCAGATCAGCAATTCAGTGCTGGAAAAAATGTAATGACTTGAGCAGAATAGGCAAAGTAAGGGTATCAACCATCCTGTTAAAGATCTAACACAAGATTCCAAAATGTGAAAAATGTTCCATCTCTGAGCACTAAACAGCCTTCGCCTTGATGAGCACAAATTCACCCCCAAAAAAAGTCCTGAGATCTCACTGCTTAGTAATTTCCTTCTATTAAGGGCTACATATTCGATAGAGAACAGAACGCTATCACATCCTCTTGGCTGGGAAAAGGTGCATGATGCATGGATAGACATCTGAAAGAAGAAGAAACAACAAATGTAACACGTTGGGATTTATAAAATACTGAATATGGAAAATTGAAAAGGAAAAGAGTTCAGGCTATCGGCAAAAGCTATTTCCAGATGTCTATCAAACTGTTGGCTGACCTGCATTGGAACTGTTTAATGTGAAGCAACAGTGAAAGAAGCACAATATAAAATGTGTCCTTCCTAAATGGACATGGTGAAGGCACCTGTCACATCGGTGTGTTCTCACTCTCTTCAGCTCAAAAATGCAAATTAACAGTTTCACAGCGAGGTCCATGATTCTAAGGGTTGTGGGATTCCACTTTATGCCGATAGGATATGATGGGTGCAAACTGGGTCTTTTACTAAAACAAAACCTCATCTACTCTTCCTTGTGCATGAGGAGCACTGTCTGAAGATAGTCCGGATGTACAGTTTTGATATGGCTGGCTGTCGTGTTGGGCCAGAGAATGCAACACGATTTTTCGACTTTGATTTTACTTGTTACTATTTTTTTTTCCTTTTCATCTTACATGCTCTTGCCTCCAATATTTTTGAATTCTCAACGTCACTTGATGCCAGTGGAGGAAGTGCTGGAGAATTTGAAAATAAATAGTACTTAGAATATATTCAAAACTAGTTAAGGGAAAGAATGAAAGAAAATTAGCTGACAAGTTAACGGGCAACAGTAGAGAGGTATGCTACCCTCATCCATACCTTGGTCACCTCCTTCTTCTACGGTCTCCTCCCTGGTCCCTAAAAGCTCCACCCTACCAGGCCTCTGCTCAACACTTTACCGCACTGACGGAGACTGAAAACTCAGAATTGTGATGGAGGTGCAATACCGAGCTTCTTTTATGAACACTGTCAAGCTGAGAGAATGGACATTTGGTACAATGATAGACATGGTGGGATTGGCAAAGCATCTTTAACTGACAGGAGATAGGGTCTGGCTGAGTTTAAGGGAGTTGGTTCTCTAACCTTTTAAAAATAATTAAAGAATTGTTTCAGTTTCAAAGAGGGTATGTTAAAGTTACAGTAAGCAGACAAACGCGCTGTAGGAGCCCGTTTATTCATGAACGGTGGGTCACACTGCAGATGCTAACACAATCTGGTGTACTTTCCTGTTTTTCAGTTCTCTGGGCTCGGAATTACCATTTGCAAACACAGCAAAGTATCTGTGATCAAAGCTGAGCGTGGAAAGCTCTGACAGTTCAGGAGATAGATGTTTAAATAAAAATAATTTTTAAAAGATCAACAAACATAGACAGAATAATTGCACTTTCTTAATCTCTGATTAATTAATATATCCTTCTACATCTGTCCAAGCAAGGAGCAAGATAAAATCTGTCAATGGCTGGAAGAGGGCCAGATGAAATTCAACACAAATAAGGAAGGTAGAAATGGCAGCACATGCATTGTATGAACGGTGTGCAACTAACGACAGGGGACTGGAGTGATCGAGTGACATTAGTAGATTCAATGCTTAACAGCCTGACTTTGGATGGTACTGGGGTGGAAGGGGCAAAAAATGGGATTAGGACCACTCGTTGGATGCCCACCCACTTTTACAGCTGTCAGATTATCCGTGTCACTTCCGCTGGATGTAATTTATGCCAACAGGCTACGAAAAGAAAGAAAGAAAGATCTTGCATTTATATAGCACCTTTCACGACCTCAGGACGTCCCAAAGTGCTTTACATAGAGTTACATCGAGCCTGCAGCACAGAAACAGGTCATTCTTTTTTTTATTCGATCATGGGATGTGGGCGTCACTGGCGAAGCCAGCATTCATTGCCCATCCCTAATTGCCCTTGAGAAGGTGGTGGTGAGCTATCTTCTTCAACCGCTGCAGTCCGTGTGGTGAAGGTTCTCCCACAGTGCTGTTAGGAAGGGAGTTCCAGGATTTTGACCCAGCAACGATGAAGGAACGGCGATAGATTTCCAAGTCGGGATGGTGTGTCACTTGGAGGGGAACGTGCAGGTGGTATTGTTCCCATGTGCCTGCTGCCCTTGTCCTTCTAGGTGGTAGAGGTCGCGGGTTTGGGAGGTGCTGTTGGAAAAGCCTTGGCGAGTTGCTGCAGTGCATCCTGTGGATGGTACACACTGCAGCTACAGTGCGCCGGTGGTGAAGGGAGTGAATGTTTAGGGTGGTGGAAGGGGTGCCAATCAAGCGGGCTGCTTTGTCCTGGATGGTGTCGAGCTTCTTGAGTGTTGTTGGAGCTGCACTCATCCAAGCAAGTGGAGACTATTCCATCACACTTCTGACTTGTGCCTTGTAGATGGTGGAAAGGCTTTGGGGAATCAGGAGGTGAGTCACTCTCCGCAGAATACCCCGCCTCTGACCTGCTCTTGCAGCCACAGTATTTATATGGCTGGTCCAGTTAAGTTTATGGTCATTGGTGACACCCAGGATGTTGATGGTGAGGGATTTGGCGATGGTAATGCCGTTGAATGTCAAGGGGTGGTGGTTAGACTCTATCTTGTTGGAGATGTTTGTAAACAATTTTACAACACCAAGTTATAGTCCAACAATTTTATTTTAAAATCCACAAGCTTTCGGAGGCTTCCTCCTTCTTTAAAATAAAATTGTTGGACTATAACTTGGTGTTGTAAAATTGTTTACAATTGTCAACCCCAGTCCATCACCGGCATCTCCACATTGTTGGAGATGGTCATTGCCTGGAACTTGTCTGGCGCGAATGTTACTTGCCACTTATCTGCCCAAGCCTGGATGTTGTCCAGGTCTTGCTGCATGCGGGTACAGACTGCTTCATTATCTGAAGGGTTGCGAATGCAACTGAACACTGCAATCATCTGCGAACATCCCCATTTCTGACCATATGATGGAGGGAAGGTCATTGATGAAGCAGCTGAAGATGGTTGGGCCCAGGACACTGCCCTGAGGAACTCCTGCAGCAATGTCTTGGGGCTGAGATGATTGGCCTCCAACAACCACTACCATCTTCCTTTGTGCTAGGTATGACGCCAGCCACTGGAGAGTTTTCCCCCTGATTCCCATTGACTTCAATTTTACTGGGGCTCCTTGGTGCCACACTCGGTCAAATGCTGCCTTGATGTCAAGGGCAGTCACTTTCACCTCACCTCTGGAATTCGGCTCTTTTGTCCATGTTTGGACCAAGGCTGTAATGAGGTCTGGAGCCGAGTGGTCCTGGCGGAACCCAAACTGAGCATCGGTGAGCAGGTTATTGGTGAGTAAGTGACGCTTGATAGCACTGTCGACGACACCTTCCATCACTTTGCTGATGATTGAGAGTAGACTGATGGGGCGGTGATTGTCCGGATTTGATTTGTCCTGCTTTTTGTGGACAGGACATACCTGGACAATTTTCCACATTGTTGGGTAAATGCCAAGTTTGTAGCTGTACTGGAACAGTTTGGCTAGAGGCGTGGCTAGTTCCGGAGCACAAGTCTTTAGCACTACAGCTGGGATGTTGTCGGGGCCCATAGCCTTTGCTGTATCCAATGCACTCAGCCGTTTCTTGATATCACGTGGAGTGAATCGAATTGGCTGAAGACTGGCTTCAGTGATGGTGGAGATATCAGGAGGAGGCCGAGATGGATCATCCACTCGGCACTTCTGGCTGAAGATGGTTGCAAACACTTCAGCCTTGTCTTTTGCACTCACGTGCTGGACTCCGCCATCATTGAGGATGGGGATGTTTACAAAGCCTCCTCCTCCCATTAATTGTTTAGTTGTCCACCACCATTCACGACTGGATGTGGCAGGACTGCAGAGCTTTGATCTGATCCATTGGTTGTGGAATCGCTTAGCTCTGTCTGTAGCATGTTGCTTCCGCTGTTTAGCATGCATGTAGTCCTGAGTTGTAGCTTCACCAGGTTGGCACCACATTTTTAGGTACGCCTGGTGCTGCTCCTGGCATGCTCTTCTACACTCCTCATTGAACCAGTGTTTTTTTTGTGTTGATAAATAGTTCTTCACATTCTGTTATGAAATGGTTGTGTCCTCTATTGAAATAGAGGGCTATGTAGAAAACCCCAAATGTTTCACTGAGATAAAACAGATCAGGCCTGAATTATAAAGAAATAGCAAATTAAAGAATCGAGGATTTTGCTGTTCTTCCTGAACTGGGTATGACTGACTCAGTTTTAAATTGGTTTGAAAAGTCAGAAAGCCTTCTTCGTGTGTTAGTGACACCTCCTCACGCAACTCAATTTCCATGAGCCCAAGGCATGAATCACAATTTTTAAAGTAGTAATAATCTAATCAATAAAAGTTTCCCCATGTGTTTAATTTTAGGGCAACAGTCAATTCATCACAGTTTTAACAAATATTTTAATAAACCCAACCAGCCACATATAACCTGCCAGTTTCATATTTCTACGACTGACATAATGATGATTTGAAAAGATATGTTGCTGTTTTTATAATTTGAATAAGCCTCTTTAAATATACCTGAGTGCATTTATTTAATTTGGATAATTTTGACTTTGGGCGATAGTGTAAAATGGGCAATATTCGATCAGCCGCCCGTTATAGATTGCTCCTGATTTTCATTTCCATTGATGTATAATGGGCGCCTGATCCGATATCACCCATTTTATTCTATTGCCCAAAATGACCCTCATGTGTCTAAAGTTTAGCCAATCTTTGATTTATTTCCATATATCTGATGTCCTGAAACAGTTATATTTGTTACTATTGACCAGAACTCAGTCCTTCACTTCCAAACAGTTCTTGACTCCAATTACCACTGAGATAAAAAAAAATGATTTTATAGTAATTTCAATATTGTGCAACAGTAACAGGCACCTGAAGTTCAGTTCCCTAAACAGACCAGTCACATTCCAGTGCGGAAGACCTGGTCACTATGGCAATGTAGTGCTGGTGGGATTACACCAACAGGGGGTAAAGGAGCCGCCATTTTCATCTTATAGACAGATAGTGCATTGACAATGTGTGCACTGTGACCCTGAACATTATTAAACTAATGGGGAGGGGAGATAGAAACATAGAAACATAGAAAATAGGAGCAGGAGTAGGCCAGTCGGCCCTTCGAGCCTGATCCACCATTCAATATGATCACGGCTGATCCTCTATCTCAATACCATATTCCCGCTCGCTCCCCAGGCCCCATGATGCCTTTTGTGTCTAGAATGAGATGTACTCATGTCCAGAGTTGTGGGTTTGGTGTAAATGAAAGAAAGACTTGCATTTATATCATACCTTTCATGACCTCAAGACATCCCAACGTGCTTTACAGCCAATGAAGTACTTTTGAAGTGTTGTCACTGTTGTAATGTAGAAAATGTGGCAGTCAAATTGCGCCAAGCAAGCTCCCACAAACAGCAGTGTTATAATGACTAGATAATCTGTTGTTTTCTGGTGTTGGTTAAGGGATAAATGTTGGCCAGGATACAGGGGAGAACTCCCCTGCACTCGTTCGAAACAGTGCCATGGGATCTTTTATGCCCACCTGAGAGGGCAGATGGGGTCTCGGTTTAATGTCTTATCTGAAAAACGTTAAAAATGTGACACAATAGTTTTTTTTCCGTGAATGGAGATTTAAGGTTATAAGAGATATAGGATACTATAATATTTTTTGAACTTCAGTACATGTCAGATGGATTGCAATGATCTTCCAATTTAGGACAACACTATGTTTCCATGTAAACAAGCATAAAGAGAAAACAACCATGTTTAAAATGATTTAAAGAAATTGGGAAAGATTGACCAATCTGCATCTCTTATATGTTTAAAAACACTGAATGGTCACTGCAGTCTGAAGGTAATACTGAGGAGGTCTGCGACAAAATGCAGGAAGACATTAATAAACTTGCAGAATGGGTGTGTAATTGGCAAATGAATTTCAATATAGATAAGTGTGAGGTGGTACATTTTGGTAGGAAGAATAAGGAGGCCACATACTGCTTGGATAATGGGGTTAGAGGAACAAAGGGATCTGCGGGTACAGATACACAAATCATTAAAAGTAGCAATGCAGGTTAATAAGGCCATTAAAAAAAAGCAAACCAAGCTCTGGGGTTCATTTCTAGAGGGATAGAATTGAAAAGCAGGGAAGTTATGTTAAACTTGTATAGAACCTTAGTTAGACCACACTTGGAGTGCTGTGCACAGTTCTGGTCTCCATATTATAAAAAAGATATAGAGGTACTGGAGAAGGTGCAAAAAAGATTTACTAAGATGATACCAGAACTGAGAGATCATGCCTATCAGGAAAGATTAAACTAGCTGGGGTCTTTCCTCCAGAAAAGAGAAGGGTGACCTGATAGAGGACTTTAAGATTATGAAAGAGTTTGATAGGATAGACATAGAGAAGATGTTTCCACTTGCAGGGGAAACCAGAACTAGGGGCCATAAATATAAGATAGTCTAGGAAATTCAGGAGAAACTTCTTTATCCAGAGAGTGGTTAGAATGTGGAACTCACTACCACAAGGAGTAGTTGTGGCGACTAGCATAGATGCATTTAAGGGGAAGCCAGATGAGCACACGAGGGAGAAGGGAATAGAAGGATATGCTGATAGGGTTAGATGAAGAAGGGTGGGAGGAGGCTCACCTGGAGCATAAACACCAGCACAGACCAGTTGGGCCAAATGGCCTGTTTCTGTGCTGTACGTTCTATGTAATTCTATGTTTTTCAACCGTAGGTCATACTGTGAGCATAATGTTATGTGACAGGGCAACTTAATGCCAAAATTAGTAACTCATCTTTGGAATCATGCAATAGAATAAAAATCCTAAAGAAACGGCAGAGCAACTTGAAAAAAATCTGCAAGGTGCTTGACCTCCCTGAGGAAATAATCCCAGTGTGGCTCTCCCCAACACAGACACCACACACTGACCATCCACCTCCCTAGTGAGGCAAAATTTGCAGCCGAGGCAAAAATATCACACCCCAGCAGCCCTGTCACCTCCCTTCGAGGCAACATTCCCTCTCAGGTAACTTCCCACTCTATTTTTCCCACATCCCCTTCCCTCCCTTTCTCTGAAAGCTTCAGAATGCTCTGAAGATTTCTATATTTTAGAAAACGGGAGGAGGAGAAAAAACAATGAAGATAATTTAATTCCAACAGAGCAGAGACCCTTAACAACAGAAACCCATGAGAGATGGGCAGAAGGCACTTAATCTGATAAAGCAGTTATTAAATATTACAAGCGATTTCCCTCAAGCAAGCCCCAATTATATGAGGCTAGGGCGCTCCTCTTTACACTCTGAACATCTTTATTTAATTCAATTTATATATAGATTAAATCTCTGAAAGTCTTGTTGGGCATTTAGAAAATTAGATCACTAACTGCCTTCAGCATAGCTTTCATGAATTAGAATCATTTTTACAGGACATTAAACTCAATTATCTGTTTTCTGGGGCATTAACACTAATGGGATCAAACAAGCATAAAATGCAAAACAATTGTCCTATGGAGTGAATGGCAGTTAATGAAGATGAGAAATACATTTTCCTGATGAGATTTTACTTGCTGTTCCCCATCTCCTTCCAATAGTGGTCACAACAAGAACTATGGCACAGCAGAAGCCTGGATGGAATTCTTCAGTGAGGACACCTCAATGGAACTTGCCTCACCCTGACTGATTGTCCCATTGGGCAGAACTCCTTTAGTTCAGGTAAACTTAATATCCCATCAGCGTAGCTACTTCTAACGCTTCATGTCTTGGGTCCTGACAGCTTGGCTCCCGTAGTCAGTGTTTGTTGGAACTATTGAGGGAGTGTATCTTCCACCCCAGTGCCCTTCTCTTTATGTTTCCTCTTCCTATTCAGGACCACATTGGTTCACCATTCCACCAGAATCTGGTTCAGCCGATCCTCCAGATGGGCTCTTGTAGATGCCAAAACGATTAGCAATGGAAGAAAGAAAGACTTACATTTATATAGCATCTTTCACGACCTCAGGACGTCTCAAGGCGCTTTACAGTCAATGAAGTACTTTTGAAGTGTAGTCACTGTTGCAATGTAGGAAACAAAGATATCATGGGACCTTTCGCTACTTTGACACTTTCTGCCAGTGATAATTCATTTCTTTTTCTTTTATATGACCGAAACCAGAGAGAATAAGCAAAGCTTGCAAAGGTTGTTCTGAACACTACAAACCTGAAAGAGCACTCCAATATTTAATATGCAAAAACAGTTGACATCTTGACAGATTCCTGTGTGATCATTTGCATACCTCTATCAACATGAATAGAACTGTTGAAGAGAGTGACTAAGCATCTATGAGCGTCCACAATTCACACACAATGATTTGCACACTTCTACCAGTAGGATTCATCTGGCAGTGTACTGACAAACATAGCTAAAGCAAAGAAACAGATTATTGCTTTAATGGCAATAGCCTTAGGCCGACCTCCCAAAATGGAGTGCACGTAAATTACCATCAAGTTGGTCCATAGCACAAGTCTATTATTTCACATAAATTAAGGGAATCGTTTTTGATCTGGGTCACCCTTATAAAGTGGACATGCCACTTATCTGCATCCCACGTCTACTGCATTGCCTGTTCAGAAATTTGAATAACAAGTTAATGTGATTACAGCATATAATTCATAACAAAATTCAGAAACACATTGTACAAGTATGGAATGAGAAAAACTCATTTGTCCCACCTCGCCTGCTCCTTTCACAAGCCCTGCATAATCAGTTCATTAAAATGAGGGTAGCAGTGATTACTCGAGTCCTTTCACTTGCTCTTTGGATACTGGGCTAGCACTTCTTCTCATAGTATTCCTTTCCTTTCTTTCATTGGACAGCAGAAAAAGGAGGCAGGGCAGTGGTGAACTCCAGCCAATTTTCCACAGCCACTTAATCCGTAAATAGACACTTGGTGCAGTAGGTTTGCTGAGGGCCATTTCATCTAATTTGGTTCCCAGTCCTCAAATGAGAGTCAGCTTGGCAGTTGCATCAAACAGTTACATTAAGTAGTTGACCTAGAAATGTCATTGTTTATTTCATGGTGTTTTTGGGTTACACTACTGCGACTACTCACACTTCCTTAAAGCTGCACCCCATCTGTCATAGGTGGGTATTAGCCAAGGGAACTGTTGACCGGAGGTCACCGGTTATGGTTATTGGCTTAGTTTGGAATAAACTCAGTAGTTTCTGCAGCCCCTGGCCAACAGAACTATAATTGAGCTCTGTCTAAACAGGACCTATGGGTATCTCACTGGCCACCTTTATAGATCTATTATATATCCCTGTATATCAGAGACTTAAGCACATAATCTGGGTGACACTTCAGTGCAGTACTGAGGGAGTGCTGCCCTGTGGGAGGTGCCGTCTTTCAGTTGGGACGTTAAACTGAGGCCCTCTCAGGTGGAGATAAAAGATCCTGTGGCATTATTTCAAAGAAGAGCAGGGGAGTTTTCCCGGTGCCCTGGCCAATATTTATCCCTTAACCAATACCCCCCAAAAAAAGAGATTATCTGGTCAATACCACGTTGCTGTTTGTGAGACCTTGCTGTGTGCAAATTGTCTGCCACGTTTACTACATTACAACAGTGACTACATTTCAAAAACACTTCATTGGCTGTAAAACGCTTTGGGATGTCCTGAGGTCGCAAAAGGCACTATAAAAATGCAAATCTTTCTTTTTTCTGTTACTGGAGGAGGAAGGGCAGGATCACAAGAGACCATGCAGTATAAGCCAGCCTAGGCATCCAAGATAATTTCACTATCAGGCGAAAATAAAGACCGAGGTTGATGGTCAGAAAGAGAGAGGTAGAAATCCAAATTTAAGACTGATGTCTGGAAGTTCCCTTTCACGCAGAGTGTTCAACAATTGGAATGGGCTTGCAAGTGGGTAGTGGAGGTAGAAGTCTTGGAATTATATAAGAAACAGCTGAATGCTGTGATAGGGAGACTGCAGATTTATCGAGATGGATGAGATGGGCCGAAAGGCCTTTTTGTGATCTTGTGATCATAAATCCATTAAAAAAATATGTGGCCATTTGTTTTTCATAATGAGGTACGTTAAAATTGGTTAAACGAAAATAAGCATCCAGATGAGTGATGCCAGGCAGCAGTGAGTCCATCAACTCACCATTCTTCACGAGCATCAGCAGGTTATTTAATCGTGAGGGTAGGGCATCACAGCAGCACTGTTCTTACCCAACATCCAAGTGCATACACTTTCCAGCAGAAGTTACTGGATAGCAATTACCAGCTGTCTTTTCTCTTGCTTAGCTCTGGGGAGCTGAAGCTGGTTGGAACAACCCTGACTGCCAACCTAGCTGATATCAGCTAACACTGTCCAAAGATTTTAATCAAAGGCTTTGAGTTTTGTTCAAGAATCAATGAAGTTTTTAAGTCCTGGCGTACAGATTAGATTTTACTGTATTGAAGTCAACATTATGAGAAGATCATCAGTCATCTTTATTAACCATCTGCCACTCAAATTACAGTGAAAACTGGCAGAAGTGACTCACTGGAACAGGCTTCAACCTTAGACATCAGCCGCATGAGCAACTATTGGACATTTCACATCATCAAACCAATATACAGCTGTCCCTCTGAGTAAGTTAGTAGACTTAAGTAACCTGGAAAAAAAATTAGCTAACCACTCTTCCATTTTCAAAAAAAAAAATCCCCCCCATATTCATGGATCCAGGCTGCAAGCCCCTCCATCAGCTTTAGGGTAAACTTCCCGTTTGGGTGCCTCACAGGCAAAGGAAAGTGAGATGGGATGGGAGGGCTGGACACAGCCCTCTGGCAGGGGCAGGCCCAAATATCCATACCAAGGGGCTGGAATTAGGGAAAAACCCCTTCGGGCAGAATGTAAAATGATAAATGAATGTAACGCAATGTACTGTATCTGTAACCTGTAATGACTGTAATGATATGAGGCACCTTAGGGTGCCATGAACTGTATGTACAATGTATGGTGCATAACTGTATTGATTGTACCGGGACCGTTGAATTTGTACTGTATGTACCATTGCAAATTGTATGACCCGTATTGTATTGTTTGAAGTGTGACTTGAATTGTATTGTATGTACCTTTACAAATTTTATGAATAAAGTATATTTTGAAATTTTAAAAAAAGGTGCGGGCCCAGTTATGCCAATTTGGGGAATCCCCAAAAATCCCAGGTTGCGTTGTGGAGCAGAGACTGACGCAACAGATATTTGACCCATTTCCTCTCCCCCCTGCCTTGGAATTGATTGTTCTCTAGGCACAATGTAGTGGAAAATCTGCCCTATTGTTTTTAATCACCGTTATTGACTCCTGTGCTTAATTAAGGTAGAGAGAATGTAGGAGAAGGAAAGGAAGAAACACAACGTGGAAGATGCATTAGAGCTGGCCGTATGTGTAGTAGAAGGTCATACTACCTATTCCGCCCCGTGAAATGCATATTTACATATGCAAACATACACATATGACCATCTCAGCAAGAGAAAGCCCAGTGAACTCCCATTGACCTTCAATGGCACCACCATTGCCAAGTCCCCCACCATCAACATCTTGGAAGTCACCAGTGACCAGAAGCTTTTTTAACTTTACCAGCTGTATCTACAGCATGGCTACAAGAGCGGGACAGAGGCTGGGTACTATGTGACAAATGGCTCACCTCCTGCCCCTTCAAAGCATTCCCACCATCTACAAGGTTCAAGTCAGGAGTGTGATGGAATATTCAGCACTCATCTAGATGTGTGCAGCTGCAACAACACCCAAGATGCTCAACAACATCCATGACAAAGCAATTTGCTTGATCAGTGCCCCTGCCACTGAACTCAATGTCCACCCCCTCCACCATCAGTGCACTGTGGCTGCAGTATGTACAATCTACAGGATGCACTGTAGCAACTCTTAAGGTTACTTTGACAGTATCTCCCTCCCCTATGACCTTCTCCACTGAGAAGGAGAAGAACAGCAATGTTGTGGGAACACCATCAGCTCCAAATTCTCCTCCAAGTACGGACCATCCTCATTTGGATGTATATCGTTGTTCTTTCATCGTTGCTGGATCAATATCCTGGAATTCTGTACCTAACATCATTGTGGGAGCACCATCACCACAAGGGCTATAGCAGTTCAATGAGGCCATCACCACCTTTTCAGGACAACGGGCAATAAATGTGGCTTTGCTCGCATCCCGCACAGCATGCTTGCACGTATACACATTCATACTTTATCAGTGTAGAATGTGGCCCAATCTTTGAAACTTCAAGTCTACATTACTTGTGTTTGGTTTAATGTGGTACCCTCATGGCCATTACTATAAGAAGCACGAACCTTACTTCTTTATATCAGAATTAGTTGAACATCTGTTCACAGCCTCCTGGATTAAATCATTAGCTATTTATTGAGTTTCTCTCTGAGCTGCTCTGACAGTTTAGAAGTTTCAGAACACAGGGAATTAGAGGCACTGCACAGGCCTTTGAGAGCGATGGAGGGTGGTTTTAATAAGTGACACTGACAAATGAGTCAGTCTGAGAAACACAAACTGTCACAGCAATAAACCAATGTGTGGAGCCAGATGGGACTTTTCTTCCCCCAAGTCTGTTTCAATATCTTATGTACTGGGACTTGAATCTGTCCCATTAAGGGTGTTATAATTAGAACTCTCTCACTCTAAGTTTCCAAGGGCACAAGTTTCCTTATCTAGCTTTTATGAATTGCTGCTCAACTTTACAAGATTCTAAATGAATTGGCGCCACATCACAGTACCGGGTGGGTGGACCCAAACACCAACATCGCTGCAGTCCCCATTCCACAATCCTGACACTCACAGTATTTTTGGAGGCCTCGCTAAGGGTGTGTGCAGGTCTCATTATCCCCTCAAATTTAATGCAGTTGAAGTTAAACTGGTCGCACAATGAATCCCCCTTATTTTCGGGCCTCTTCACTCTTTATGCAGTGCTGGCCTGTATAAAACAGGTGCTTCTTGGCTTCCATGCTGTTCACTAGCAAACTTGGATTCTTGAAGCTGGGACTAATTTTTATTTTTGCAAGTTGGTTTTGCTGTCTTGTTTTACTCATCATATTGCTACATTTAAATGTTTGCTTTTATATTACTATTTTCTTCAAAATTTTTGCTGCACAGGACTCCTTTTGCTTAGACCTGTAGCCAAAGCACTGTAGCTACCAGCAGCTGCAGACCTGAGCTCTAACTGCACTGCTCAGCATGGGTGTCCCACTGGGCCTGCCAAAGGCTATCATGGATTTGGAGGAGGAATTGGAGTTCAGGTAGAGGGAAAAAAAGGCAGGTGCGCTTGCACCTTGGGGGTCAGGCACCCACTTAACATGGGCCAAGGAACCAAGGTTTCAGACCCAGATACACCTACATGGACAAGTCTAAGGACACCTGCTTTCTCTATCTCTGTTTCATGAGGGAGGCTGTCACTGACTGCTATTTACTGGAGAGCTGACCTGTAGACAACATCTGGCCCTGCCCATTGCTGTGAAGTTCACCACATTGAACGTTTACATGACCGGATGCTTTCAAACAACGAGTCCTGACATTTGCCACATTAATCAGACTTCGATCCACCGATACATCATGCAGAACACAGAACTTGTTTACCAGGGAAACAGTTCTGACCATGTCCCCATGGAATGGAAGCAAGAGCACGACAGGGTGCAGCAGTTTTACCAGGTGGCAGGATTCAAACCTGAGGTTCATTTCTAGATCAATAGAATACAAAAGCAAGGAGGTAATATTAAATTTATGTAGAACCGTAGCTATTCCACACGTGGAGCATTTTGTGCGCAGTTCTGGTCTTTATACTACAAAAAGGATATTGAAGCACTGGAGAAAGTGCAGAAAAGATTTGCAAGGATGTTGCCAGAATTGAGAGGATGCAATTATCAGGAAAGATTGAGCAGGCTGGGGCTCTTTTCTCTGGAACGGGGAAGACTAAGAGGAGACCTGATAGAGGTCTTTACACTTATGAAGGGGTTCGATAGACTAGATGTGGAGAAACTGTTTCCAGTAATTGGTGAGTCCAGGACAAGTGGGTATAAAAACAAGATAGACACTAATAGATCAAATAAAGAATTTAGGAGGAATTTCTATGTGGTGAGAATGTGGAACTCGCTGCCACATGGGGCACGATTTTAAAAGGGAAAAATGGGTGGGTCGGGGGGTTGGGTGGGGGGCAATTACAATCGCTGTTTTTGGGAGCAGGCAGACATCCAGGCTGGAACCCGCACATTTTTGAATGAGACTCAGGCAAATCTGTGTGCGTGCGTACAGCAGTCACCAGGAAGTCTAGCCCCCACTTAAATCTGGTGGGCTGATAATCAAAGGAGCAAATGTACCTCATTGAGGTACTGAAGGTAGTTTATTTTTTGTGTATTGGATAGTTAAAAAGATTTTAATGTTACCTGGACGGCTTTCTCACGGCTTGTCATTCACACCTAGTAAAACCAGGCGGGAAGGGCCGGATCAGTGAAAAATAAACTAAATTAATTAAATAAAATTTCATTTCCCATTGGAAACAAATTAAATAAACATACCTTAAAAATGATGTTGCCTGGACACCCCCCCCAACTCTAATCCCGATGTCCAATGTCTCCCCTCTGATCCCGATGTCCGATGTCTCCCCTCTGATCCCGATGTCCGATGTCTCCCCTCTGATCCCGATGTCCGATGTCTCCCCTCTGATCCCGATGTCCGATGTCTCCCCTCTGATCCTGATGTCCGATGTCTCCCCTCTGATCCCGATGTCCGATGTCTCCCCTCTGATCCTGATGTCCGATGTCTCCCCTCTGATCCCGATGTCCGATGTCTCCCCTCTGATCCCAATGTCCGATGTCTCTACTCTAATCTTTTCTCCCCCCTTCCCATCTCTATCCTAACTGCCAATGAGGTCTCTCTCTCTCTCTCTCTCTTCCTCCGCCCGCCAACTCGGATGTGCAGCTCCTATTGGCAGCCAGCCTGTCAATCAGGAACCTGGAAAAGGGTTTGATTGGCCTCATTTGGGTTGCGACCATTGCAACCCACCTACTTCCCTTCTGGGTTTGGCGCCTGCAAATCACGCCCCCCACCCCGGACTCTTCCTAACGGCATATTAAAATTGTGCCCATGATGTGGTTGAGGCAGAGAGCAATGATGTCTTTAAGGGAAGACTTGATGCGTACACGAGGGAGAAGGGAATAGAGGGCTATGGAGTGGGGGAGGGGGGGCAGCATGGGAAAAGGTAATTAGAGTGGGATGCTGCTCGTGTGGGGAATAAACACTAGCATAGACCAGTTGGGCCGAATGGCCTGTTTCTGTGCTGTGGATTCCATGTAATTCAATGATTCCTTAAAGTGCAGAGCAACACTTGTAGCCATGAAGCCCAACAACCCCATGACATTGATGAACTGAAAAGGCTTTTGTTCCATCAGAGTACAAATGGTGTCAGACCGCAAGAACAGAATATCATAGGTGAATGCGCGAAACCCCAGAAACAGCCACAAGGCTCTGATTTTGTGCCAGTCCACTGTGCCAGGACCATTTCAAGAAGCAGGCAGACTGGGCAGATGGTTGCTAGGGAACCAGGTCCCCCCCCACTGGAACCCTGCCTATTAACACCAATGAGGAAGTCCTGAAGACAGGTTGACAGGAAATACAATATGGCTAATGCCTCTACCCAAAATCTGATGGAGCATATAATAGTCATGTTGAAACAGAGATTCCACTACCTGGACAAATCAGTTGGGTTCCATTCTACAGTCCTGAGAAGTTGTCCAAAATGATTAACACCAGGTGTATCCCGCATTACTTTCCTATACAGAGAGGTGAAACTCTTCAGTCAGGGGAACAGGAAGATAAGCCTAAAGCCTTGTTGGAGAAATGGTTGAAAAAGACAAAGACAAAATGGGTGAGGCTGATATTCAGCCAGCACAACTGGTGCGTTATTCACTGATTAACAGGACTTTCAATTAAAAGCTGTACTTGTGGCTCTGCATTAACAGTCCGATTGTTCTTTCTGTGATATGTAGATCCCATTAATAACTGCTGATCCCTGTTGCCTTTGCTGTCATCCCACCTGTAACATTCAGACAATAAATCCTTCTAAGTGCCATCTCGTCGAGAGGAACAAACATGGTGGAAGTCTGCTGTTTTTCCATGAAGATCTCATGAATCGCACATGGCGATTCGTCTCTTTCTGCTGAGTCATGAGATCACCCTATAACTACGGCAAGCATAACAGCCCCTGCCATGGCTGGCTGCTTCTGTACCCCACTTGTCTCTTCAGCAATTCTCTGAGGGGAACAGCTGGGTTAGATGTCTGGGTCATCACCCTGAGAGGTAAATGACTCATCCATGACTCTTCCAGCCATGGCCCAGCTTCTGGGTGCCCTTTGTAATGAACAGGGATCTATGTGGAGAAACTCCCTTGGCCACCTCCAAGGGGAGTGAAGCCCACCATCAAGGTCCTCTCAAGCTGATCCCCTGGCTTCTCAAGACCAGAAGTCAGAGTCTCTTGAAAATCGGAATCTCAGGTCTCAATAACGACAGACACCATATTGACTGGCAAATCTTCTCTGCACTTGGACCCTCTGTCCACGGTGACTCTCCTGCCATAGAGTGGCCACTTGGTGGACTACAGATTTCCAAAGCCCTCTTGTACATGTGCACAGATGTCAGAGCTGCACTGCTGCATATTTTTAAAAAATTCGTTCATGGGATGTGGGCGTCGCTGGCAAGGCCGGCATTTATTGCCCATCCCTAATTGCCCCTGAGAAGGTGGTGGTGAGCCGCCTTCTTGAACCGTTGCAATCCGTGTGATGAAAGTTCTCCCACAGTGCTGTTAGGTAGGGAGTTCCAGGATTTTGACCCAGCGACAATGAAGGAATGGCAATATATTTCCAAGTCAGGGTGGTGTTTGACTTGGAGGGGAATGTGCAGGTGGTGTTGTTCCCATGTACCTGCTGCTCTTGTCCTTCTAGGTGGTAGAGGTCGCGGGTTTGGGAAGTGCTGTCGAAGAAGTCTTGTCGAGTCGCTGCAGTGTATCCTGTGGATTGTACACACTGCAGCCACTGTGCGCCGGTGGTGAAGGGAGTGAATGTTTAGGGTGGTGGATGAGGTGCCAATCAAGCGGGCTGCTTTGACCTGGATGGTGTTGAGCTTCTTGAGTGTTGTTGGAGCTGCACTCATCCAGGCAAGTGGAGAGTATTCTATCACACGCCTGACTTGTGCCTTGTAGATGGTGGAAAGGCTTTGGGGAGTCAGGAGGTGAGTCACTCCCCGCAGAATACCCAGCATCTGACCTGCTCTTGTAGCCACAGTATTTATATGGCTGGTCCAGTTAAGTTTCTGGTCGATGGTGACCCCCAGGATGTTGATGGTGGGGGATTCGGTGATGGTAATGCCATTGAATGTCAAGGGGAGGTGATTAGACTCTCTCTTGTTGGAGATAGTCATTGCCTGGCACTTGTCTGGCGTGAATGTTACTTGCCACTTATGAGCCCAAGCTTGGATGTTGTCCAGGTCTTGCTGCATGCGGGCTCAGACTGCTTCATTATTTGAGGGGTTGTGAATGGAACTGAACACTGTGCAATCATCAGCGAACATCCCCATTTCTGACCTTATGATGGAGGGAAGGTCATTGATGAAGCAGCTGAAGATGGTTGGGCCAGGATACTGCCCTGAGGAACTCTTGCAGCAATGCCCTGGGGCTGAGATGATTGGCCTCCAACAACCACTGCCATCTTCCTTTGTGCTAGGTATCTCCAGCCATTGGAGAGTTTTCCCCCTGATTCCCATTGACTTCAATTTTACTACGGCTCCTTGGTGCCACACTCAGTCAAATGCTGCCTTGATGTCAAGGGCAGTCACTCTCATCTTACCTCTGGAATTCAGCTCTTTTGTCCATGTTTGGACCAAGGCTGTAATGAGGTCTGGAGCCGAGTGGTCCTGGCGGAACCGATATACCATTTAGGAAGCTCCAAGATGATTGATCAGTTGGTGATGCAGATGACATAATTTGTGCCCCAAATGTGCAACAACATTAAAAACATTTGCTGAACAATTTGCAGCGATAACAATGCCACTTTAAGTAGTATGATCTACGACCTTTAACCTTTCACTTAACGCATTAATACTTCAGAAAGATTTATGGATCCGGCTTAAACAGCGTTATCACCAGGAGCGTAATTTATTTTATTTAATGAACCTCTTTTATTCTGATTTAATGATGCGGTTAATTGTATCTTCAGCGTTTTGTTATTAAGTTTGTGGATGTAAGTGATTAAAATGCTGAGTTTATTTGGTTTGACGGTTACTGGGTCAGGGTCTTTAGGCAAGTTCAGTGTTCATTCTTTTTTAGCTGGTCAGGTAAACCCGAGGTATTGAAATAAACTATTTATCGATACCTCCATTGATTCCATTGGAGAATCAATGTCCTGACGAACACAACCTAACTGGTTATTGTTTTAAGATTAGTTGCCATGGTCTACTCTGACAAAGTGCTGGGATCACTGCATTGCTCTATGAGTACAGGGCTGGTAATACCATCCTCGCTGCTTAAACTACTGGGATCACTGCATTGCACGGTGGCTACCAGCATAACTGTACCAGTTACTAGTTTTCCTGCACTGCAATGTGCGTAAGAGGAAGTGTAACAAGTTTAGGGTCTGCTTTATATATTCTCTCAGGTACAGGGGTGCTCCCAAAGTAGTCTGAGCGTCTTATGTTCAGGAAGGCGCCATACTGTCCAATATCTAAATATATTTCGAAGAAGAGCAGGGGAGTTCTCCCCGGTGTCCTGGCCAATATTTACTTCTCAACCAACATCACCAAACAGATCATCTAGTCATTATCACAATGCTGTTTGTGGGACCTTGCTGTGCGCAAATTGGCTGACACGTTTCTTATATTACAACACTGACTACGCCTCAAAAGTACTTCATTGAATGTAAAGCAGTTTGGGATGTCCTAAGGTCATGAAAGACGCTATATAAAAGCAAGTTCTTTCTTTTTTTCTTTCTCTATTGTATATTCCAACCCATCTTTTATCCTGTGTATATTAGACTCTTTGATACATGCAATTCTTTATATAACGCACTCCAGAATATGTTACTGATTTTTTAAAAATGGGTCGAGAGTGATTCTCTTTTTAAACTAGCTCTGGAAAATCTGTTTTGAGACCCCCCCCCCCCCCAACCCCACTCTGCCTGAATAAGCTGCAGTTTATTTCCTCTGTAATGCTTTTTCTCTTCACCTGGCATTTATTTGGCTAAGTGTCACAGTGACCCCAACAAAAAGCCACTATATAAAGAACTACACATTAAGCCAAACTAAACACTGACCACCTGTTTAAAATTAGCTTTGCCTTACTGGCATAAATTCATTTTAACAATTCCTACTAGACAATTCCTCATGTGAGGAACTTAGCGTTCATCCTCATTTATTCCCTGACTGATGTTTCTCAATTGTGGTTGTGTAACTTTTCTAAAGTTTTGTGAGTCATTCAACTCAATGTTATTGATTTCAAGTTTATAAAAATAAGCCGATCACCTCTACCAATAGCACAGTTGGTAAATGTGTTGCCCTGTGTTGAGCTGAATTGTGCAGACCAGGACAACCCCCAGTCTGATCTCAGGTGTCCAATGGTAGGGGTGCTTGGCTTGTGGGCAATGAAGAAGAAACATCAGGCAGCGTTCCCATTGATGATCACTACTGTAACTGTGGACATTAAATAGCATTCCATTATGATTCCCCCCTCACATTGTATAGTCAGCCAACATTCACTATCTAGGCTCACACACGAAGATTAGCCACTTAGGTGATCTCCAAGCCAGCAGTGATAGAACCATAGACAACATAAGTCAACGCCTTTGAGAGAGAAAGAGAGAAAACTGGAGGGGGAGAAAAGAGACAATTGTGAAGTTGCAAGCCCAAAACAAATCTGCTAACCAGAAATGGCAAGTGCTTTTCATGAAAATAAGAGCCCCTTCTTACAGCAGGAGTGCAGAGGAAGAGGCTATCAGCAAAAGTTGCTCTTTATTTCTTAACAGGTTTCTTCTTTTTAGATCATGCATCCTCAGAATTGAGTAAAGTGTGAGGAATTGTACTGTTCAAAGAGAAGCAGCCAGCCAGTACAGCAACTTGCATTTATAAAGTGCAATTAACGTAGTAAAATGCCCCAAGATGCTTCACAGGGGCATTATCAGACAAAATTTGGCACCGAGCCACAGAACAGGTGACCAAAAGCCTGGTCAAAGAGATAGGTTTTAAGGAGCGTCTTAAAGGAGGAAAGAGAGGTAGAGATGTGGAGAGGTTTAGGGAGGGAATTCCAGAGCTTAGGGTCTAGGCAGCTGAAGGTACGGCCGCCAATGGTGGAGCGATTAAAATCGGGGAAGCACAAGAGGCCAGAATTGGAGGAATGCAGCGATTTCGGAGGGTTGTAGGGCTGGAGGAAGTCTTCCCAATATTTTTTCACATATTAATTCACTAAGTTTCTCCCCATAACTTATTTTTAGGTTCCCTTTTACCGCTAGTATTTTATCCTCTTCCTCCACTGTGAAAATGGATACAAAGTACGCAATTAACAAGTTTGCCATTTCTTTATTGTCCATTATAGTCTCACCTGCATCTGTCTTTAATGGGCCAGCATTCCCCATTACCACTCTCTTTCTCTTAATATATTTATAAAAACTTTTGCTGTTAGCTTAGATATCGCTTGCAAGTTTTCTTCATGTTCCCTTTTTGTGCCTCTTATTACTTTTTTTGTATCCCTTTGTTTTTTTTTGTAGCCTTCCAGTCTCCTCCATCTCCCAGTCTCCTCCATCTCCCAGTCTCCTCCATCTCCCAACATCTATTCTTTGTTTCCATGCAACATCTAATCTTTGGTGTTCCCTTGCTGCTTCTCATCTGTACCAAGGTAAATTTTGGTTCCTTACAGCATTCCTTCCCTCTGGTTAAAATCTGAGTAACAGCTATTGAGGACTTTTTTTCCCTGAAAGTTGACTTGGCATGTTCCAAAATGTCAAAAAAAACATTGCTTCCAGAAATATTCCACAGAAATCCTGATGTAAGTAGAATCCTGATCTGATCCTGATCCAAGTATAATCCAGATTCAAGTTCAATCCTGATCCATGGATAATACAGATTCAAATATAATCCTAGGCTGATCCAGATCCAAGTATAACCCTGATCCCAGTATAATCCTGATCGGATCCTGATTTAAATAAAATCCTAATATAAGTATAATTGGTTTGGCTGTGTTGGTAGCACGCTCTAGTTTGATATTCCAAAGCAGTACTGGAGTAGCGCTGTAATGGCAGAGACACTACCCTTTGGAAAAGATGTTGAACTAAGGCCCTGTTAGGCTGTTTTGGTGGGTCAGGTAGGTTAAAGATCTCATGGCACTTTCTGAAGAAAAGAAATATGGCTCCCTCAGCCAAAATTTTAAAAAATGGATTAACTGCTCATTCATCTAATTCTTGTTTGAGGGATCCTGCTGTGTGCAAAATGTTATATATAATGGAGCTCTTAAAGGGGAACAGATTTTGAATGTATTTTTGTCAAAATGTTTACAGTATCTTTTTAATACAGTGTTTTTATTAGGTTTTTTCACTCTTCATGAAACTTTTATTAACAAATAGTTTTGGAATCATTTTGGGGGAACAATTTTTATTTACTATTTATGATAACTTTGCTGAAACATCTTTTCAAAAATAGTCCATTACGACACTGAAAAGCAGGCTGTAAGTGAATCATTTATAAGATTTCAGCAGAACAGGGATAGATGAGGGCGCCTGAAAAGAAATTCTTCTGATGCCAACTTTTACAGAAGCTGAGGGAGTCATAGGGCATCTCGGTGAAGGTTGCAAGTCCCATGATGGATGGCAAGTCAAGGTCAAGTTAATGATTGCAGTTGGTTTGTATGTGCTCTCAATACAATGTCGCTGTTGAAGTAGCACAAGAGTAAAGGGAGATCAGCAGGGAATCTTAATCAAGGCAGGACCGTAGCAGAAACGTGCCCATAATTCAGCACAAATTGGCAATCTTACCGAGAGAGGCCACAGCTGTGGCTGGTGTAGATATATTTACACTGGTGCAGTAAGGGATGTCTTCTAGAAGTTGTGGTTAAAGCACATTGGTGGGACAAAGTAAAGGGAGATTAACCCTTCACCTTGCCTATGTCATACCTGACCTGGGGGGGGTGATCAAAAGTGACGAAATAATTCATTTCCCAGCATTTTCATGAGCACCAGAATTCACTGAAGACATTTTAAAACAAAGCTATACATGTTCACAAGTATTCAGTTGTACACATGTAAAAGATAAAAGGTGTCATAACTCTCATCAGTATAATAAAAATCTACAATGCAGCATTGACCTGCTATAACTAAATAATCTAAATATAACTACTGTGGATAAAAAATCATCTAGTAGCAGATCATTATTAGACACCAACCTTTTCTTCACCTGGACTCCTTGAATCTCTAACATCTTCCAGTTCTGATGAAATGTCATCGACCTGAAACGTTAACTCTGTTTCTCTCTCCACAGATGCTGCCTGACCTGCTGAGTGTTTCCAGCATTTTCTGTTTTTATTTCAGGTTTCCAGCATCCGCAGTATTTTGCTTTTGTCCTTGAATCTAATATTGGATTCATTAAAATTGGACACAGATGTTTGAATAGACTCTTAACAGAATCCTAGATCCAGCTGTGATTCCAGGCAGCCTGTTAAAGCTCAGAGTACAATTTCTAATACGCATTTTCAGATTTAAAAAAAAGCAGATTGGACATATCGTATAAGATCTAAATCTTGAATTACTTTGCCTCCTTATAAAATAAATTATGTTACAGGGACTTAACCTTTAGTGCAGCAAAAAGACATGAATTCCAATTGTGCTCCCACTGCCCCGCTCACACTCATTCACATTAAAATGAAAAATTATTCTGATAAACCAACAGCTCTGAATTGTAGCTCAGACTCCATAAATTATATAAAACATGTTATTTACAAATGTATATCATTACTTGAATCATATTTGAAAAATATTTGGTAAAGAAAATCTTGAGCTGTGAAGCAACACTAAAGTAGTTCTTAAAATGTATTTAAAATGGATGAATGTGTATAAAGCAGAATTAAATTAATGTAAAGCGAAGATATGTAATGCTTTATCTAATTAGCCAACTTTTTTGAATTGCCCCTTTCTAATTTATTTTGAAATTCTAGGAATGAAAAGCATGCCACCAGTACCAATTGGACAATATTCTGTTGAATAATTATTTGGACTGCATTTAGAATTACGGCCTTTATAGAAATAAATGGAAACCAACTCATTGGCAGAGGAATTTTACTCAGAAGTGTTAACCAGTTCATGGGCTGGGTGTTCCTTCATTGTGTCCTAATTTGATACCTAGGTCGCAGCTCAGTGGTCCGTCCGGTTTTATTCTTCTTATTCTTTGTAGCGGTATCCAATTTCATGGAGGGGGCCTAAAACAGACTCTAGGCCCGTCATTTACGCATGCAGCAAGACCTGGACAACATCCAGGCTTGGGCTCATAAGTGGCAAGTAACATTCGCGCCAGATAAGTGCCAGGCAATGACCATGTCCAACAAGAGAGTCTAACCACCTCCCCTTAACATTCAACAGCATTACCATCGCCGAATCCCCCACCATCAACATCCTGGGGGTCACCACTGACCAGAAACTTAACTGGACCAGCCATATAAATACTGTGGCTATGAGAGCAGGTCAGAGGCTGGGTATTCTGCGGAGAGTGACTCACCTCCTGACTCCCCAAAGCCTTTCCACCATCGACAAGGCACAAGTCAGGAGTGTGATGGAATACTCTCCACTTGCCTGGATGAGTGCAGCTCCAACAACACTCAAGAAGCTCGACACCATCCAGGACCAAGCAGCCCGCTTGATTGGCACCCCATCTACCACCCTAAACATTCACTCCCTTCACCACCGGCGCACAGTGGCTGCAGTGTGTACCATCCACAGGATGCACTGCAGCAACTCGCCAAGGCTTCTTCGAAAGCTCCTCCCAAACCCGCGACCTCTACCACCTAGAAGGACAAGAGCAGCAGGCACATGGGAACAACACCACCTGCACATTCCCCTCCAAGTCACACACCATCCCGACTTGGAAATATATCGCTGTTGCTTCATCGTCGCTGGGTCAAAATCCTGGAACTCCCTTCCTAACAGCACTGATGGAGAACCGTCACCACACGGACTGTAGCGGTTCAAGAAGGCGGCTCACCACCACCTTCTCAAGGGCAATTAGGGATGGACAATAAATGCCGGCCTCGCCAGCGACGTCCACATCCCATGAACAAATTTTTAAAAAGGAGCTGAGACCTCTTTTAGGCAGCCGCCAGGAACCCCTGAAAAATAGCTTGACCCAATATCGGGTTCGATATCTTTCACGTGTACTTTGAACATGGGACATTGGTCCCCGAAATTGACCCTTGTGTCTGTTTTATGCCAATTTCTACCCCCCGCAGTGTGTAAACGTATAGGACTAGCTCCCTGTATTTAGTCCACTGTAACAGGGCCTTAACCCAAAGTAGTGCATTTCCAATTGATCCTTCAGCCATCTGAAATATTAATCTGTTTCAGTTTTTTGTGCACCCTGTGCATTCCAGATGGACACTTACCCTCCTCTCTCTTTCTCTTCTGTATCTGATCCCGCATCCAGTCTTTTCTTTAAAGCTTCCTAGATAAACTGAATATTCTGGAGAGTCACCTGTTTTCCAGGGGGAGAGGCTTAAAATGCATAAAATCGCATGCTTTAAAGTTGAATTTTATCAAATTCTTGCAGAAGAGACCATCATGTCTCCAGAGTAAGCAGAGTTTAGATTCAGCCCACCTCTAGTGTCTGACTGTGCCCACTGTGTGCACTTTGTTTAAATGTTTTGTACCCCTGAAAGTTAAGCAGAGGGAAAGGATTTTAAATTGGAAGCGTGATGGTCAAAGAAATAAATACTGTGGAGCACCAGCAGAGACTGGCCTTTGGCAGTGTGTGCTCAAAGCAATCTCCATAGGATTCATCAGACAGATAAGAGCCAACTTGGCTGATTTTTTCCTTTGAGAGAGACTAAGATGCAAGAACTTTTACATAAAATTCTGTGACTAACATTGTTCAAATCGTGAGATTATTGTTCCAATTACCTTCCAGTTGTTCACAGCTTCATAAATCTTATTGGTTATTCAGTTCAACTGTTACTGGGGAACAAGAAATTCTCTTTTCCCAGTAACAGCTTGACCCGAATGACCAAGAAGATTTATGAAGCTATTGGCCAAGCTTTTATTAAGTCCCTTTTATGCTAGTAATTTTTTATTGTTGGGAAATTTAGGGGGCGGGTAGGACACCACCAAGTGTAGGTGGGAAGAGAAGGTGAGATAAATCAAGAAGTACTTGTTGGGTTTTAAAAGTCTGCAGATTGTTGGAGGAAGTGAAGACTGGGGAAGACAAGGAGTCACACAATTTCAACATCTTGGTAAAGAAAGAATAGGAGACGGTACAATGAATCTCGATTTCAATGTAGTGAGAATGCAGGAAGGAAAAAGAGCATGTAGGTTTGCATATTTGGAGCTTTGAATAAATAAGGGAGCAACAATTGCCATAGTAGCATTAATAAAATAGGGAAAGGCAAGAAAGATTGCAAGGAGGTTGGGTTAATCCCGAAATCAATCATAACATGGTCTGCATTACTCTGCATTTGCATGAGTCCCAAGCAGAGAAACCTACCTCACTTCCACAAAGTGTAACCAGCGACAACCTGGGACGTGGTGTTCCACAGGGATCACTGCTGGGACCACTGTTGTCACAATTTACATTAACGATTTGGACTCGGGAATCAGAAGTACAATTTCAAAATTTGCGGACGACACGAAATCGGGGAGTATGGTTAATGCAAAGGAAGAATGCGTCAAAATGCAAGAAGACATCAATAAACTTACAGAATGGGTGTGTAATTGGCAATGGGTTTCAATATAAGGTAAGTGTGAGGTGATACATTTTGGTAGGAAGAATAAGGAGGCCATAAACTGCTTGAGATAAGAAATTGAACAGGATAGAGGAGAAAAGGGATCATGGGGTACAGACACACAAATCATTAAAAGTAGCGACGCAGGTTAATAAGGCCATAAAAATGGCAAACCAAACACTGGGTTCATTTCTAGAGGGGTAGAATTAAAAAGCAGGGAAGTTATGTTAAACTTGTATGGAACCTTGGATAGACCACACTTGGAGTACTGTGCACAGTTCTGGTTTCCATGTTATAAAAAGGATATAGAGGCATTGGAGAAGGTGCAAAAATGATTCACAAGGATGATACCAGAAATGAGAGGATATACTTGTCAGGAAAGACTAAACAAGTTGGGGCTCTTTTCTCTAGAAAGTAAAAGGCTGATATTTTCTCTAGAAAATAAAAGACCTGATATATGTCTTTAAGATAACGAAAGGGCTTGTGGGGGAGTCCAAAACTAGAGGTCATCAATATAAGATAGTCACTAATAAATCCAATAGGGAATTCAGAAGCAACTCCTTTACCCAGAGAGTGGTTAGAATGTGGAACTCGCTACCACAAGGAGTAGTTGAGGCGAATAGCATAGATGCATTTAAGGGGAAGCTAGATAAACACATGAGGGAGAAAGGAATAGAAAGATATGCTGATAGGGTTAGATGAAGCGGGGAGGGAGGAGGCTCGTGTGGAACATAAATGCTGGCATAGACCAGTTGGGTCGAATGGCCAGTTTCTGCTCTGTAGACTCAATGCATCTTGATGTAAGATAAATAATTGATGAGAGCACAGGAAGATTCATAGAATTTGAAAAATCCCAGCAGTGCATCGCTCAGAACTGAGAGCAGTGCCCACTTATAGAACAGAAAGGTAAAAGCAAATTTTTATTTAATTATTTAACTTAATCATACAAGGACTCACTTATTGGCCAAAAGGCCATTTCTCACTCCAGACTTTCTTATGTTTTTATACCAATGGATAAATCAGAGGTCTGCTGGAGTTCAATACATACACCACCAAATCTGGTTCAGCAAATGACACGTGGAGATCTGTATGCAATGGACAGAACTGCAGGTAACAACAATGCCTGGGGCAAAGTTCTACAAGGCAGGAAAACCAGCATGTGACACTTCTCTCACCCCCTCCCACATAGGCTTTCCACCCTCCATATTTTTTTTTTATTCGTTCACGGGATGTGGGCGTCGCTGGCAAGGCCGGCATTTATTGCCCATCCCTAATTGCCCTCGAGAAGGTGGTGGTGAGCCGCCTTCTTGAACCGCTGCAGTCCGTGTGGTGACGGTTCTCCCACAGTGCTGTTAGGAAGGGAGTTCCAGGATTTTGACCCAGCGACAATGAAGGAACGGCGATATATTTCCAAGTTGGGATGGTGTGTGACTTGGAGGGGAACGTGCAGGTGGTGTTATTCCCATGCGCCTGCTGCCCTTGTCCTTCTAGGTGGTAGAGGTCGCAGGTTTGGGAGGTGCTGTCGAAGAAGCCTTGGCGAGTTGCTGCAGTGCATCCTATGGATGGTGCACACTGCAGCCACAGTGCGCCGGTGGTGAAGGGAGTGAATGTTAAGGGTGGTGGATGGGGTGCCAATCAAGCGGGCTGCTTTGTCCTGGATGGTGTCGAGCTTCTTGAGTGTTGTTGGAGCTGCACTCATCCAGGCAAGTGGAGAGTATTCCATCACACTCCTGACTTGTGCCTTGTAGATGGTGGAAAGGCTTTGGGGAGTCAGGAGGTGAGTCACTCGCCGCAGAATACCCAGCCTCTGACCTGCTCTCGTAGCCACAGTATTTATATGGCTGGTCCAGTTAAGTTTCTGGTCAATGGTGACCCCCAGGATGTTGATGGTGGGGGATTCGGCGATGGTAATGCCGTTGAATGTCAAGGGGAGGTGGTTAGACTCTCTCTTGTTGGAGATGGTCATTGCCTGGCACTTATCTGGCGCGAATGTTACTTGCCACTTATCAGCCCAAGCCTGGATGTTGTCCAGGTCTTGCTGCATGCAGGCTCGGACTGCTTCATTATCTGAGGGGTTGCGAATGGAACTGAACACTGTGCAGTCATCAGCGAACATCCCCATTTCTGACCTTATGATGGAGGGAAGGTCATATTTACCCTATACCATCTGATGCAAATAATTTTAGGGCAGTTTTGAACAGGTTCCTAGTGTGCACAAGTCCACAGAGCAGCTAGTCATTAAACCATCAATCTTAATCCGTTTATCGGATGAGATGTTAAACCGAGACCCCGTCTGCCCTCTCAGGTGGACGTAAAAGATCCCATGGCACTGTTTCAAAGAAGAGCAGGGGAGTTCTCCCCAGCATCCTGGCCAATATTTATCCCTCAACCAATATCATTAAAACAGATTATCTGGTCATTATCACATTGCTGTTTATGGGACCTTGCTGTGTGCAAATTGGTTACTATGTTTCCTAAATTACAACAGTGACCACACTTCAAAAGTACTTCATTGGCTGTGAAGCGCTTTGGGACGTCCTGAGGTCGTGAAAGTCGCTATATAAATGCAAGTTCTTTCTTTTTTCTCTTATTGAGAGAGGTCCCAAGGACTTAGAATGTGGGGAATGGAAATGTCACATTGCTGCAGTAGGCTGTGCCATTCTGAGGTTGGCGTTAAGAAATTGTTGAGCAGAGTGGGGAAACCTTACTCTCCATTTAACCCATACTGCACCTGATCTGGGGTGTCGCATGTTGATTATGAGTGACAAGAGTGGATGAATAGTTCTGTTTCCTAGGAAGTTGAAGAATGGTTAGTTTGGGTGAACACAGAGGGTAGCCATGCATGTGCAAAGTATGCAAATGCAGACATTTTTTATGCTCTGGGGTGGCAAATCAACTGTTGGAGCGTAAGTTCACACAGCGACTGCTGATTTGCTGCACCACGGAATCAGGTGGGATGTCACTGCTCTCCATTCACATTGTTGCTTTGGGATCTTGCTGTGCGCAAATTGGTTGCTACGTTTCCTACATTACAACAGTGACCACACTTCAAAAATACTTCATTGGCTGTGAAGCACTTTGGGACGTCCTGAGGTTGTGAAAGTCGTTGTGTAAATGCAAGTTCATTCTTCTTTTTCTTTTTAGAGTGTTGCTGTGAACTGGGGATGAGAAGTTGGATGGGAAGAATGTCTTTGTGAACAGTTAGAGGAGGAGAATGTTTGTGTGAATTGAGGGGGAGCGATTAAAGGGAAATAGAGTACCTTGATGAAGGGAGGAAGAAGAATTCATCTGTGAAGGGGAGATAGAATTGCCCCTGTGAAGAGGAAAGTGACTATTGAGATCGTTTTTGGGGAAAGTGATAGTCTGGTTGGTTTGTTGATTAAAATCTATCAATCGTGAAGTAAAGATTTGTTTAAAATTAACCTGTTCTAACTTAAAAATGTTACATTTTCCAGGAACCATGGCCCCCAATTCCCTACCCCCACCCACCAATCCCAAAATGTGTTGCCGGTGGATGTTGGGCAAGTGGGACAACATTTGGAAAGATTGTGCACCATTCTAAATTTGCTGCCTAAGTCCGTGAATGAATGGAATACTTTTCAAGCATTACCTGGTCTGAGTGAGCACCAATTTATGGGACGTTTTGCCTTCTGTGCTCAAGCCCAGAAGCAACTTGGTTGAGACTATTCCAGATTGACAGGATAGGATTCGAGAGAGAGCATTAATTCCATCTGTCTGGACTGGATTCAAACCGAAGTCACAGATGTAAAAAGTCAATGTTCTAACCCACTGAGCTACCCGTGCCCTTGGATCACATAATCTGACGCATACAAGTTTCTGCTTTGTTACATTGCTGGCATATATCTGTCTATACAAGGCAATAATCCAACTGAGGTGGAGTCAGGTGAATTCATAAAGCACAAGAGCAAAGCTCAGGCTTGTAACTGTCTTCTGAACCCTGTTTCATATGCGTCATCTGTTACTATTTATTAACGATACCAAATGGTGAATTTTTTTTTTTTTTATTCCCCCTGGGAGGTGGTGACTAGAGGTGGGCTTTGGTTTTACAGGCTTCCGCCATCTCATCCAAGTGGCTATTCTTCATGTGTAAACCCTGGTCAGTAAATGGCAGCACCTTATTTAACTAGGGAGACATTACAACCGAACCCAATCCACACACACTCCAGGAGGGTAGTATTCAGGAGCTGGGACCCCGTGAATATTCTTTTTTCCCCCTCCCTAGCCCAGGATGCTGAGGTCAACTCTAGCCTACTCCTACTGAAACCACAGCTGTGATCGGTTAACTTGATGCAGACTGGGTATTGAACCCGAGGCCTTGCACGTCTGTATGGCGAGGCACCACACCATAAGAAATAGGAGCAGGAGCAGGCCATGTGGCCCCTCGAGCCTGCTCCGCCATTCAATCAGATCATGGCTAATCTTCAACCTCAACTCCACTTTCCTGACCGATCCCTTGATTCCCCTAGAGTCCAAAAATCTATCCATCTCAGCCTTGAATATATTCAATGACTCAGCATCCACAGCCCTCTGGGGTAGAGAATTCCAAAGATTCACAACCCTCTAAGTGAAGAAATTCCTCCTCATCTCAGTCTTGAATGGCCGATCCTCTTATCCTGTGACTATGCCCCCTAGTTCTAGACACTCTAGCCAGGGGAAACAATCTCTCAGCATCTACCCTGTCTAGCCCCCTCATAATCTTATGTTTTAATGAGATCACCTCTCATTCTTCTAAACTCCAGCGAGTATAGGCCCATTCTACTCAACATGTAATTCATTTACCTAAAAAGCCGATGGGGCAGCTCAGTTAAGTGGTTTTCTTATTGTTGCAATGGTTTTAGGTGGGCTTTCTGATGACATTTGAAGATGAAAGTGATACTGCGTGGTGTGGAACGAAGATTACATTATTGTCCTGTATATTTCACTAACTCAATGGTATAGAGCAGTGGTACTTACAATATTGCCCGAGGGTGATCTACAGATCACTTCCTCATCATCTGTGTTGCTTGGTAGATCTGCTGCTCCATATATCTTTTGATTTCTATTCATGGCCCACCAGGCTGAGGGATGTTACCACAGCTCAGGTTCAATTGTTTAGAGCTATTCTCTCTTCTCTCACTGCACAGAAGAGTAGGAAACAAGGGAATGTTATTTGAAGATGGGTCTATCTCAATATCCATAACAAGTGAACGGGCACAACTATGGGCCTATTGTTTTGATGGATCTACAGGCCCTTCAGCTTTTTTCCTCCTTGAAAGTAGTTTGTGATCAGAAGGGGGCTTGCTAGTGTGGCAATTTATCCTGATACGATTGAACCACTGATTCTGTGGAGCACATACCTGAAATCAGCCAGATAACATAACTGTTGTGTGATGCTCAGCATTCAAGATGATAGTCTACCCTTAGTGATGACACAGCAGACGGAGTAGAAGTTTCGAGCTGTTGCAATTTCTCAGTTTCAATCCTAAGAATTGGATCTTATATATTAAAAAATATCAAATTCAGGGAATTAGAAAATACTGATCTTTGAAAATCTGCACCAGATTTGACACTAATTTCCATCTTATTACTAACATCAACATTTAAGTGTGTAGATGAAAGGTCACCATCTCAAATTTTATGTTTCAGAACAGGGTTCTCTGCAAATGTACCACAAACCAAATGTTACAAAAATCTCAATTTGAAAGGGAAAGGGATATGTAGAAGAAAGGAGACAGAATTTGGAAACCAAGTACTTGTGAAGTAAGGTACATAGGCCCTTATGTTCCCTTATACAGTTAGTTTCAAATCACACCTACATTTCAAGATTAATCTTTCTCTAAAGAACTGTTGGGCAGAAACCAGCTGCTCAGTGATTTATCAAATTCAATTTAATTTGCCACTGGCATTTTATGATGTACATTTACCTAAACTCTGCTAACAGTAAATTTAAATAAAGATTACTGCTTATGAAAGGCCCATGTTCAGTATATGGTGTGTTATTAAATTCGATTTCATCTAAAATTTACAGACAGATTGATACAATAACTTCTAATTTCCAATGAATGATTTCATGTCGTCCCCGTGTGGCTAAAGTAAGCATAGCAGGGATAATCAGACTCAACACCTAGGCACCAAGGATCAGTGGACACTAATAGTGTAGCTCCAAGCTCTATCCTGCATCTTTATATACATGTACAACAAGAGCCTTTGATAGTGATCAGAAAAAAGGAATCCAGGCTAATTTATGCCCCTCGTAATCTGGACACCGGTACCAATTGTAGCATCCACACTGTACCCAGGATTGTAGTCAGGGGTTTGTGCAAAAAAAAACCCAACCACTTACCATCGGCTGGCTTTGCAGTGCTTGAAAATGGTAATTTTGGGGGGGAGGGGGGGGCAGAAAGAGGGGAGAGAAAGAGAAAAAGAGAAAGCAGAAAACAAAAAAAAAGCAAGAAGCAGAGGGGAGAGATATCCCACCAGCCATATACACACCAGCAGCACTCAGGTAGGAGCGGTGGTGCAGGGAGAGGGGGGGTGGATCTGTCCATTGCCAGCAATGATTAGGGCGGAGTAGTACTGAGAAGAGGGGAGGGAAAAGACAGCAATAAAGGAGAGGATGAACAACACTAGAGGGAGGGAAGAAAGGAGAAGCTGGGAGCAGCATTTTGGGGAGGGATATGGGTATTACAAGGGTAGGGGGTGGGGAAAGAGAGAAAGAGTACCAGCATGAACTGAGTGTTGGAGAGGTAAAAAGGGCCATCTTTAACTTGGGGGGTGTGGGGGGAGATATAGTCTCAGCTAGAATGGAGTGTGGAAGAATACCAAGGTGAACGGTGTTGGAGGGGAATTCCAGGATGAAGGGGGGGGGGGGGGAATGGTGATGATGTGAAGAGGGACAAGGGTGTCTATATGGTCTGGGAAGTTTGGAGAAGGCAAGAGTATCACTGTGGATGAGAGGGAATGAGATGTGAGCTTGGTTGGGGGGGTGGGGGGTTGGTTTGGATGGGGGATTGTGGAGGTAGCTTTGGGGGAACATGATGTTTTGGTTGATCTGTTTAAAATCAAATTGTTTCCCATTGTAAAGGATTAAAAACAGCTTAAAACAACAAGAACGCATCATTTTAAATGCAACATCCAAAATTTTCCAGGGTGAGCATATGCCCGGGTTCGTTGATCCTATTGCCCATCTACAGCAGCCTCGTGGGCCAGTCAATCCTGCAGGCTCGACCAGTTCACTTTTCGACAAGCACATTTTCTTTCTGGCTTTTAAGCAGTGCAGCATTGGTGTATGCTGCAGTATACCCACTTACAGTTCTGACTATAGATATAATAGATTCTATTGCAAAAAATGCACAAGTCGAAAATGAAAATTTTCTGGGAGAATCATCAGACAACCTGCCCCTATATTCACATCTAAAATTGTTATTGCGCGACTGAGTGTGGCTATGAGTCATGATAATTCAGCACATCACCATGAAATACATTTACTAAGCTAAAAGAGCAATAGAAAAAGATCTTTCACAGTAATAGGTTTATTGGTTAAAGGGTAAATAAATCAGGTATGAGTGTTTGGATTTTGGGACATAATTCAATCTTACACAATAAAGTGGGAATTAAACACAGACATTAGACCAGTCACATAGCTTCAGCCCTGCTGTAAACTAGACTATATGCATCCCAGCATCTTCCTTTAATGAATAAACTAGCAGGGAACATAAAAACTGACTGTAAAAGCTTCTATAAATGTGTCAAGAAAAAGGTTAGTGAAGACAAAATTTAGGTCCCTTACACTCAGAAATGAGGGAAATTATAATAGGGAACAAAGAAATGGCAGAACAATTAAACACATACTTTGGTTCTATCTTCACAAAGGAGGACACAAATAACCTCCCAGAAATGTTAGGGAACCAAGGCTCTAGTGAGAGGGAGGAACTGAAAGAAACCAGCATTAATAAAAAAAAAAGTGCTAGAGAAATTAGTGAGGCTAAAGGCTGACAAATCCCCATGGCCTGATAATCTACATCCCAGAGTACTAAAGGAAGTGGCCCCTGGAAATACGGGATGCATTAGTGATCATCTTCCAAAATTCTATAGACTCGAACAGTTCCTACAGATTGGAGGGTGGCAAATGTAATCCCACTATTTAAAAAAGGAGGGAGAGAAAAAACGGAATTACAGACCAGTTAGCCTAACATCAATAGTGGGGAAAATGCTAGAGTCTATTATAAAAGATGTGATAACAGAACACTTGGAAGGCATTAACGGGATTGGACAAAGTCAGCATGGGTTTATGAAAGGGAAATTATGCTTAACAAATCTACTGGAGTTTGAGGATGTAACTAGAATAGATAAGGAAGAACCAGTCAATGTGGTGTACTTGGATTTTCAGAAGGCTTTTGATAAGGTCCCACACAAGAGGTTAGTGTGCAAAATTAAAGCACATGGGATTGGGGGGAATATACTGGCATGGATTGAGAATTGGTTGACAGACAGGAAACAGAGAGTAGGAATAAACGGGTCTTTTTCCGGGTGGCAGGCAGTGACTAGTGGGGTACCGCAGGGATCAGTGCTTGGGCCCCAGCTATTCACAAAATATATATATATATATATATCTCTCTCTATCTATCTCTCTCTATGATTTGGATGAGGGAACTAAATGTAACATTTCCAAGTTTGCAGATGACACAAAGCTGGGGTGGAATGTGAGCTGTGAGGAGGATGCAAAAAGGTTCCCATGTGATTTAGATAAGTTGGGTGAGTGGGCAAGAACATGGCAGATGCAGTATAACATGGATAAATGTGAGGTTATCCACTTTGATTGTAAAAACAGAAAGGCAGATTATCATCTGAAATGATGATAGATTGGGAAAAGGGGAGCTGCAATGAGACCTGGGTGTCCTTGTACACCAGTCGCTGAAAGCGAGCATTCAGGTGCAGCAAGCAGTTAGGAAGGAGAATGGTATGTTGGCCTTCATTGCAAGAGGATTTGCGTACAAGAGCAGGGATGTCTTACTGCAGTTATACAGGGCCTTGGTGAGACCACATCTCGAGTACTGTGTGCCGTTTTGGTCTCCTTATCTGAGGAAGGATGTCCTTGCTTGGATGGAGTGCAACGAAGGTTTACCAGACTGATTTCTGGGATGGCAGGACTGACATATGAGGAGAGATTGGGTTGACTAGGCCTATATTCACTAGAATTTGGAAGAACAAGAGGTGATCTCATCAAAACATAAAATTCTAACAGGATTAGACAGACTAGATGCAGGGAGGATGTTCCCGATGGCTGGGGAGTCCAGAGCCAGGGGTCACAGTCTCAGGATACAGGGTTTGCCATTTAGAACAGAGATGAGGAGAAATTTCTTCACTCACTCAGAGGGTGGTGAACCTGTGGAATTCTCTACAACATAAAAGGCAGTGGAGGCCAAGTCATTAGGTGTATTCAAGAAGGAGATAGATATATTTCTTAATGCTAAAGAGATCAAGGGATATGGGGAAAAAGCAGGAACAGGGTACTGAGTTAGACAATCAGCCATGATCATTTTGAATGGCAGAGCAGGCCTGAATGGCCTAGTCTTGCTCCTATGTTTCTCGGTAATAACTGTTGTATTGGCAGATACATTCTCCATTTCAATTGTAGGCTTTAATATTTTTTAAAACTAATGAGTATTCACAGTGCTTGTACAAGTTATATTTTCAAAGTATTACAAGTCGAAGTGTCACTTTACTGCATACTAAAATATATATAGTTTATGGTCTGTGCTAAGAATTTTTTTTTTTAAAAACCACAATACTTAGATTTTCCTTTCCATTGGTTTCAGTGAAAAAGAAAACTACAGATGCTTTCTATAATGGCCACCTGACATCAGATTTACACTCCGGGGTAAATTGAAAATGACCCCCTAGGAGTCATACCCAGAGATGCGATTCAAACTATGGCCACTGGATGTAAACCTTCAAAACTCTTATTAAAATCACCTACAGCAGTCAGTGCTTCCAAAGCAAGCTTTATTTTCCCTCTTTCACCCACCCTTCAGCTTTCTTGGTGGGGAGGAGAATGTCAATGGTGGGAGAGAACACTTGCCTATGGCATCAGTATTGATCACAAGATACATGCTACTCCTGACAATTTGCTCATCAACCATATCCCAAAAAGGGTACCTCTTTACTGTGAAAGGTCATCGTTGGGGACATTTCTTAATGCTTGTGGTCCACATCTGGTAGTGATTTGGTTGAGGCTGCCCAAAAATCCTTCATTTACAGTTGGAGACAAATTCCAAATCACTGAGCGGAATTCAAATCCACTCCAAGGAGGAGGAGAGGGGAATATGAACTAACCTACTGTTTACAAAACTAGTTGCAAACTAAGCAGAGGCTACAGTATCACCTGGTTAAGATGGAGGATAAAAGAGGCAGTACAGCTTTAGCATACAAAAAGGTGAGAAAAGACCACGAGGTCCATCCACTAGATGCTGCAAGCTTGCACACCATCCTCTCCAGCTGTTAATAATGCTGAGTACTCAGGGTAGGGAGGTGGGGGGAAAGTGGGACAAAACCCATGGCCTAAAATGTCAAGGGATGCAACTAACCTTCAGAAAATATACTGACAGCATCATGTGATGTTGATAAATTTTATTTGTTTAGAAGTTTTAGAAACATAGCATGTATATATTATATGTGTACACATTTGAAAGAAAGAGCAAGCAAGTCAGACAGAGGAAAATTACATGTTAAATTGAGGCAGCAGCAAGTTGTCAAATTAATTTGACTACAAAAAACAATCCATATAGATGCACACAGTCACACAATCATCACAGACAAAAATAAGATAGACTGAGCAAGTTGAGGCTTCACACTTGATTTTCAAATGTCAAGTAATACTGCAAGATTGAGTGTCAGCAACCCTGGGGTCACAATTCAACCTGAATATTATAAAGTTATCTAAAATTTAGCTGACAATTCAGAGGTTGGTCGACAGATGCACATTTTGGGTAAATTTAAATTGAGACACAAGTAATTAAAAAGCTAATAAACAAATGCACATCACTAAGTAGAGTGACTCTTTCCACAAGATCCTTTTAACATGTTTGAAGGATCTTTCATTAAGGCACTTTAGGAACAGACAATAAATGCAATTGAAATTGTGCTGCATTTGAAAGGTGCAACCAAATTCATATTGGGCATTTTAAAAATGTTGTATGTGCTGCTTGTAAGTAAACAATTCAATCCTGCCTCCAGTTCAAATTAACTTGCATATATACTTCTGCATTTTTACTAATTGAGTTATTGCTTAACCATTCAAATCCCAGGCAAATGTATTACATTACTAGTAACATAGTAGGAAGTTAGATTGCAAGTATATGGGAAAGCAATTGTGGACAACACTTCACACAAGCACCAACTTTGAGTGTCAAACAAGGCTCTAAATATTGGATTCTTGTTCTGGGACAGGTGTGGGATTTTCTTTCTGTTGTCGAAGAGCAGCATTTTCCAGCTCCAGCATAGCAACCTTCCCCTCCAACTCCTTAATTCTTCTCTGAAGCTTTGCTGAAATGAAAAAGGCTTAGCTTTAGGAATCAGGCCCAAATCCTTCACACAACAGAACCCTCAATAGGTTATGCAAATGAGGTCCAGTGCACAATCCAGCCTGCAGATTCCCACACTGACTCTCTAATTCAGTGGGATTACTCAATATCTAGAGACCATACATGGGAGGGGGAAAGGCAAAGGACACCAAGTCTGGCAATAGGGCATGTGCCAAAACAATCATTAGGAGAGGCCGAAGGGCAGGCCATGTCTAACCTCTCAGCAACGGATGAGGCAGAAGACAAAACCACCATGGGATCCTGATATTATCCATAAAAGCAAAGGGTCAGCTTTTACATTTATTCTGATGATACCAAGCCCTACTTCACAACACTTCGACTCCCTCTGGCTGTTGCTTATCCAACATCAAGTCATGACAAATTAGAACTTTTTTCAGTTCAAGATTGGGAAGATTAAAACCAGTGTCTTCAGCCCCCGTCACAAACTTCCTCACCACTGACTCCATCCCCTCCCTAGCCACACATTCAAACCCATTCACAAGCTCTGGCTTTAAACCCCACATACTATTTATCGCTAAGACTGCTACTTCCATCTCTGCCCTTAAAGCTGAATCCTTTATAAATGCCTTTGCCACCTTCAGACACAATTCATCTTACACTCTCCATACTGGCTCCCATCCTGCATCTTCCATAAGTTAACTTGCCACATGCAGACATCCATTATCCTTTACACCAACACTCCATCCAAACGCATCAGATTTAAAATCCTCATCTAGAAATCCCTCCATAACCCCATCCCATCTCTGCAACAGACTCCCACCCTGTACACCATCCCAAATACTCTATTCTCAAATCTCCTCTCCTAGGCACCATCCACCTAACTCCCTTCGCTGCCCTAGTCCTATTCTCAGACTCCCTCCCTAACCCACCTCTTCTTTCTTGGCTTGACATTCATTTCCTTACTCCTAATATGAAGCATCTTGGTACATTTCCACATAACTGGAAGTTTGTGCTATTGTGGAGAAAGAAATATCAGTTTATTTCAAAACAATCCACTAGAATATATATTTTTTTAAAAAACAGGCTTAAACAAAATTCCAACATCAGAGAGTCATGTATTGGCCTGGACTGAGGGGCCATTTATTCTTCCACTGAGTTAGTTTTACATTACATAAGGATATAATGAAGGCCAGAATTTCTCTCCTTGTCCCATTGACAGTGATACCACAAAGCAATGTGGGTGGGGCTGGACATACGATCCTTAAGCATTTACAATAACATGATCATCTAGGGCTGTCATTACACAAGCTAAGGGCTCATGGGATTGGAGTGGGGTGGGGGGTAACATTAGCATGGATGGAGGTTAATGGACAGAAAACAGTAGGGATAAACAGGTCATTTTCTTCAGGTTGGCAGGCTGTAATTAGTGGGGTGCCGTAAGGATCGGTGCTCGGGCCTCAGCTATTTACAATCTACATTAATGACTTAGACGAAGGGACCTAGTGTAAGTTTGCTGATGATACAAAGCTAGGTGGGAAACTAAGCTGTGAGGAGGACACAGAATCTGCAAAGGGATATAGACAGGTTAAGTGAGTGGGCAAGAAGGTGGCAGATGGAGTATAATGTGGGGAAATGTGAGGTTATTCACTTTGGTAGGAAGGATAGAAAAACAGAATTTTTTTTAAATGGTGAGAAACTATTAAATGTTGGCATTCAGGGCGATTTGGGTGTCCTCGTACAAGAAACACTAAAAGTTAATATGCAGGTACAGCAGGCAATGAGGAAAGCAAATAGCATGTTGGCCTTTTTTGCAAGGGGGTTGGAGTACAAGAGTAAGGAAGTCTTACTACAGTTGTACAGGGCTTTAGTGAGACCTCACCTGGAGTACTGGGTACAGTTTTGGTCTCCTTATCTAAGGAAGGATATACTTGCCTTGAAGGCGGTGCAACGAAGATTCACTAGATTAATTCCTGGGATGAGAGGGTTGTCCTATGAGGAGAGGTTGAGTAGAAAGGGCCTATACTGTATGGAGTTAAGAATGAGAGGTGATCTCATTGACATATATAAGATTCTGAGGGGGCTTGACAGGATAGATGCTGAGAGATTATTTCCCCTGGCTGGAGAGTCTAGACTAGGACAGTCTCAGGATAAGGGGTCAGCCATTCAGGACTGAGATGACGAGGAATTTCTTCACTTGGAGGGTTGTAAATCTTTGGAATTCTTTACTCCAGAGGGCTGTGGATGCCGAGTTGTTGTGTATATTCAAGGCTGATAGAGATAGATTTTTGGACTCTAGGGGAATCAAGGGATATGGGGATTGGGCAGGAAAGTGGAGTTGAGGTCAAAGATCAGCCATGATCTGAATGAATGGCGCAGCAGGCTTGAGGGGCCGTGTGGCCTACTCCTATTTCTTGTTCTTATGTGAACACTTCATATATGATTAGTGTTTTAATTAACATCTTGAAAGACCCTTTATTCCAGCACTAGTTTCCTGCCCAGATTTTGTCACAATTGCCAGATGTCTCACCCATCATCTCCCAAGTGCTAGCTCAATAGCAACATTGATATAAACCTGTGTCATCTGCCCACAGAACAGTGTGGGGCATAAAGACACCCAAGGGAAAAATGACTGCCAGTGGAGCACAGGGAGCTTCAAATTCCCAATACATGATACAGTTCAATACATCAATTAAAAACTGATCAAACATGTGCACATGATTAGAATGTGCTCTGCTCACTGATCCCAAAGGAAGTGAAAAGCAATTTTCTACAACACTAGTTGACTGTATGCCCTTATTTGAGGCAATGACGACTGCACTTTCACTGCATTGCAGTATTTGCTGCATCTTAAGACAACAGGAATTGATGCAGTCATGTTTTCTTCTAGTGGGGTGTGAACAAAAAAATGTCCTCCCTCTATATAGATATTCTCAAGGATGACCTGCAAGAGGCCATGCACTGAAATCAAATACTTTTGCTCAAATTACTCATTCTACATCTGATGCGCAACCAACTGAAAACGGTTTCTAGTCAGATCAAAGAATTTGACAGTAACCACTACCATCTGGCACTCTAGAAGAAAAATCATACCCCAAATCTTTTGCCAAAGCACGACAGTTCCCCTTCAGACTAGAGAAGTTGGTGTTGTACACTTGATCTGATGGATGAACCATGCTCCCAGCTGGAAAAGCCACAGCTTGATTTCCTGATAAAAAATTAGGTTGCTTGGTCTGTTGTGACAAGAAATAAAAATCAAAACTCTTACCCACTTCAAGTTCCTGTTTGGATTCAGATTCCTCTACTGCAGTTTTATTCTGCAAAGACAAAGACAAAACCCATTCTGATTAACAGAGCCCATCATGTCAGATTTTAAATTTTTTTTAAAAGCACTGGAAATACACAACACAAAAATAAACAGGTATTTATTAAATTAGGTGCAGAAATATTACTGGAGATCAGAAAGCCAAAAAAAAGATGCTAGCAGATGTTTCTTGGAAAGGGGGCAAACACAGAAAATATGCCCCCATTAGGGGTGAGAAATCCCAAACACAATCCAAGCAAACTAGGGCTCAGCCAAGAGAGTCTGGTTTCTCTGCCCAGATATCAATCTTTTGGGGGCAGGAATGAGGAATGTGGTGGTGGCAAAGGAAAAAAAGAGCGCAAAAGAGATAATGAAGCGTCAGGTGACAGTTCTACAGATTTAAGGGCCATTTACATAAGCCAAATTTAACTTTCAAATCAGTCTCCTTGTGAACCTGGACAAGGGAAAGTGCATGCACAAAGTGGCCATGACAATAATAGTCATGGCATTAACTAGTTACTGCATTAAGAATTAAATGTGTTGTTAAGAGGGAGTGCATTTTTTTTTAGTATTATTGGCAGTCAAGTGGAGAAAAACAAAAGACTTCTCGGCCATCGGTTTTAGTTTCATGTGGTCACTGGCTGTGGGTTTAAAAAAAAGCAACAAAGACCACAGCAACAAAGTGTCACACCAGACTGACTTTTGGTTCTGAAGTTAGACTGTCTCCTGCCTTCACTCCCATCTTCTGCTTAGATTCCAATGGCGACAACGGTTTTGTTCCACTTTTCTTTGGGAATTTGGCAGTCACCTCTCCTGCAACAAAATAAACCAAAATATAACTGAGGCAGAATAAAAAAAGACAAAACAAACTGGAAACAATTTTTCATGTGCACAATTGAGCACTGTGTGTGGGGGATGGGGGTGGTGAAAAACATCTTCACCGATATGCAATTCATGATACCAAACTGGAAAAGCCACCAGCCTAAACAAGAACCCACAAAAAGATTCAAATACAGTCTTATGGACCTCCGGGTCAGTGACCACACCCATGATAACCAGCAGCAGAAAAAAACCTCCATCCTGTGATTAAAGCAAAAAAAACCTCCACCAACTCAGTTAAAATCAATGCGACTGCCAACGCTACGTGCACAGCTACTCTACTGCTCCAAAAACAGTAGTGCCAAATCCAAAAAAATGCAAGTTGCTCCAAATAAATCAGTACACTCACATGCACAGACCATGCAATTGGTGGCCGTGCAGATGTAATAGTTATATTACAAATGGAAACAGAAGGCTACAGAGGATGAGCCTCAAATTATTACCCAGACATCTCAAAACAAGCCTTCATGCAAAGCCACTCAATACTCAAGATAATGCCACAGCAAGTTTAATAATGTTTTCATGAAATGTGCAATCATTGTCTTTTCATGTGTTCCTGGTAATTCCTCAGTTTTCTTTTTGATGCAAATCTACTTCCTCAAATATGAATTGCAGCTCATTTGCAATTTATGCCAAATTAAAATGAGAACTTTGCATATACTGGAACACTTAAGCTGCTAGACAAAATGTGAACACACCTCTTTAATAAAGTATCAGACTTAAACAGATGTGATGAACCTCAAAACAAGTCCCACTTACTTTTCCAAAAAAAAAATCTGCAAATATTTAACTTTTCATGGTACCTTTCAACAGCTGTGGATCAAAAGGATTGCAGCAAAGTATGCAGGGCCAATGTATCCATTTATGGTCTGGGTACAACAGGTCTGAAATAGTGGCACAAAGCTACTGGCAAATTGCAAGTTATGACAGAAAATGAAAGTTATTTAACCCATACCAACTGCCTTGGATCTCTTTGGGGATGACCATACTCTTCTTTTCTGTTCCATTGCACTGCCTGGGCGCTTTATTCCAGTCACAATATTTTTGGAGGCCAAAGCTGAAGATTTGTGGGCACCTTTGCTGAAACTTGGAGGACCACCCATACCTGTGTGTAAAAAAAAAGTTTTAAAGAGTGGTAAAATCAAATTTAGGAATAGTACTCATTTTTCTATTTGTGCATAAAATTGGATTACATCTGCCATCCAGTGATAAAATCACTGAACATTATGTTGGAAGAACTTAATGAATCACGTAATCACCTGTGCTGTACTGTGGGGAAAGTCAGCTCTCATTTCTCCTCAGTTTATTTTGCCAAAAGGTAACTACAGAACAGATCATGTGTGTACAAAAGGAATAAGCTTAAACTCCAAACCAGAAAGAAAAGGGGGAAAAAGAAAATCCAAGTACTTAATAAATGTTAAAGGAAACATACACTACAGCCATCAGCATTGTACACAGATGGTAAACACTTGAGACAGCATATTAGTCAGCACAGCTGAATCCTGCTCTGACCCCCTCCACTCCCATTCCTCCAGAGTCCAACCCACTGGACAGGTCTGGCTTCTCCTCTTCACGCTGCTCCTAATACCAGTAGCCTGGATTGCTGTTTGTAGAAGTCAAGTGGGAATTCTTGCAAGAACAGGAGTTTCCAATCTCTAGTGCAGAGGTGGCAATTGGACCATTAGCACTGGGAGCAGGAATGGGGCAGATATCACTAACCTCAGGAGGGTGGAAAAGAACAAAAAAAGGGGGAAAATGGATGCTGAGGGGCAAAAGATCCTAGATGGGACTAGGTGCCATATAAAAATCCACCACCAGATGGCATAGATCACTTACTTAACAGACTGGTGTATATCCAAAATAGACCTCAAGTTTGCAGGTTTATTTTGGTTACATGCCGGCTGCTTATAGTGACACCACTATTCCCGGCCAGGATGGAGATGATAGGGGAAATCCCCTGATCACACCTGGAGACCGCACTGCTGTAAGTGACTGGGATCGATTTTACGCACATAATTTGTATTATGTAACTGTCCTCCACTCACTGCATTCTCAGAGCAAAACATCTTTCCAAACAGAATTTGGGAACACAATTTAATACACCAGTAATATCAGGTGCAACAAAATATTGCATGGTGCCAACTGAAGACTTCTAGTAAGCCAGGCACAGCCATACGGAGGTCACCCAGACAAGCAGTCAGACACACTGACTAGGATCGAAACCCACTGGGCTATTCAGGAAAGTAAGTCTTCTGTATAAGCAAAAATCCCCTCCCAACACCACTGGTTAAGAGGAAAAGTGCTGCAAAAATGATAATCTGCAAAAAAAAAAAAACTTATTAACCAATTCCTTTTTTTGAAGATCTACTTGTAAGCAGAACAAGATAGCACTATTAAAGAATTGGGGGGTGGTGGGGAACTTGTGTGGGTAGGAGGAGAAAAAAAATTAACACTTTGTATAGTAAAGTAGCAGGAGATGACCATTTGTGGGGCTCTGGCAAGAAAACTCAAAAAAGGAGAGATTGTCCAATTATTTTCTCCCCCCTCCAATTGCATGGCAGACCTCAACTTTGTGTATATGACCACAAAACATATTGGAACACTACAGCTTTATTTTGGATTCAAAAATAGTACATTAAGTCAGAGGAAATGATCAAACTGTCGAGCGTACACGTTTCCAATCCTGCTCAAGACATTCAAATGTTGAAGGCAGTGCAGAGAGGCAGGAGGCTGATCCCTGTGCGAAAGACCAGAAGGGGAGGGGAAACTGGAGAAATTGAAGTTTTACAACCCTGAAAGGAGCTGTTTGAGAGATGATCCTGAGGCATTCAAGGTAGTAAATATATGAACACATGAGAACACATGGAAAATTATTTTGAATTAAATTGCAAATGTAGAATAAGATGGCACAGATCCAAGGTAAATTTAGGATCAATATCAGGAGGTTCTTCTTTGGACACAGTGATCAATAGTTGGGACGAACTCCCAGATAGAACAGTGGAGACAAAAGTCTTGGAATTATTTGAAACAATTGGATTGGCAACAGTGGGAGGCACTTTAGGATCTTTCTGGATGGATGTACCAAGATGGATCCAATGGCCCATAATTATTCTAATTATCATGTGATCTCAATACCAAAATTTTAAAAGTCTAATGTACCATCAGCATGTACTGCCATTATGCACAAGTCTTGATCAAGGAATATTACTTTGCATACTTAACTTTAACTTTTATTTGGTTAAAGTTATGTTGAAATTCAATTTTAATAAGCACATCATTCCTGTACAGTATCTTATTACAGTCCATCTAAATTAACACCTCTTTACACATCCCAAAACAAAAAGATCTTTTACAGACGTTCAGTTCTGCTTGCTTAAACTCCAGATTGCACCAGGTGAAACGAGTACTAGAGAGTGAACAATCACAGTATAAAGTGTTACAGCAGCTCAGCAGATTTTTTGGCATCCTTCCCTAATTTATTAAGCAAAGATGCATCAACCCACTACAATATTTACAGCATATTGTATTTACCTAAATTAAAGAGTTCAACCTGTTTGGACTCTGCTTTTTGCGTTTCCGGCACAGGTAGTTTTGACAATGTCTGTGGCGACCTCTTTAATCCAGGAATCTGTGTGGCAGCTTTAGTTGAAAGTTGATTAGGTTCTGCTCTAGGAGGCATCTGAAAGAGACATAGTTTTTATAACTGAAAGATTTTTCTATTGGAGGTATTGCTCTAGTGAGCAAGGATATTGTCTAGAAATGGCCTAATTTGTCCAGGAGGTATTGTCAGTACATTATACTAGGGTATATGGGCTAAATGCCTTATTCTTTAAAAATGCAGTACAGCACTACTGTTAAAATATCATTGATAGTGTTTAATACTGATAGTGTTAGATGAAGAGGGGTGGGAGGAGTGTGTGGAGCATAAACACTGGCATAGACCAGTGGGGCCGAATGGTCTGTTTCTGTGCTGTAGACACTTGTAATTCTATGTAATACCTCCATTAGGCAATACTGCAGATGTGCAAATAAAGTGATCCTCAGTTCCCAAAGACCTTATGTCACACTAGAAATGCTCCAAAGATATTCATTACCAAGCAACTAAAGAAAAAAATCAAGCTTTTCTTCGCAAGGACAAAAAGCAAAATACTGCAGATGCTGGAAATCTGAAATGAAAACAGAAATTACTGGAAAACACTCAAATCAGGCAACAACTGTAGAGAGAAAAACAGTTAACGTTTCAGGTTCTGCTGACAAGATTATCGACCTGAAAACACTAACTCGGTTTCTCGCTCCACGGATGCTGCCTGACCTGTTGAGTATTTCTAGCATTTTGTTTCTCTTTGTGAGAAAGAGTTTTAAAAAAAAGCTACCCTCCGTCCCAATTTTTCTGCCTCCTAAAACAAAATGACGACTATTGATCATGAGAAGCGAGTTTGCCTGGAGAACTTAAATTCCCTCCTGCCAGTTAATAAGCCCAAGTGATAGTAAATAATCCTCAAGACTCTAACTCTTTGCCCCCAAGGCTCAGTAACTTGCAGTATCATCTACAATTGAATCATCAGCACTTCCAATTCTGAGAGAAAAAGAAACTAAACACATTTTATTTTTCCCCCCCTTTGGGAATCTTAAAGTGAAGCAGGTTACCAACCAACTGTGAATGGAGCAAAACGTTGTACTTTTTGTACCCAATACCAGCCACTACATACAAGTTACCTATCTCAATGAAATACAGAACTGTATGTAAAGGTAGCTTTGAAAATTCACTTACTTTAGTATTGGTATTGACTCCAGTCTGGCATGATGCAAGCTTGTTATTATTGTTGCCTGCAATTTTCCCAGTTCCTATTACACTATTCAGCCTTCCAAAGACCAGACGAGGCTTTGGAAGGCACATCTTTGAAAAACTAGGTGGTTGTGTTGGAGGTCTTCCATCTCTTCCCATGACAGACAAATCCGGTCTGGTGGTTCTAGCAGCAAGAGGTACAGAATGCTTTTCAGCTCTACATTTTTGTGCTTCAGACACAGGTGCTAAATTAATGTTTTTTCTTCTGGCTCCAGGGAGATTGGAAATAGGTTTTGAGGCACTTGCAGTTACTACTTTGGTTTGCAGTGATCGCTCTCTAGGCCTTGGTGCATTTACCAGTTTTCTACTACAGGTTTTAGTTTCAGTCACATCAGTGCTGGTGCTTCTCGAGTTATCTTTGGTCTTAACTTGTTTATCTGGGCACTCAACAACTTCAACATGCGTGTCATCCTGAAGGGAGGAAGAAGTCTGGAAGGAATGGTCAAATGGCAGATATTCCAGACAACTCTGTTTCATTGCAACAGAGGATGGTGTAGACATGCAATATGGGGCCCATTCTGAACCCACTAGATCATGAACTAAATCTGCACCACTCACACAATTATTTAGTTCCTTGTTTTGTGAGGGGTCTCTCAAATGTTTTACTAGAGCTGGAGCTCCTTTATGCAGTTCTGCAGAACAGCTCACGTCACCATCGCCACCTTGATTTGCTTCACTTTGCCATTTTTCAGTGCAAGTAGAGTCATCCCCCTTCCCTAAATTCAGAGTAGAATTTGAATCTTTTGAGTTATGATTTTCAGCATGGCACTCTACTCGCTGCAACTCTGGTACAGAATCCAAAGCACTTCCTTGATGCCCTTCACATTTTCTGACAAGTTTAAGATTTTCAGAACTCAGTGGTATGATTTCAATTGAGCCTCCTGAAGGTGGAGATGGCTGGGAATTGGACAAGGCAGTTGTTTTGTTGGGGTCATTCTGCAAACTGTCTTCATGCTTTGATGCATCAAATGTAGCATCTTTACAGTCAGTCACAGTTCCATTTAACTGAATGACATCTCCCATAGATAGAGACAACTTACAATTGGATAAGGCAGTTGCTTTACTAGCATCATTTCTGATACTACCTTCATGCTTTGATGCATCAAATGTTGTATTTTTATGGTCATTTATAGTCATGGTACCATTTAACTGCACTATATCTTCTGTAGATAGAGACAACTTGCAATTGGACAAGGCAGTTACCTTGTTGGGATAATTTCCCAAACTGTCTTCATGCTTTGATGTAACAAATGTTGCATTTTTATCAATCACTGTCATAGTCCCATCTAATTGCACTATGTCTCCCATAGATAGGGAGACCTTACAACTGGACACGGCAGGCTCCTGGAGGTCATTTCCAGAACTGCCTTCCTGCTTTGATGTATCAAATGTTGCATTTTTGTCATCTCTCACAGTCATGGTTTCATTCAACTGGATTAAGTCTCCTGTAGATAGAGATGACTTGCAAAGCTCATTTCCAAAACTGCCTCTGTGCTTTGGCACAACAGTTGTGTTTTTCTCACTTAGCATGGTTCCATCACAAGTGAGCAAGTCTATCTTAGACAGAGGTGACTTGCAGTTAGACAAAGTCTTTGCTGGCATGGCATCATGCTTTGTGCCTAAAGATGGTGTATTTGATGCATCACTCAGCACTATAGTGCCATCCAACTGGATTAAATCTACTGGACACAGAGATGACTTATGACTGGATACAGTGAGTGGCTTGCTCAGGACATTCCTAGAAAAGGCTTCATGCTTTGGTGCACCAAGAGCCCCATCTTTGTGGTCACTCAGCAGCATGGTTTCATTTGCCGGCAGCAACTTTCCTGAAGAGGAACAGGGCAGAGTTCCAGTCTCAATATAGTCATTATTCATCTTCACACTAACAGATGAGTCTTCAGTTTTTATTTGGGTGTGGATTTGTTGACAACTGGTATCCTTGAAGTCATTTTCTTGAGATTTTGAAGTGCAGCCAAGTTGTAGAGATTTTGCTGGTGAGGTGTCTGAACAATTGGAGTATACCGAACAGTCAAGCGGTATAGATTCCTCATTTATTATGGAAACATTGGTCACTTGGACTGGATTTATTGCACCAACCGCACTGACAGAACAGATGTCTCTTTTATTAATTAACTCAGCAGCTATATGTAAACACTCTTCTGCAACAAAACTGGTTAATAAAGGTGACAAGTTACTGGGCTCCACAAGGGGAATTGGGAAATGGGCTGATTGTGTGCTAACACATTCAGGTATACTGTTGGCAACACTGATGTTGGGCAAGCACTGTTGTACCGTTACCACATCTAAATCCTTTGTTTTTAGAGGAATCTGCCCTGTATGTTTGCCATCAGAACGTGGAAGAAAATATGTTGCGTTTAGTGGATTTTCTTTTGGGCGTGCAGCCATTTTAAATTTGGTATCCACCTTTCTGATTGAATTCAGATTGAAGGAGCCTGTGCTGAAACGCCTATTTTTGTCAGTTAAGACACGAGGTGCTTTTGGCACTTGTTTCTCAAAAGATTTCAAATCATTAGTACCAACAGTCTGTTTCTCTAATTCAGTTAGTGGCTTTTTTGAGCAACCTTGAAGTAAGTTTCTTCTGTTCTTCAGTGGCAGTCTACATTGTGATGTTTCTTTACCATTCACCCTAGCAGCTGTGGAAGAAACTGCATCCTTTGAGGTTCTGGTAAAAACATTTGTTGAAGCACGACGCTTTGGTGCAGGCAGTGAAGGCCTCATTGAGCTCAATCTGGGTAATGGTAACATTTTTCAGCCGAGGGATTTTGAGCAGGGTGGGGGGGAAAAAAAAAGTGCATTAGCTGATCAGCAACAATTGCATTTTTTTTAATAAACTGTATACTCAGGCTTTTGAGACCACAGAAGGAAAGTATTAAATAAATAGTTATTTGAAGAAATAATAGCGTACTGATGAAGGATATCCACATGGTTGTGTATGAGTTTTCAAAAATTAAATTTTGAAGCCAACTAGAGTAAACGTTCTAATTGCTTACACCTGCAAGATTAGAATTTCTAACAGCTGCAAGACAGGGCAAACCAGAAGATAGTGTCTTTCCTCATTAGAATTTGATTATTTAAAAAAAAGTTAAATTGTGAAAGCAAACAATTTCTGAGGCAAATAATTAGGAAATAGGAGGGATGGGAAACAGGTTGAGGGTGGTCTCGAGAGCACGAGCGAGATTCTCCCCCATAACCCCACCCCAAAAGCAGTCCTCAAAGAGTTGATGTTGCCCACCATCCGAAAAGAAAAAAAGGGCACAGAAGCAAATAGTCAGGGAGGCAGAAGATGAAAAGGGATAAGAAACAGCAACAGACAATCGAGACAGGTATGAGACAGACTGTATTCTCCTATTTACTCTAAGGTCACAGGAGATCCAGTAATGAAACACTAAAAATCTGAGTCTTTTGTGATTTCAAACAAGACAAATCTGATCTGCCAAATAATTGAGACAAAAACTCAATCATTCTAGAGATATTTAGAAGCTGTATTTGGAGATGGTGTTCGAACTTGAGACTTTGCACAATTGGGAAGAATGATCAAAAGTCATCCAATCACTTAATTAAATTACCAGAATATAATGCAATCACTGTTAAATCCTGGTAATTTAATTACACAGTGATTGTGTAATTAAATTACTAGGATTTAATGCAATCATTGCAAGAGATACAATAAACTAATCTCAAGAGTCAGATAAATATTAAACTCTAAAATCACAACCAGAGATCCTTCAGCACTACTCTCAGATTACAATCAGACTCCTACATTAAATACCTTTGTCACAAGTCCTCAACTATTTCACAAGTCAAATTCACCCTTTGATTATTGTTGAGTCCCCAAAACACAATGATATTGCTTAAATGCCAAAATCAGAGGCACCATTTTATATTCTGAAGTACATTGTAGTCAATTTGGGGCATTGCAAAAAGACCAGAGCTCAAAACCCAACTGATTTAAGGTGCCCAAAATACCTCTGCAGAATGCAGACATCCTAGTAGATGAAGTACTGGATGCAGTTACAGCCACACAACTCTCATTCCCCATCCAACTAGAGGTATAATTCTCTCTTCCAGCATCAGGGTCTACTGGAAAGAAACCCCAAACTTGCAAAATCACTTGAAAAGATTGAGTGTTATGCATAAAGGTGGATTTTGCAGTCATGACATCTATCCTCAATATTAAATGCCCAAAACAAACTCTAACGTGGCTATAATTGTCTTTCTCTTACTGATGCCAGGGCATGCATGACTTTATCCCTTCTCAATCACTACCTGAAAGGGTGGTGGAAGTAGATTCAATAATAATTTTCAAAAAGGGAATTGAATGAATAAGTGAAGGGGAAAAAGTTGCAGGTATATATATGAGGGGAGGGAATGGAAGGGTAGGGGAGCTGGGCTAATTGTTATAGCTCTTTGAAAGAGCTGGCACAGGCACGATGGGCTGAATGGCCTCCTTCTGTGCTGTATCATTCCTTGTCCCCGCCTGTCTGTTATTTCCCTCCCTCTCTCTCTCTCTCTCCCCCAAATTGAGTGACTGCTGACAAGACACAAACAGCAATGCGAGTAACGCCAGCAGCCAACCCCCAGAGTCCAGGCAGGCAGGCAGTTCCCCCCACCCTCCCGGTACAACTAACCCCCCACCTCAGGTATAAATTTTAAAAAGTGACCCAAAAAATACAAGGATACAAACCCCACCCTGACTTCGATCCGCCAAGTAAATCCGGCCGAGTGGGCCCGGAGAGCCCGTCCGCAGCGGGCCGGTGCCCAGGTCCGGATCAACCGGGCAGCGAAGGGTCGAAGCGGCAGCGCCTCTTCCTCTCTGTATGTGTTCCGGGCCCGCTGTTCAGACTCGGCCCGTCGCTTTAAACAGCGGCAGCGGCCGGACTCGGAGCCGGGTCAAAGCGGCAGCGGCCGGACTCGGAGCCGGGTCAAAGCGGCAGCGGCCGGACTCGGAGCCGGGTCAAAGCGGCAGCGGCCGGACTCGGAGCCGGGTCAAAGCGGCAGCGGCCGGACTCGGAGCCGGGTCAAAGCGGCAGCGGCCGGACTCGGAGCCGGGTCAAAGCGGCAGCGGCCGGACTCGGAGCCGGGTCAAAGCGGCAGCGGCCGGACTCGGAGCCGGGTCAAAGCGGCAGCGGCCGGACTCGGGCTTTTAAATCTGACGCCCCACGGCAGTCTCGCTCTCGCGAGATTTCAACCTTCTTTCCCCCGCCCCGCCCATTCCAAATTAGGAGGGAGTCGTCATTCATTCACAAATCGCTCCAGATGGGCATTTGGTCAGGAGGCACATTTCTTAGTACATCTGGGTCCCAGGTCTTGCTTGTGGCATGATGCCAATTTATAATTGGAACACAGAACAAAACAAAAAAAAACAGTATTTTTTGCCCTGGAGATCATAGTCAGAGATAGGTTTAAGAGTAGTTATGAAAAAGGACAAGGAACAAACATGAAACCACTCAACCGGAGGAGGGCTAATTTCAGTGAGTTGAAAGGCAATCTGGCCCCATTAGAATTGGAATCAAAGATTGGCAGGTAAAACAGTAAATGAGCAATGGGAGGCCTTCAAAGAGGAGACTAGACACATTCCCGTGAGGGGGGGGGAAAGGAAGGGCACCAAAGCTGGAGCTCCCTGGATGACTAAAGATAGAGATTAAAATGAAACAGAAAAAAGGAGGCTTATAATAATACAGTAGAGAAGCAAGCTGAATACAGAAACTCTTTACACCTTCCAGTTCTGAGGAAAGGTCTTCGACCTGAAACGTTAACTCTGTTTCTTTCTCCACAGATGCTGCCTGACTTGCTAAGCTTCTCCAGCATTTTCTGTTTTTATTACAGAAAGTAGAGGAGAATTGAAAAAGGAAATGAGAGGGGTAAAGAGAGTGTATGAGAATAGATTAGCAGGCAACATAAAAAGAAATCCAAAAGTCTTTTATAAACATATAAATAGTAAAAAAGGGTAGTCAAGGGAAGGGTGGGGCTGATTAGAGAACCAAAAAGGAGATCTTCTAGTGAAGGCAGAGGGTATAGTGGAGATACTAAATGAGTACTTTGCATTGGTCTTCACCAAAGAAGAGGATGCCGCCAATGTCACAGTAAAAGGAGGAGGTGGTAGAGAAATTGGATAGAATAAAATTAGGCAAAGAGGAGGTATTTTAAAGGTCAGCAGCACTCAAAGTAGAAAAGTCACACGGATGGGATGCATCCTAGGTTGCTGAGGAAAGAAACATGGAGATTGTGGAGGCTCTGGCCACAATCTTTCAATCCTGCTTAGATATGCAGATGGTGCCAGAGAACTGGAGGATTGCAAATGTTACAACCTGGTTCAAAAAAGGAGGGATAAACCCAGTAACTACAGGCCAGTCAGCCTAATGTCAGTGGTAGGGAAACTTTTAGAGGCAATAATCCAGAACAAGATTGTCACTTGAAAAAATATGGGTTAATAAATGACAGCATGGATTTGGTAACGGCAAATAGTGTTTGACTAACTTGATTGAGTTCTTTGATGAAGTAATGGAGAGGGTTAATGAGGGTAGTGCAGTTGATGTTGTGTACATGGACTTTCAAAAGGAGTTTGATAAAGTACCACATAATAGAATTGTTAACAAAATTGAAGCCCGAGGGATTAAAAGGGTAGTGGTAGCGTGGATACAAAATTGGCTAAGGGACAGAAAGCAGAATAGTGGTTGTTCAGGCTGGAGGGAAATATACAGTGGTGTCCCTCAGGGGAGGGTATTAGGACCACGAATCTTTGATATATATTAATGACACAAAACTCAAATGTAGTAAACAGTGAGGAGGATGGTAACAGACTTCAAGAGGACAGACACATGGCAGATGCAATTTAATGTAGAGAAGTGTGAAGTGATGCATTTTGGTAGGAAGAATGAGGAGAGGCAATATAAACTAAATGGTACAATTTTAAAAGGGGATGCAGGATCAGAGAGCTGAGGGTGTACGTACACAAATCTTTGAGAGTGGCTGGATGAGTTGAGAAGGCTGTTAAAAAAGCGTATGGGATCCTGGGCTTTATAAACAGAGTCATGGAGTACAAGATGAAGGACGTCAAGCTAAATCTTTATAAATCATTGGTTAGGCCCTAGCTGGAGCAATGACCGATTCTGGGCACCACAATTTAGGAAAGAGGTCAAGGCCTTAGAGGATGCAGAGGAGATTTACTAGAATGCTACCAGGGATGTGGGATTTCAGTTGCGTGGATGCTGAAGCTGAGGTTTTTGTCCTTAGAGCAGAGAAAGTTAAGGGGAGATTTAATAGTGTTCAAAATCATGAACGGTTTTGATAGTTTCTTGTTTACACTATTTCTGGTGTTGGTAGGGTCAGCAAACAGAGGACATAGATTTAAGGTCATTGGCAAATGAACCAGGTGAGATGAGGAGAATTTTTTTTTAAAACAAACACAGCAAGGTCCATTATCAATAGCTCACAAATAAAGAGAGAAAATGATGGTAATACACAGCAGGCTGGTCAGTACCTGTAAAGAGAAAGGAGAATTTGATCTTTTGGGAATATAGCATTCAAGAGAAGTGAAGTGAAAACTAAAATATAAGTATCAGTAAGGCTGAAAAAAAAGGGGTGAAACATCAAGCCAAAGGAAATTAATGGCTTGAATTAAGTGCAAATGGTTGAATAGAAAAAAGGTTACATATGAAAGATCATCCCAGTGAAGTAATGAGAACACAATTTTAAGATTGTGTTAATGGTTAAGGGAATTAAAAGATCACACCAATAAAAAAGGTGAAAATAAGCAGGAGACCTGGAGAAAGAAAAGATGAAAAATTACCCACAAATGCAGGTCTGAAATGTAAACAGAAAATGCTCCACCAAAAAGAAAAACTTGCCAACACCACAGGTCACTAGCTTAGACCCAAACCACAAATGGAGGAGACATTAAACAGAGGCCCCTGCTGCCTTTTTACGTTAATGTAAAAGATTCCACGGCACTTTTTCCCCCAATGAGCACAGTTCAGCCAGTGTCCTGGCAAACATTCATCCCTCCATCAATAACAAAATGCATTAACTGGCTATTCATCTCATTGCTGTGATCTGATCTCATCACCCCTGTACTCGCTGACCTACATTAGCTCCTGGTCCGTGAGCACCTCGATTTTAAAATTCTCATCCTTGTTTTCAAATCCCTCCATGGTCTCGCCCCTCCCCATCTCTAACCTCCTCCAGCCCTACAACCCTCCAAGATCTCAGCACTCCTCCAAATCTTGCCTCTGGCACATCCCCGGTTTTAAATCGCTGCACCATTGGCAGCAGTGCCTTCAGCTGCCTAGACCCTAAGCTCTGGAATTCCCTCCCTAAACCTCTCCTCCTTTAAGGCACTCCTTAAAACCTACCTCTTTGACCATCTGCCCTAATACCTGCTTATGTGGCTCGGTGTTGAATTTTGTTTGATAACACTCCTGTGAAGCGCCTTGGGACGTTTTACTATGTTAAAGGCGCTATATAAATGCAAGTAGTTGTTGTTTGAGAGAACTTGCTGTGTGGAAATTGGCTGCTGTGCTTGTCTACAAAAACAATAACGACTACACTTCAAAAAGTAATTCGTTGGCTGTGAAAAACATCCCGAGGACACGAAAAGTGCCCTATGAATGAGAGTTTTTCTCTCATGTGGGGAGAAATAAAAAGGCAGAGCAGTTGGGTCCAGTATGTAGGAGTTTTGAAACAACGTGCTGTCATTGCACAAATGGTGCAAACAAGCTGGTATGGGATCAGACCACGCCAAGTGCCGGCCTTTCAGTGAACCACTGCATTCATCAAAAAAAGAGAAAAAAGCTCCTGAGCTCAAAAACATTCTTTTTTTCGTGACATTAAGATTTTTCACCCCTCCATAATAGAATTAGAAATAAAAAAAATTACAAGTAACACTAAAAGTGGAAATTATGTCTTAGTAAAGATGGCTTTTTGCATGGCTTCCAGACTTCTGTAGTATGTAATTGAGTGACTTTGGCCTGAGAGATCAGCACACACGGCCCACAGCTTTGACAGTTGTCACAGGTAGTGGTTTCTTTTTTCAGCTCACTTGTCAAGATGGAAGTATATGTTGCTGTGTGGCATTTTCTACTGACTCCTATTACACATCCTCCCTCTGCCCTATTATGTGCTCCTACTCCCACAAGACTTAAGCAAAATAGAAAAAGTTGTTTTAAAAATGTTCAAATTTACAAAACACAACACCCATACCTGTACAGTCTACTCCTGATAGTGCAAAAAAAACCCTGATCTAAAAATTAAGTTATCTAATAATTTTAATTAAGCAATGTAAACAAAAATAGAAAAGTTGGGATTTTGCACTTTAATTAGATAAATTGAATTAAATGACCTTGCATTAAGAGTTCATCATTGCCACTTTACACTCATGGACCTATCAGGTTCTCTCAGCACATTTCAAAAGGCGCTCTCTCACTCCTCATTGGCCAGGTGTCTCCCTTCCCCTGCCCCGCCCCTAGCTTGTCTACCAATCAGTGCCGCACTCACGACAGCGGGCGCAATGATGCATTTCGATTGGTTATTTTAATCCAATCGGAATCCAGGGTTGCGAGCACTTCCTGAAAGGTCCAGTTGCCGGTTTCAGACAGCTGTTGAATCGCCCTCAGCCCCCCCCCCCCCCCCCGGTCACTGTAATTCCACCACACCTGACCCTCTGACCCTCACCTGCGCCCAGAAAAGGTGAACTGTTCACGGGTATAAAACCCTGGCCGCCAACCTCATAACCCCAAATAACTTAGTTAATATTCGCTAAAACTCAGCTGAGTTTAACACTCTCCATTAGGTGTGTTTTAAATCTCACCTTGTATTCACACCGGAGCTGCTCCTCTCGGTCTCCGGCAAAGTTAGTGCAAAGCGGCTACAAAGTCCCCTTTTCAGACCCGTCCGCCCAGCCTGACAATTGGCCAGAGGCGATTATTCAGCGTCCGGGGTTCTTTTTGATTGATCGGAACCCCGCAACAAGCATGGACGAAGCACGTCCGCCCTACTACAGAGGCACGCACATGGTGTATTCGCAGTACAGGGTCTACCATTGTGGGTCGGGCCTTTCAACAAGCATAGCCGCGGCGTTGTCCAATTACAAAAGAGCTGGGCGAGCTTGTTAATGTTCAAATTGTGGGATGGTCTCGGTATTCGGTTATAACCGCTCACCATGGCACACACTCAAAAGACAGGAGGCAAACTTAAAGAAATACCACAGCTATATTTTATACGTTAATTCTTCGTTAGGACAAAGTTCTAAGATGCATTTATGTTTTAATATATAGGTATAATCTAGATTTTGTATATGGCTATCCACTAGGAGTGGTTTGGTGCTGCCAATTTTTCTTTTTATCCTTGCCGCCTCCTATTGCCCCTTGGCAATATCATCTGAAAACACAACGTCAGGTTTCACATGTAGGCTGACTATATCCATCTCCATCTCATCACCATCCCTCTTGAACCCCCCCACTGCCTCTGTGTTGTCAGACTGCTTGTCCGACGTCCAGTCCTGGATGAGATGAAACTCCCTCCAATTAAATGTTGGGAAGACCAAAGCCATTCGGCCTCCGCCACAAACTCCATTCCCTAGCCACCGATTCCACCCCCCCCACCCCACTTGGCCACCGTCTCATGCTGAATCAAACTGTTCGCAACCTCGGCGTCTGTTTGACCCTGAACTGAGCTTCCGACCCCACATCCTCTCAATAACCAAGACCGCCTACTACCAGCTCTATAATATTGCCCGTCTCCACTTCTGCCTCAGCCCTTCTGCTGCTGAAACCCTCATCCATGCTTTTGTTATCTTCAGACTCAACTATTCCATTGTTCTCCTGATTAGCCTCCATCTTCCACCCTCTATCAACTAAAGCTCATCCAAAAATTTGCTGCCCGTATCCTAACTCGCATCAAGTCCCGTTCACCCATCACCCCTGTGCTCGCTGACCTACATTGGTTCCCAGTCCACCAATCCATCGATTATTAAAAAAGTCATCCTCGTGTTCAGATCCCTCCATGGCCTCTCCCCTCCCCATCTCTGCAACCTCCTCCAGCCCTACAACCCTCTGAGGTCTCAGCCTTCAGCCTTCTAGGCCTTAAGCTCTGGAATTCCCTTCCCAAACCTCTCCGACTCTCCACCTCTCTCTCTCCTTTAAGACATTCCTTAAAACGTATCTCTGACAAAGCTTATGGTCACCTGTCCTGATGTCTCCATCTTTGGCTCTGTGTCAATTATGGTCTGATTACACTCCTGTGAAGCGCCTTGAGACGTTTTACGTTTAAGGCAAGTTGTTGTTGTAGATTATAGGAGGAAGTATAACTACCAACAGTCGGAAGTGAATTTTTAAAAGTTTCTAGGTGATCTGTGACTTTAATTTTAATCTTTTAATGTTAGCAGGGAGCCAATCGTTCAGTCAATTCTTCACTCACATAAATGTTTAATCTGCATTTGGATGCCAATAATTAGCAAGCATTATTGGCAAAAGAACCAGAGGAATTTTTTTTTACGCAGTGAGTTGTTATGATCTTGAATGTACTGCCTGGTGGTGGAAGCAGACTCAATAGCAACTTTCAAAAGGGAATTGGATATATACTTGAAAAGAAAAAATGTGCAGGCCTATGGTGGAATGAGCGGCAGGGTGGGGGTGGAGAGGTGATGATGGCTTTGGACCTAATTGGATAGCTCTTTCAAGGAGCTCGCACAGACACAATGGGCTGAATTACCTCCTTCTGTGCTGTATGATTCTATGAGTTAATATGTCAGGTATCAGGATAAAAATTGGAAGAAAAATTCAATGGCACAAAAAAAATGAAGAAAAACATTTTGATACATAATGTATTCCTTTAGTCTCTTTTTGCAATTATAGATGAAGGCATCTGCTGTGGCACTGAACAGCAGAATTATTTATGCAAGACACAACAATTTATGAACACATAGGACTGCTGCATTTTCCTGGCAGCAGCTCCATGAAACCTGTTCAGGAATTTAAGCCGCATTTTAGGCGTCGACTTCATCAGAACTAGAAACTGTGAACCCCTAATTAGAATTGAACAAAACAAAGTGGAGGGAAGGAAAAACAACAGGTCGGAGTTTTGAATCTACCACAGAGAAGAGATAATGGGTTGAAAGTCCAATAAACAGGTTCTTTGAACAGCTGGAATAATATGAAAACTGGTGGATGATATATGAACATTATCTTAGTATGGCAATGAAAAGTCATAAAAACATGAAAATAACCGAGTAACATAGGGAAAAGGCACGGGCAAAGTGTAATGATTATTTACGGTACGGCAAGTTGTGAAATTGAATTCAATAAACCTGGTAATTTGCAGGCTAGAATCAGAAAAAAATAAGCATGAAAGTTGCCAGATCATAGAAAACATCCAACCTTCCACCCCGCCCCTACAAGTGACTCCATTTCCAAATTATATGGTTGACGCTTAATACCCTCTGAAGTGCTCTAGCAAGTCACTCAGTTGTAAACAGTTGCCATGAAGCACCACTGTGGGAGCGACATCACCACTGCTCAAGAAAAAGACCCACCATGACCTTCTGAGGGCAACTAGGGTTGGGCAATAAATGTAGCCTTGCCAGAGTCACAACCCCAGAGCAAACCTGCCAGAATGTCAAGGTTGATCATCAGGAAGACCCGTTGAAATCAGATCATCCTTGTGGCCAGCCCCAACAAACCCCACAAGGCTACTCTGGGACAGCTTCTGGCTGTGCGAGACCCACACCCTGGTAACCAATGGTTTCAACACCCCTGCAATAACAGTACAAAAACTGCTCGAGAAAAAAACAATTGGGTAAATAAAAAGAAACAAACTGCAAATGCATGAAAACTGAAATAAAAGCAGAAATGCTGGAAAACATGAAACATCTCCCTAGCTCAAAAGGAGAAAAGACAAGTCAATGCCTGTGAGCAGACCCCCTGCTACACCAATACCATCAAACCACCTCCTCTTCTCCCCACATACTGACGGCCCCACTGTGGATCCCCATTCCCCAGCACCCCAGTTTCTAAGGAAATGGGAGAGACAGCTACATTCGTAAGCTGCTAAATTCTGTGTCCATGTCAGTGGGTTGCTGGCTGCCCAAGAGAAAGATGAGATATTCGGCTGATTCCTCCCAGTGAGGAGCAACACTCACAGGGAACGCTGGTCAGGAAATTGTAGACAGAGAAAAGTAGTGATCTTAGTCAACGCACTTTGTCTGATTTCCATTTATTGTCAATATTTATGCTTTGAATTTACCACAAATTTGTATTTTTGTGCGTATTTATCCAAAACTTTAATTTGCATTCTTTAGGTCCATTTTCCAATCCAAACACTTAGCTTACAATATTATGTAAATAATATATTCAAGGTGGTACATTTGGCTAAAACTGCTCTACTGAGTTGCGTAGGTGTTTGAGTAACAGAGTGGAATTCACCTCCGGCATCCCACCTGAAATCAGGCCTGGATGCAGCAGACAATGTCAGAACATTTAGAGGGTGAGACCTACTGTCACCTCACTGCCCTGACCATGATTTCCCTCCATTACCTCTGCTGGCCACTTCTTCCCTGCCCGCCTCATGGTGGTGGGGGTGGGTGGGCAGATCCCCATCAGATTTCCCTCCTTTCTGTCCCAGTTACTACTGTTTCCGGGGCTGCCACGTGGAAGGTAAAGGCCTCCTGTTCCCCCAATGTAAGGGAGTGGGCCTTGTAGCAGGCTCCTCTCCTGCCAGTGGGTGCCAAACATTTGCTTACTGTCTCAGCTGAGGCCTTCAGTGGGGAGCCTTCCTTCTGGTCTTCAGGCCACTATTTAAGGACCCTCACCACCTCTTCTGGTGCTACATCGGCACCCCCATTGCAGCACTGCCAGAGTTTCCTTGCTCGCTCTGGTGGGCTCCCTCTTGACAGCAGGAATCCCCTCACGCCCTGAGCCCACCATGCATACAGAATAAGTCCCGACTCAGGAAAATGAGTCAGAGTTGAGGCAGGTACAGAAGGGCAGGCGGAAGTCCCACCTCGCTGGAACTCTGCCCCAACGAGGACAATCTGCCCTATGGAGTCCACAGTGAAAATGGTGCTATTGCTTTTGCTTATTCTTGCTAATTATACAATTATATTTTCCCAACATTACGAATGCTTTTGGGAATTTTGCTGGTTCATTACTGCGCAGGTGGTTTGGAATATTTTAAACTGCTTCATGAACAGCACCAGCTGGATTCTAACACAACTGTATACTTTTATGTATTTATTATATAGTTAGGAAGTAATTTGTCATTGTGCAATATCCTGCTGCAAATCCCCAGAATTTTTACACTTACCATGTGTACTCTGATTTGCTGCCCAGGTACCAACATTGTGCATAAAAAGTCTAGGAGTCAGTGAAAGTGCCACTTTCTGAGCACATCTGAGTGATAACAAATCATTTGCAGCAACAAGTCACTTGATTATTTATATATGAGTAAATTATATTTTCCCTCAGGCCTTGCACTGATTGCAGCCTAGAGGATGAATGAGCAACCAGGTCCCAAGACAATGCAGCACTCAGCCAGTCATTAGGACACTGTCAGTCTTATTTTTCCACCATTCCCTATGAGGAAGTGGCTTGCCACCATAACGACGCTAAGATCGGGACATCAGAGTCAGGTGGGATAGGAAACCTGCATCCTGCCACTGGTGCATGTTGACGTTTTTTTTGATGTCATGTGTAAAGCTGCAAAGTGACAGCTTAAACTGGGCCACTGGGTGGCAATGTAATCACTCAAGACCTCATCAAGTCAAACTGTTGTAAATTAAAAAAATTTGCAGCACAAATGCAATAAATAAAAAATGTAAGTGGATGTGCTGACTGAAAACCCTGCCACCAATAATGGAATGGAGGGAGAGATGGACATACAGTAGGTCAGAGTCAAGAGAGTGGGGCAGTCGTGCTGCAACATAGGACTGGAGATGAGTGTAGAGATAGTGTGGAGCAAGCTATAGAGGGATTTGAAAATGTGTGTGCAGAATGCAAACTGAAGAGATGTAAACAGGGAGGAGGCGAGCATAAAGTTGGATGACAATTCAAGGACCTCAGATAGGAAGAGAAGGTTAAAGAAAGAAGAACTTGCATTTATACAGTGCCTTGCACAACCTCAGGGAGTCCCAAAGCACTTTACAGCCAATGAAATACTTTTGAAGTGCAGTCACTTGTAATGTAAGGAAACATGACAGCCAATTTGCGAGCTGCAAGGTCCCACAAACAACAATGAGATAATGACCAGGTATTCTATTTTAGTGGTGTTGGTTGAGGGATAAATATTGGCCAGGACACCGGGGAGAACTCCTCTACTCTTCTACGAACAGTGCCATGGGATCTTTTACGTCCACCTGAGAGGGCAGACAGGACCTCGGTCTATCATCTGATCCAAAAGACAGTGCAGCATTCCCTCAGTACTGTACTGAAGTGTCAGCCTAGATCATGTGCTCAAATCTGTGGAGTAGAAATGAGCTGGTAGTTGAAGAGGACCATGGAGTCGAAGGTGGATTTATTGAGGAGGAGTTTGATGGCAGCAATTTTGACAGTGGAGATTTTGATGACATTGGCAAGCATTGAGGCTAGGAGAGGTAACTGAGTGTTCAGAAACTGGGTCAAGACAGAGTTGAGGGAGTTAAATGGATCTCATGGAAGAAATAAGTTGATGCGCTGGGGGTGAAGCGGGGGGGGGGGGGGGGTTGAAATATCAGATCGTTGTGGGGTGTGGCTGGAGTAGAGGAGTTGTTGGGAGAGGTCAGAGAGCCAGGGGTGCTCAATCAGATAGTCTCAATTTTGGAGATGAATAAATCCATTAGGTCTTCATACGCTTTGTTGGAAGGGGCAAGAGAGAGAAGCCAAAGCAAGCAAATAGTGATGGAAAAGTGGAGCCTGTGTTTGTCCTTATGCTCTTCAACACCTCAACTTAGATCAGGAACTCATCGGTTGGAAAATAATGGTCCAATGGGCTTTTATGGAATGCATGGTTTATTGTTTGTATATTTTAAAGCATTTTCCTCAGCAGTTCAATACATACACATCTCACAACTTACTGAATAGTTTCGGGCAGTGACATTGATAACAACGGGTTTCATATTTTCTAGCAGCAAATGAATGTTCCATTTGATTTTTCTAAATCAATGGCACTGTGGAGATGCAGGTTCTTCTTTGCAATTAACCACTACTTATGGCAAATTGGATTTAACTTGAGATATTTCTGTAATGGTGGACGGCAATTTTTTTTTCAACAATAACAGTTTATTTAGGCTTACAATGGTAAATTGAAGTGTTAATTAGCTATACAGAGATAGAATTATTAGAAACAATCTCCAAACTATCAGGCCATGAAGAGAAGATGCTCCATGTGACAACTGAGGTTCCAGGTGTCATTCCATTTGCACAGCAGAGGGGGTTGGGGGTTGTGGCTTAGTTGAGCAGATACTGGGAAGACTCATGTTCACATATCAAAGGATGTGTTTTCACCTCAGGGTAGTAACTTTGATTGATAGCTCAATGGGCCGAGCCCCCATCTCATGAACTAAAGGTGGAGCAGCCTTCAGCCTCTCTCACTGGCTCTCTCTCCTTCCTCCCCCACCCCAAAATGTAGAGTGGTCTTTGTTCTTGCAGAAGCAAGAAACTGTCTGAGGCAGTGTGTAGAGAGTTTGTGAGCCCATGTGTACAGAGTTTGTAAGTTGAGTCTTTATTGATTGTACTCTGTGAAAACAGCATACTGTTTATTCATCTGTTATTTGTTAAAAACCTAAATGGTCACAACATTCCAAAGTTATTACACAATTAATCGCATGCCCCCCTCAACCCAAAATGAGGCAAAATTATTGGTGATTCCCCACAACTCAGGAATCACACCTCAACTCTCCTCCTATGGCTGAGGCATAAAATCAGAACATAGCCCCTACCCCCCCAAGCAAAATTAGCTCCTCGGCACCCTTCCACTGAAGCAAAGCCCATCTTACTTCTTCACTGACCCCTCCACCCCTTTTCTTCCCCTCCCCTCCTGTCCTCCTCCTCTCCCCTCCTCCATGTCCCTTGTCACCTCCTCTCCCCCTCCCCTCTTCTCCCCTCCCCCTCTCCTGCAACCCTATCCTCTTCTCCCGCTCCCCTTCACTCTTTATCACTCCTTCTCTTCCCTTCCTTCCTCTGGCCTCAGGCAAATGGCGAGAGGTCGCAGAACCCAGGTCGCCAGCGGAGTTCCTTCCTGACGATGGGAATCCTGCCGGCAGCCCACCAGGCACATGCATTGAGGGACGGGCAGAAGTACGGAGTGACGGGCAGAAGTCCCACTTCCAGCCCCCACCCACCCTGGCACTCGCCCCAAAGATGTGAATGTCCCCTCCTGGTGCTTCACTGGAATGAGAGAAAATTAACAGATGGATAATCCATGGGCCCCTCTCATGCATCTCATAGAAAACAACAGTTTCAGGTGGAGATATGGGACCGAGTCACCTGCCTGTTCTCTCAACCATGGGCAATATCTGTTGTAGGTGACAGCAATTGAGAAAAAAGCAGAGAAAGTAGCTTAACCAGAGACAATGCTTTCTTCAAAAAGTATTCTGAATAAATACTAAAAAGTAATAACTGACTCTGGTCAGAAAAGATTAGTAATTCTGGACGCATAACTGTGCAGTCTGGGTTTAATCAGTTAATATTTAGTTTTAAGATATGGGTATTCCAATTCTCAAAGAATATTTACAACACTTTAGATGTCACTGGCAACTTGATTTCTTTGTCTCATTTTCAGCATTTCTCAGCTAAAAAGTCAAACTTAAACCGTAGAAAATTCACTTAGAGTCAATCCTGGTGATCGTAAGCCAGAAGGCATTATGGGCATGATTTTAAATGGGAAAAAATGGGCGGGTTGGTGACGGAGGGACAGTAAAAATTTTTAAAATCTAAAACCCGTCCCAAACCCGCCTCCATCCCGCCCACTTTTGGTTTTCACCGAGGCGGGACGAGGGGCGGGCGACCAACCCGCTCTTAGGAGGTGGATCGGTCAGTAAAAGCTTTCAAGGAGGCTGCGGGCCTCCATTTTGGCAGATTTTTTGTATTTAGCCCCTGGGTGCCCGAACTCTCGGGCCTTCTCCTTCACGCGAGAAGACGCGAGAAGGCCCGAAACTGCAGGTAAGTGCCTTTATAGCACAGCTTGTGGGCCCGGAGGAGCAGGGGTGCTTCCCCTAGGCCCAACAAGCCTACGTGCAGTGACCAATCCCTCCCATGAACTCCGACCTCCCCCACAATCTCCGATCCCCTCATGATCTCCGACCCCCCACAATCTCTGACCTCCTCCACGATCTTCGATTCACCCCTCCACGATCTCCAACCCCTGCGATGACACCTGACCACCCCCGATGACTGAACCCCCCCCCGATGACTGAGCTCCTGACCCCCCGATGACCGATCCCCAGTGACTGAGCCCCCGACCCCCACTATGACCCAGATGACCAAACCCCCAATTACGGAACCCCACAATGACTGAGCCCCCCTGATCTCGACCCCTTCAATGACTGAGCCCCCCGATGTCTGAACCCCCCGATGACTGAACCCCCCGATGACTGAACTCTCCGATGACTGAACCCCCCTGATGACTGAGCCCCCCGACTCCCAAGCCCAATGACACCCCCCACCCCCCCCCACCCCCATCTAACTCTAACCTTTTAACGTCCTCTTTCTCTTCTCCCATCCGACTGAGGCCAGCCTGTTGGCGAGGAAACTGTCAAAACACGTCCTTATGTCAAAATCGTAAGGATGTCCAGGAAACCCGTACTTCCGGGATTTCTGTCAGGAATTCCACATCCCCCCCCCCAATAAAATCATGCTCTTCGTTTTTACTTTGGAGACGTCAACTAAGAGAAAAGGGGCTCAATTTTACGGGGAAATGGGTGCGTTGGGGCCAGGGCAGCTCCGAAAAGCGCAGAAATCCCGTTTGGGTTCAGAAGCCGACTCCAACCCGCCAACTTCGGAGTTTCCCAGGGACCTACCTGTGTTGTGCGCGGGCAACCTGAAATCAGAAGTCCCGCCACCTTGACAGTTAAAGAGCCAAATGTATCTCATTGAGGTACTTAAGGCACTTTACTTGTGACAGATTAAGTGATTATAACAATTTTTAAATTACTTGGGCGGCTTGCCCACCGTGTCTGATTCACGCCTGGAGGGCCGGATCAGGGAAAGAGAAATAAAATGAATTACATCAAAAATCATAGAAGGAAGTTAAAACACAAAATCAACCTACCTTTCCACCCTGCTCCAATGTCCGATGTCTCCCTCTTCGATGTCCCCCTCTTCACTCCCCCGATGTCCTCCCGATATCCCCCTCTTCACCCCCCTGCGATGTCCTCCTGATGTCCCCCTCTCCCCCCTCGATCTTCCCCTCTCCCCCACCAATCTCCCCCACGATCTTCCCCTCTCCCCCCCCCCGATCTTCCCTTCTCCCCCACCGATCTTCTACTCTCCCTCCCCCCCCGATCTTCCCCTCTCCCCCCTCGATCTTCCCCTCTCCCCCACCAATCTCCCCCACGATCTTCCCCTCTCCCCCCCCCGATCTTCCCTTCTCCCCCACCGATCTTCTACTCTCCCTCCCCCCCCGATCTTCCCCTCTCCCCCCCCGATCTTCCCTTCTCCCCCACCGATCTTCTACTCTCCCTCCCCCTGATCTTCCTCTCTCCCCCACCGATTTGCCCCATGATCTTCCCCTCTCCCCCCCCCCAACCTTCCCTTCTCCCCCACCGATCTTCCACTCTTCCTCCCCCCAGATCTTCTCCTCTCCCCCCTGATCTTCTCCTCTCCCCCCCAATCTTCCCCTCTCCCCCCCACGATCTTCCCCTCTACCCCCCCAATCTTCCCTTCTCCCCCACCGATCTTCTACTTTCCCTCCCCCCCGATCTTCCCCTCTTCCCCCCAATCTTCCCCTCTCCCCCGCCCCCCCCCGATCTCCCCTCTCCCCCCCGATCTTCCCTTCTCTCCACCCCCCCAGATCTTCCACACTCCCTCCCCCCCACCCCGGTCTTCCGTTCCAGTGCCGGATGACGTCTCGCTCTCTCTCTTTCTCTCCCCCCACCCCCCTCACGTTGCAGCTCCTGACGGCAGCCAGCCTGTCAATCAGGCTGGCTGCCGGCCGCGAAACCCGAAGAGCACGTTAATCATCAGCAATCACCATGCGATCGCGCCGGAAACGGTGAGTTTTGTATATGCGGGTTTGCCACGCGCACCTTCACCCCCCCACCCACCCCCGCTGCCAACCCGCCACCATTTCAAAATTGAGCCCAATGTGTCTATTTTGAAAGGTGAGTATTTTGTTCAGTATTAAAAGGGTTAATACTGAGAAGGAACAATTTCCACATTCCTAGTTATCTGTCAGGAAGTTGCTGCTTAGAAATCTCAGGTTCAATGTTTTGCACATAGCAAAGAAGGATGTCACTTGTTGATAAGAATTACAATAGGTATCGACCTTGCCAAAGTACAGACTGTTGACTGCAGAGCTCCTTTGTGCAAGCTGGGAGATGTAGTTTAGTTAAGAAGAACAATCAGAAAAGTGCAAAGATGATTCCAGCTCGGTAATAACATTCACTGGTTACAAACACTAACTTTATTGTCCAAAAGTCCTAAGTGAACACTTTAACTAGATTAGGCAAGACTTTGGATCGCTCGTCCCCAGTGTTCTGACAAGTCATTTTTTACAAGCTGAAAGTTCTAGATTCTTAGATTTGTTTCTTAAAGCATGATGTGGAGATGCCGGTGATGGACTGGGGTTGGCAAATGTAAAGAATCTTACAACACCAGGTTATAGTCCAACAATTTTATTTGAAAATCACAAGCTTTCGGAGGCTTTCTCCTTCACCTGACGAAGGAGAAAGCCTCCGAAAGCTTGTGATTTTCAAGTAAAATTGTTGGACTATGAACTGGTGTTGTAAGATTCTTTACATTTCTTAAAGCAGATCAGCATCTATTGTTTTATCTCTGAAACTGTCTCAGCTGAACTTTACTGTAAACCTTTAGATTGAGTTTAGCTATTAAAACACTGGAATCTTCTTCCCTCTTTATCAGATATAAATAAAGAGGGAAGAAGATTCTCTCTTTATTTGTAGATCTATGTGGGGATCTATTGCTCACAACATCAGAGAGCAACGGCATTGAAACTACTGGGTTACATCGGAAAACTTTTAGGCTCTGTTGTAAGAGTCCTTCAATATAGGATAGCTGTAAAATGATTGGTTGAAGTTGGTGCCAAGGCACAGCCCCAGGGAGTGGTGGCATACATGTATGTGCCCTCATTCCCCAAACTACCGAGTTCCCAATCACAGATGGGTTGTTGTGAGGAAGCCCGAAGTGGAAGTCGGGGGATAAATTTTAACCCCCAGTAACGGGTGGGTTGGGGGCGGGTGGGCAGTGAAAATGCTAAGTTTTGGGAGCGGGACCGCATCCCGGCTCCAACTTATCGACTTCCGGGTTTAACCCAGACATGTCTTAAACCCGGAAGTCCGGTGGGACGATATTTAAAGGGCCAATTCAAGTACTTAAAGAAGTTAAATTTTTGTGGTTTGAACTACAAAAGCCATTTTAACTGCTTCTGAATGTGTCTCCCCTGGCCTCTGAAACACATCATGGAAACGGAGGCGAGTTGCAGCCGGCAGCCATTTGCACCTTTAAACCAGTGATTGACACATGAAGAAAAGTTGAGTTTTTGCAGCAGGGCAATCAGTTCTCTCAGACATACCTTTGGCTGGGAGTTCTTTGTGTTTAGTCTGAGATTTCTTGGTTCACACTCAGAATTCTTGTGTTCACACATATTTACCTACGTTTTGGATCCCCTCAAACTGACGACGTCAGGATTTATTCTACAGTACATCTGAGGAGGAGGCACATCTCCATCCGTGGCAGACATGGCGTGCAGTTCTGGGAGTTGCAGGGGTACAAGACAGAGGTGCGCCACAAGGACCCGGAGAAGAGCAGAGAGGGGACCAACGGAGGGGTTGAGGTCACAGGAGGCACTATTCATGTGAGAGGGTCTACAAACAGAGGCTGAGCTTCCTGGACCTCTCTGAAAAGCAGTGCCTACGAAGGCTCAGATTGAGTCACCAGGTGGTTGCAGACATTTGCAGGCTCCTTCACGCAGAGCTGCTCCCGGCTGGGCCTGGTGGCCACACATTGCCCGTCGCAGTTAAAGTGACCACTGCCATCAACTTCTTCACCTTCAGATCCTTCCAGGGCGGCACCGGTGACATCACCAGGATCTCTCAGTCATCTGCACATAAGTGTATACGACAGGTCACGGATGGTTTGTTTACCAGGGCATCCGACTACGTCAACTTCCCCATCGATGACATCGGCCAGACTGAGAGGGCGGTGGGTTTCTACTCTCTGGCTGACTTCCCATGGGTACAGGGTGCAATTGTTGCACACACGTAGCAATCCGAGGACCTGCACATGAGCCAGGACTGTTCATCAACCGAGAGGGATATCACTCCATCAATGCGCAGCTGGTTTGCGCCCACCGGAATAGGTTTCTGCAGGTGTGTGCCAAATTCCCTGGCAGCTGCCATGATTCCTTCATTTTGCGCGATTCCAACATCCCATGCCTCTTCCACACACAAGACAGACTTAAGGGCTGGCTCCTTGGAGACTAGGGTTATCCCCTCTAGACGTGGCTCATGACACCTGTGAGAAACCCCACCAGCGAGGCAAAGCAACGTGACAATGACAATTACATCACCACCAGGTCTGTCATTGAACAAGCCATTGGAATGCTCAAGATGCGCTTCAGGTGCCTGGATCGATCTGGGGGATCCCTTCGATACTCACCAGTGAAGGTGTGTAGAATAATAGTTGTGTGTCGCGTCCTGCACAACATCACTCAACAGAGAGGGTTATAGGTGGATGAGGTCCCATGCACTCATGAAGCACCCACAATTGCCATCAATATTGAAGAAGATGAGGAGGAGGAAGAAGAGGAGGAACAGGATGAGGAGGAAGGGGAGGAGGACAAGGACAAGGTTAAGGAGGAAGACAACGGGCAACCCATCGGCAGAGCAGCGGTACAACTGGCTGCTCGTGATGCCAGGGAATCACTCATATTTGATAGATTCTCATAAGGAGATCTGCAAAGTGAAGATAGTGAAGAACTCAGACCACCTGGAAAGACCACCACCACAATGCACATAAAGGGCAAAAGAGTAACTAGGGAGAGAGTAGGGCCTCTTAAGGATCAACAAGGTCATCCATGTGCGGAACCACAAGAGATGGGTGAGATCCTGAATGAATATTTCACATCGGTATTTACGGTTGAGAAAGGCATGGATGTTAGGGAACTTGGGGAAATAAATAGTGGTGTCTTGAGGAGTGTACATATTACAGAGAGGGAGGTGCTGGAAGTCTTAACGCGCATCAAGGTAGATAAATCTCCGGGACCTGATGAAATGTATCCCAGGACGTTATGGGAGGTTAGGGAGGAAATTGCGGGTCCCCTAGCAGAGGTATTTGAATCATCGACAGCTACGGGTGAGGTGCCTGAGGATTGGAGAGTAGCAAATGTTGTGCCTTTGTTTAAGAAGGGCAACAGGGAAAAGCCTGGGAACTACAGACCGGTGAGCCTGACATCTGTAGTGGGTAAGTTGTTAGAGGGTATTCTGAGGGACAGGTTCTACAGGCATTTGGAGAGGCAGGGACTGATTAGGAACAGTCAGCATGGTTTTGTGAGAGGAAAATCATGTCTCATGAATTTGATTGAGTTTTTTGAAGGGGTAACCAAGAAGATAGATGAGGGCTGTGCAGTAGACGTGGTCTACATGGACTTTAGCAAAGCCTTTGACAAGGTACCGCATGGTAGGTTGTTACATAAGGTTAAATCTCACGGGATCCAAGGTGAGGTAGCCAATTGGATACAAAATTGGATTGACGACAGAAGACAGAGGGTGGTTGTAGAGGGTTGTTTTTCAAACTGGAGGCCTGTGACCAGCGGTGTGCCTCAGGGATCGGTGCTGGGTCCGCTGTTATTTGTTATTTATATTAATGATTTGGATGAGAATTTAGGAGGTATGGTTAGTAAGTTTGCAGATGACACCAAGGTTGGTGGCATTGTGGACAGTGAAGAAGGTTATCTAGGATTGCAACGGGATCTTGATAAATTGGGCCAGTGGGCCGATGAATGGCAGATGGAGTTTAATTTAGATAAATGTGAGGTGATGCATTTTGGTAGATCGAATCGGGCCAGGACCTACTCCGTTAATGGTAGGGCGTTGGGGAGAGTTATAGAACAAAGAGATCTAGGAGTACAGGTTCATAGCTCCTTGAAAGTGGAGTCACAGGTGGATAGGGTGGTGAAGAAGGCATTCAGCATGCTTGGTTCATTGGTCAGAACATTGAATACAGGAGTTGGGATGTCTTGTTGAAGTTGTACAAGACATTAGTAAGGCCACACTTGGGATACTGTGTACAGTTCTGGTCACCCTATTATAGAAAGGATATTATTAAACTAGAAAGAGTGCAGAAAAGATTTACTAGGATGCTACCGGGACTTGATGGTTTGACTTACAGGGAGAGGTTGGATAGACTGAGACTTTCTTCCCTGGAGAGTAGGAGGTTTAGGGGTGATCTTATAGAAGTCTATAAAATAATGAGGGGCATAGATAAGGTAGATAGTCAAAATCTTTTCCCAAAGGTAGGGGAGTCTATAACGAGGGGGCATAGATTTAAGGGGAGAGGGGAGAGATACAAAAGAGTCCAGAGGGGCAATTCTTTCACTCAAAGGGTGGTGAGTGTCTGGAACGAGCTGCCAGAGGCAGTAGTAGAGGCGGGTACAATTTTGTCTTTTAAAAAGCATTTGGACAGTTACATGGGTAAGATGGGTATAGAGGGATATGGGCCAAGTGCAGGCAATTGGGACTAGCTTAGTGGTATAAACTGGGCGACATGGACATGTTGGGCCGAAGGGCCTGTTTCCATGTTGTAAACTTCTATGATTCTATGATTCTAATGCCAGCTCCCCACCACCCCCCTCCCCTCTGTTTGCACAAAACAGTCCTACAACCACACATACACCCATTGTAAACGCGCCCAATGGGTGGCAACAAGTCTTGCCGTTCATGATGAAGCACATACAAGGGCGCTTTCACGAAAGGGACTCAAGAATGGACAAGACGTGGCAGTAGTGGTTACAAGTATGACATTTATTGTGAATGTAACAAAACACAAAGAGAAATGAAAAACATGACGTTTAGTCAGACGCCCTTGTGCATACCTTTGGTAGTCACAAAACCTTCGCCTTCCTCTTCCTACTACTTCTACGGGGTGTATCCCTTGTGGCTTCAGCAGAGATAGTGGCAGGTTGCTCATGTCCCTGCCCTGACTGCTGAGATGCTCTTGGCCTACGCCCTATGGGTTTTGGAGCCTGTGAGGGCACAGCCAAAGACTGCTCCACCTGCACCTGTGCAGGGCCATCGGGAGAGGAGGCAACATTGCGGGTACCGGTTGAGGGGAGGGGCAACAGGTGAGAAGTGGGAGCGCTTTGAGTGGAGTCCCCACTTCTATGTCCCCTCTTGCCATCATCCCTCTCCAGGGCCACAGCCACATCTCTCCTACTACTTTGCTGGACAATAGCTTGGAGGACATGTGTGATGCCTTGTAATGGTCACTGTCATAGTATCTGTCAGGCTGTTTAAGGCAGCAGAATGTTGGTCACCCTGAGTCCGCATGGCTGTTGTCAGGGCCTGAATGGACTCATTTGTGAGCAGTGCTTGAAGTTCAATGGAGGCTGCCATTCTCTCCATTGCAGACATTAATGCACTTACCTGCACCGCCACATCACTACTGCTGGAGATGAACTCCTCCATCCTCTCTGCTATTGTGGAGAGTGTGCGTGGCACGTTTTCCAGTACGTCACAAAGGTGCATCCTTTTCAAGGATGGCCTCCGGGGATCAACATCTGTGTCCAGCTGAGCACAGCTTGGAGAGGAGTGCCCCCACTGACACGGATTCTCCACAGCTGCCCCTGCCACCAGTGTCTGTTCGTGCTTACTTGTGAGTGGTGAGCCCCCAGGTGACAACCCAACTAACTCTGTAACAGGACCCACTGAGGTGTGAGTATGTGTGTTGGTGTATGGATTGCTATGATGCGACGGTGTACCCTCATAGGCATGGAGCTCCTCTAAGGAATCGCCCTTGTCCACATCGTGTGCCTCTTCATCAATCCTTGAAGGCCCTGGAAGAGAACATACAGAAATATTAAGAATCATCGCAGAAGTGATGCTGCGATGAGCAGACTGAGGTGTGCAACAGGTCAATCATTGATAACATCAATTCATGTTGTGCGTGATGGATGTTAAAGTTCTGTCACCAGACGTTTGCAGGGTGCCAGTCTCAGCATCTCCAACAGCCAGACATTCCTGTATCTGGCTGAGTTCCAAAGCCTCCTCCACCGCCTCTGTCAGGGCCACTATTTGTGGTGGCCCCCCCTCCTGTCCGACTCCTCTCCCTCGCATTTTGCGTTCTCTTCTTCTACAAGTGGAGAAAGTACAGACGTGTGTGTGAGTCAGGGAGACGGGGTCACTCGATGGATGCATTGCTCTGAGTCAGGCTGACAATAAAACAGATGCATCAGAGGGTGAGCATCAGACGGTTTCATCACATTGCATCAGGATTGGGGTGAGAGGAAGTGGTGGGTGCACTAATGGGGAGGTGAGGAATTGCACAGGAAGTGAAGGTAACTTGACACTGAACCCTAAGTGGGTGTGAGGAGTGATGTGATGGAGTAGGCTTCGCAGGGCACAGTGTGACGGGGTGGGGGGGGTGCTGTGCACCACTGAATGCAGGTGAATCAGGAACTGTACTCACTTTCCCTGACCTGGTTAGGTCACTGAAGCACTTCCTGCACTGCATCCAAGTCCTTGAGGCTGTGCTCCTGCTGGTTACCTCCTTTGCCACCTTGAGCCAGGCCTTCTTTTTTTTTATTCGTTCATGGGATGTGGGCGTCACTGGCGAGGCCAGCATTTATTGCCCATCCCTAATTGCCCTTGAGAAGGTGGTGGTGAGCCGCCTTCTTGAACTGATGCAGTCCATGTGGTGACGGTTCTCCCACAGTGCTGTTAGGAAGGGAGTTCCAGGATTTTGACCCAGCGACGATGAAGGAACGGCGATATATTTCCAAGTCGGGATGGTGTGTAACTTGGAGGGGAACGTGCAGGTGGTGTTGTTCCCATGTGCCTGCTGCTCTTGTCCTTCTAGGTGATAGAGGTTGTGGGTTTGGGAGGTGCTGTCGAAGAAGCCTTGGCAAGTTGCTGTAGTGCATCCTGTGGATGATGCAAACTGCAGCCACAGTGCGCCGATGGTGAAGGGAGTGGTGGATGGGGTGCCAATCAAGCGGGCTGCTTTGTCCTAGATGATGTCGAGCTTCTTGAGTGTTGTTGGAGCTGCACTCATCCAGGCAAGTGGCAGAGGCAGGGCGCTTCCTCCTAACAACTGGGTACAATGTTTGTCTCCTGTTCCTCACACCAGCTAACAGCAACTCCAGCGAAGAGTCACTGGACTGGGGTGCTGGTCTCATCCTCTGCTGCTCCATGTTTGCGGAATTCTCCTTTCTTCCTCAAAACCCGTGCTTGCAATGGCCCTTTAAATAATCCAGGTCCCAGTATGTCATTCAGGTGCGCAGTATGCCCGCTGCGCAGCTTGGAGACACGAAACCTGGAAGTCACATTAAGGGCCTTCAACTGAGTCGCGATTGCTCGAGAAAACGCACAAAATTTTTTTCCGGGTTTTCCACCTGTGTATTGACACACCCTGCTGAGATCCCGCCGGTATGTTAAAAGTTTACCCCCAGGCGTTTCCCTACTTTCTTACTGTCTGTCTGAGTGAGGTTGACAATTTAGGCCAAACAGTACTTAATCATGACCAATTACATTTCATGGATTTGTACTTAACAGGAACTGGACTGGGACTGACCCAAATTAATTCCCTTACAATCCCTCCCATCATCCGAAAAAGGAGACTTTCAACCCATCAGTCTGGGTGGGATTCAAACCCGGATCTCAGAAGTGAAAAGACATCCTTGATTTTGTACCCATTCACAGTCAATAGCTTGAAAAATCTAGCCCAATGTTTCAATTCACTTATGACAGCCAATTCCAAATTTAAACTGTATCTAATAAAGGAGGACTTGGGTATACAGAGCACATTACAAAATTTGCAGATGACACAAAACTTGGAAGTGTGGTGAACAGTGAGGAGGATAGTGATAGACTTCAGGAGGACATAGACAGACTGGTGGAATGGGCAGACACGTGGCAGATGAAATTTAATGCAGAGAAGTGCGAAGTGATACATTTTGGCAGGAAGAATGAGGAGAGGCAATATAAGCAAAATGATACAATTCTAAAGGGGGTGCAGGAACAGAGAGATCTGGGGGTATATGTGCACAAATCTTTCAAGGTGGCAGGACATGTTCAGAAAGCGGTTAAAAAAAGCATACGGGATCCTGGGCTTTATAATTAGAGGCATAGAGTACAAAAGCAAGGAAGTTATGTTGAACCTTTATAAAACACTGGTTCAACCACAACTGCAGTATTGTGTCCAATTCTGGGCTTAGCACTTCAGAAAGAATGTGAATGCCTTAGGGAGTGTGCCAGAAGAGATTTACTAGAATGATACCAGGGATGAGGGACTTCAGTTATGTGGATAGACAGGAAATACTGGGGTTGTTCTCCTTAGAGCAGAGACGGTTAAGAGGAGATTTGATAGAAGTGTTCAAAATCATGAAGGGTTTAGATAAAGTAAATAAAGAGAAACTGTTCCCATTGGCAGAAGGGTCGAGAACCAGAGGACACAGATTTAAGGTGACTGGCAAAAGAACCAAAGACGACATGAGGAAAAACGTTTTAGGCAGCAAGTGGTTATGATCTGGATGCCCTGCCTGAAAGGGTGGGGGAAGCAGATTCAATCGTGGCTTTCAAAAAGGAATTGGATAAATACTTGAAGGAAAAAGATTTGCAGGGCTACAGGGAAAGAGTGGGAGAATGGGACTAACTGGATTGCTCTTATAAAGAGCCGGCACGGGTCAATGGGCCGAATGGCCTCCTTCTGTGCTGTAACCATTCTATGAGTCTAGGACATTTTCCCACCTGTGAATGAAGAGATAAAGGACTTCATTCTGAACAGTTCCTGTTGGATGTCTCCCAGATGTATTGTGGAAAACAGCCAAAGATGTGATAAGAGATCGTATACAGCCTATTCACCTTAATTTAACAGTCACTTACGAACATACGAAAATGATAAGCAGGAAAAGACCATTTGGTCCATCAAGCCTGCCCCACACGGTCATGATGCTTGAAGCATCGTGATTAGACATCCCTCCTGCCCACCAGTAGATATGTCATCTCCTGGGAAAAGAAAAAAAACAGACAAAAAACCAAGGTCAGTTAGGGGGGAAAAAATCTGGAAAATTCCTCCCCGATCCCTTCAGGCGATTGAAATTAGTCCAGGAGACCACATTGACCGTGCTTATATTACCTCGTATTTCACCATCCTTTTATAAGACGAAATCTCCTCCCCAGCCAGGAACTGGTCCAGCTCTCTTTTGAGGGTTTGTTACCTTAATTCAAACAATCTGATCATTCAGTTTTTTAGCACTAAATTCCCACTTTGCTGTGATATTTATGTTGCTTAACCCAAATTATTGGATAATTCAAATTATTTCACTCAAAACAGACTGAATTTTCAGGAATAGACTCTAAGGGTATGTATAACCATCTGAAAAAAGGGAAGAAGCAGAACTAGAAAGGATGTTCAAAGATATGGAAGGAACCCAAATATCAAATAGACAAATAGACCCTGCCACAATCTAGTCTGAGTCAGCGTAAACTAAAATTTACCTCACTCTATCAGTATTCTGCTAAAAAAAATCATTGAATTCTTAGCAAGGAGCAAATAGCAATACTTTCAACAAGGAGACAATATCGGGTTTCATTCCTTATATAATTGACACAGATGTTTACTGCAGGAAAAAGCTTTGCTCAAAACGTCTATTGCCCAACCTGCACCAAACCACCAGTTTTTAAGTAAAAAAGCAAAGAACAATTGAGAGCTCAGAGATATCATGAGTACCCATTATGCAACAATTCAGCTGAGTATAACTCCCCTTTAAAGGGACAGCATTGCACTTTTTGTGGACTTAAAAGAGGCTAATCATTCCTTCAACTCCGTTTAGAGCCGTCAGGGCTACCAGGAGACTTGAAGATGCAGCAGATGCAATGTTTGCTGCAACACAGTGTGGGCTTCATATAGAATTTTAAAATTGTCTTCAAGAGACTCAATCAATAAAGTGATTATGTCATTGCGTATGGTTGAATTGGAAGGGGATTAGTTCATTAGAATTTTATATAATGGAAGTGAGTAGGAAATGATTTGGTTCATGGGTATCCTGGGAGAATGGAAGTGAATTATATCTGGATTGGGCTATTGGAAATTGATACAATGAATCATCGAATCATAGAAAGGTTACAGTACGGAAGGAGGCTATTCGGCCCATTGAGTCCGCGCCGGCTCTATGCAAGAGCAATCCAGCTAGTACCACTCCCCCGCCCTATCCCCATATGGAAGTGAAGAACCTGCATTTATATAGTGCCTTTCACGACTTCAGAAGCGCTTCATAGCTAATGAAGTACTTTCTTTTGAAGTGTAGTTACTATTGTACTGAAGGAAACACAGCAGCTAATTTGCACACAGCAAGGTCCCACAAACAGCAATGAAATTAATGACCAGACAATCTGTCCTAGTGATGTTGGTTGAGTGATATATATTGGCCAGGACACTGGGGAGAACTCTCCTGCTCTTCTTCGAATAGTGCCATGGGATGTTTTACATCCACCTGAGAGGACAGACGGGGGCCTCAGATTAACATCTCATTTGTAAAGACGGCATCTCCAACAGGGCAGCACTGAGGCGTCAGCCTAGGACATGTACTCAAGTCTCTGGACTTTGAACCCACATCCTTCTTACTCAGAGGCGAGAGTGTTTCCATTCAGACAAGGTTGACACTTAAGGGAGGGGTTTTGTTCAATTGGAATTATTTACAAGGGGAGTGAATGTGGACTGGTCTGACAGTACAATATAACAGCTGTATCCAAAATTGTTTATCTGGAGTGGACTATAAACTTTCTGAACTTTACACACTAAAAGTTTTCTCCCAGCAATTTGTCTTCATGCCAAGAAAATGTCAGAAAGCCCAAGTGGATTTATACCTTTGAAATCTAATCTACTTCATTATGTGGGTTGGCAATAAACGAAGCAAATAGGATTCCAGATCAGTTGAGCTCAGTGCTGTGTTTAGGCTGCATCAGGAGTACATAAGGTGTCATTTAGGCCATGGGAGAGCAACAAGTGCTAGAAGAATGAGCTATGAGAAATATAAATAGATAACAAATGAAAGAACTCGCATTTATGTAGTTCCTTTCACATCCTCAGGACAATCCAAAGTGCTTCACAGCGAAATGAATTACTTTTGAAGTGTAGTCAGCTTTGGCTGTCATGAGTTCCAGAGACTTGAGCACAAAATCTAGGCTGATACTTCAGTTTAGTACTGAGGGAATGCTGAATGTTGGAGATGCCATTTTTAGGGTAAGACGTTCAACTGAGGCCCTATCTGCCCTCTCAGATGGACGTAAAAATCCCATGGCACTATTTGAAGAAGAGCAGGAGCAGGAGGGTTCTCTTGGTGTACCGGCCAATATTTCTCCCCCAACCAAAGCCACCAAAAGATTATCTGGTCATTTATCTCATTGCTATTTGTGGGACCTTGCTACAAACAAATTGGCTGCTACATTTCCCTACATTACAACGGTGACTACACTTCAAAAGTATGGGTACGGTAGCATAGTGGTTATGTTACTGGACTAGTAATCCAGAGTCATGAGTTCAAATCCCGCCATGGCAGCTGGAGAATTTAAATTCAATTAATTAAATAAAATCTGGAATCAAAATACTAATTTCAGTAATCGTGGCCATGAAACTACCGGATTGTCGTAAAAACCCATCTGCTTCACTAATAGGCTAAACAGCGGAAGCAACATGCTATAGACAGAGCTAAGCGATTCCACAACCAACAGATCAGATCAAAGCTCTGCAGTCCTGCCACATCCAGTCATGAATGGTGGTGGACAATTAAACAACTAACAGGAGGAGGAGGCTCTGTAAAAATCCCCATCCTCAATTATGGTGGAGTCCAGCACGTGAGTGCAAAAGACAAGGCTGAAGCATTTGCAACCATCTTCAGCCAGAAGTGCCGAGTGGATGATCCATCACGGCCTCCTCCCGATATCCCCACCATCACAGAAGCCAGTCTTCAGCCAATTCAATTCACTCCACGTGATATCAAGAAACTGGCTGAGTGCACTGAATACAGCAAAGGCTATGGGCCCCGACAACATCCCAGCTGTAGTGCTGAAGACTTGTGCTCCAGAACTAGCTGCGCCTCTAGCCAAGCTGTTCCAGTACAGCTACAACACTGGCACCTACCCGACAATGTGGAAAATTGCCCAGGTATATCCTGTCCACAAAAAGCAGGACAAATCCAATCCGGCTAATTACCATCCCATCAGTCTACTCTCAATCATCAGCAAAGTGATGGAAGGTGTCATCGACAGTGCTATCAAGCAGCACTTACTCACCAATAACCTGCTCACCGATGCTCAGTTTGGGTTCCGCCAGGACCACTCGGCTCCAGACCTCATTACAGCCTTGGTCCAAACATGGACAAAAGAGCTGAATTCCAGAGGTGAGGTGAGAGTGACTGCCCTTGACATCAAGGCAGCATTTGACCGAGTGTGGCACCAAGGAGCCCGAGTAAAATTGAAGTCAATGGGAATCAGGGGGAAAACGCTCCAGTGGCTGGAGTCATACCTAGCACAAAGAAAGATGGTAGTGGTTGTTGGAGGCCAATCATCTCAGCCCCAGAACATTACTGTAGGAGTTCCTCAAGGCAGTGTCCTAGGCCCAACCATCTTCAGCTGCTTCATCAATGACCTTCCCTCCATCATAAGGTCAGAAATGGGGATGTTCGCTGATGATTGAACAGTGTTCAGTTCCATTTGCAACCCCTCAAATAATGAAGCAGTCCGAGCCCGCATGCAGCAAGACCTGGACAACTTCCAGACTTGGGCTCATAAGTGGCAAGTAACATTCGCGCCAGACAATTGCCAGGCAATGACCATCTCCAACAAGAGAGAGTCTAACCACCTCCCCTTGACATTCACTCCCTTCACCACCGGCGCACAGTGGCTGCAGTGTGTACCATCCACAGGACGCACTGCAGCAACTCACCAAGGCTTCTTCAACAGCACCTCCCAAACCCGCGACCTCTACCACCTAGAAGGACAAGAGCAGCAGGCACATGGGAACAACGCCACCTGCACGTTACCCTCCAAGTCACACACCATCCCGACTTGGAACTATGTCACCGTTCCTTCATCGTCGCTGGGTCAAAATCCTGGAACTCCCTTCCTAACAGCACTGTGGGAGAACCTTCACCACACGGACTGCAACGGTTCAAGAAGGCGGCTCACCACCACCTTCTCAAGGGCAATAATTGCTGGTCTTGCCAGTGATGCCCACATCCAATGAACGAATAAAAAAAAATCTTCATTGGCTGTGAAGCACTTTGAGACATCCTGAGGCCATCAAAGGCACTACATAAATGCAAGTTCTTTCTTTAGCTACTGGTATTATGTTGGCAAAAGTGGCAGCCAATTTGTGCACAGCAAAGTCCCACAAACAGCAAATGAGATAAACGATCAGTTTATGGTGGTGTTCGTTGAGGGATAAATGTTGCTCAGGACAATGCGAGAATTCCCCTACTCTTATTTGACTAGTGTCATCGGATCTTTTATGTACAACTGTACAGGCAGACTGGACTTTGGTTTAGTGCCTCATCCGAAAGACAACAGCTTCACGAATGCAGTATTGCACTGGAGAGTCAGTCTAGATTAGCTAGAGCTTTTCAGCATTGTAAAGAGTGGCCTCAAAGGGATTGTTCGATATATTTAAAATACTTAAGGTCCCAGAAAAAAATAAACTTGAAACAATGTTGTAAGATACACAAGGGTATCAGGATAAGCAGGCACAAGTTCAGGATTGTGAAGGACATGTTGAAGGCAGAGGCTAGGAATTAATTCTTCACACAGAGGTTGATCAACCTGGAACAGGGTGCCAGAAACATTAGTTGTGCCCAGGACTATGATCTAAGTTGAGAGCCAGCTAGTTGCTGCAATGGCAAGATAGTAGGGTTGGTATTCTAAAACAATAAGATCAAATGGGCTGAAGGGCCGTTTTCATCCAAACCTATTTTGAGCTTTTTGAGTGTGTGTGTGCCTGTGCATGCGCCATCTCACATCAACAGAATTGAAATGCTTCCATATCTGTCAGTTGGACAAAGGAAGCAAAGCCATGAAACTGTCAAATCAATGGGGCTCACTCTCCCTTTGTTTTTAGACCAATTCCAAGGCAGCTGGCTCATGTCTCGGAAATCTGAAATGAGACTGGCTGCAAAAAAAAACTCATTATTTCCAAACTCTGGCACGTTTTACATCAAATTCTTTAATTTATCGTGTAAAATGCAGTCAATACAGTCATTGAAACAAAGTACCAAGGACAACATTTGTTGATTTTTAAACAGAAAATCACTGGTGTTGTTCCACTACAATTTATTTTTTTTGTTGAGATCGGGGGATTAATTTTAACTCCCAAGAACGGGTGGGTTGGGGGTGGATGGGCAGCAAAAACAGTGGATTTTTGGAGCAGGATCGCAACCCGGTTTAACCCTGGCACGTTTCGATGCGCGCGCACGTCAGGTGAAAGCAGGTGGGAAGGACTGGGTCTATGAGGTGAATGCCTTTATTGCACTGCTTGTGGGCCAGGAGGAGCAAGAGTTTTCACCTGGCGCGACGTGACCCCACGATCCGCCGATCGCCCCCACCCCGCCGATGCTGGACCTCCCCCCCACCCCCCCGATGCTGGACCCCCTTCCGATGTTGGACCCCCCCCCAATGGTGGACTCCCACCTCCGACACCTCACCCAACCTCAGATCTCTTCTCCCGATCTGCGACCGACCTCTGATCTCTGAAACCTCCTCACCCGACCTCTGATCTCTTCCCAGCATCAGAACCCCCACCCCCCACCGCCCTCCACGTCCTCCACAGCCTACGATCCCATCCTCTCTCTTCTCCAATCCCTGGCCTTCCTGCCCGACAGCCAGCCAGACTATCAATCAAGCTGACTGCAGGGCGCGGAGCCCGGAAGTAAAATTTATTGCCCTCATTAAGGTCGCGATCACAGATTGCGAGCCGCCAACTTAGCTTCCGGGTTTTGCGTTCGATTATTTTCTCCCCTGCTTCTTCCCGCCTCCATGTTAAAATCACGCTCCTGGTGTCAGTCCAACGTGGAAGCACTGCAGAGATTTCAAATTGCAGAACTTAATTTCAGTGAGATGATAGGCCCTATTTTGTGGTCAAGTTGCACTGGCCATGTGATAGTGGAAAGCTCGCTTAGTCAGCACAAGAAGTAGAGCTCATGATATCTTGCAAAGTCCATTCATTGTAATATTAATGTTGTGTTTCCTGCATGGGCAGGGCACTAAGCAGCTAACATGTTTTTCACTTGGGTGGGGATGTCTATGCTGCAGCAGATTTAAAGAGCTGCTGCTGTGCCTTAAAGGGGAGCTGACCAGATTTTAATGGGTTGAAGATTTTGGTGCCATAACCTTTCACTGCAAAGATACAATTGGCTGACGGAAGCAGCAATGGCCAGGGCTGAGTGGGGACTGTTCCCTTTACTGAGAGACATGGCTGTGGGAGGTGCAAGAATGGAAGGATGCCATTTTTCCATCGGAATGGGGAGATGGGCTCCTCAAAAGGTATGCATGGGAGGAGGGAACTGAATGGCTCATTGCAGTATCCCTTGTGAGGAGAACATTTGCATAGATTCAAATGAGATTTTCTATACTTGAGAAATTTGCTAGCATAAGTATACCCCGCTTGTAGTTTCATCAAATATAATAGTATGGCTTGCCTGCAGTAAACATTCTGATTTTGGATGGATAGTTTATCATTTGCGATTTCTGCTATTTTTTCCACATTATTGCAAGGCAGTCCATAATGATGCAAGACATATCTTCCAGCTGCACAGAAAACCTTCCAAAAATGTGGCTCACTCATCAAAAAACATAAGTATATTACAGCTTTACATCAACAACTTACTTATGTTACAGGAAAAAGAAGCGCACAGTAGAAGGGAGATGAAGCAGGAGGTGCGATCTCCTGTCTGAAGCCCCTAACCGAGCTGGAAGAAATGACCCTGGAGATTGAGGGCATGATTTCCACACAGACAATCAAACAGGGTCATGAGAGAGGCTACTAAAGAAAGAAAGAGAAAGAACTTTTATTTATATAAAAGCTTTCATGTCCTTAGGATGTTCCACAGCGCTTCACAGCTATTGAATTACCTTTGAAGTTCAGGCATTGTTGTTTTGTGGGTAAAAGTGGCAGAAAATTTATACTCAGCAAGGTCCCACAAATAGCAATGAGATAAATTCCAAATTGATCTTTTTTTTTATTCGTTCATGGGATGTTGGCATCGCTGGCAACGCCAGCATTTATTGCCCATCCCTAATTGCCCTTGACAAGGGTTGCAGTCCGTGTGGTGAAGGTTCTCCTACAGTGCTGTTAGGAAGGGAGTTCCAGGATTTGACCCAGCGACGATGAAGGAACGGTGATATATTTCCAAGTGGGGATGGCGTGTGACTTGGAGGGGAACGTATAGGTGGTGTTGTTCCCATGCGCCTGCTGCCCTTGTCCTTCTAGGTGGTAGAGGTTGTGGTTTTGGGAGGTGCTGTCGAAGAAGCTTTGGTGAGTTGCTGCAGTGCAACCTGTGGATGGTACACACTGCAGCCATGATGCGCTGGGTGCTATGGCATTTTTCTTACATCTATCTAAACAACCAGAAGGGGCCCCGGTTTAATGTCTCATTCAGATGACATCTGTGACAATGCAGCATCTCCTCAGTATTGCACTGAGTCAGCAGAGGTTACGTGATCAAGTCCTGGAGTGCAGCCTGAACCGCTAATCTTCTGACTCAGAGGTACAATACTCTGCTAAGTGAGTCCCAACTCCCTAACACCTCAAGAGTATCTTCACTAGTCCTGATATCTAGGGAGGCTTTGGATTACATGCCCAGGATAACAAACAGTAAAAACCTTTCTGCTAATTGCTTTAGCTGCTGGAATAATCCTCCACAGGATCCATCTCACATCGAAAAAGAGCAGCAGAGCATCACAACATCAGATATTCTTTCAGATGTTAGCTATCAAACAAACTTATTTAACAATAGATGAACAAGCAAATAAAGAGCAGGGGGTCAAGTTTCCGTTCCTTTACGCCAGAAATATCAGCGCAATCCAGGCGGAATTGGCCAAAGCAGCGCAAAAGTTCAGGGAATTTTAAACGCAAGTGAGTGACACCCAAAACCACTTATGTTCGTGTTGTCCACAATCTTTTACGCTGGTTTAAGGTTCAATTTACCCGGATCAGGCCCCGCCCACAAAACAGGCCACACCCCCAGGTCAAAATTACGGGATTCCGCCAATTGCACAGGTTCGGGAAGGCTCTTCAAATTGCACTCATTTGCACAGGGACTAGTAGGCACGTTTTTAAAGGTTTTACGTGTCAAAAAATATTTAATTTACTAAGAAACTGACTAGTGTACAACAATGGTTCAGTATTGTTTCTTAAATTCATTTTTCATGATTTTAAATCGAGTTACTCACAGGTGGAGGACTGGACAGCCTTATTAATAACGCTTAGTTTTGCTGAGAAACCCATTTTCAGCTGTATTAATAAAACTGCACCAGGTTACCACTCTTAAATATATCAAGGAATGCTTTATAATAGAAAAAAGAAGGAACGATTATATTCTATTAAGCTGCCCGGTTGCGCTGGTTCATGGAAGACTTTATGTTTGTGATTATGCAAATGAATTTTAGCGGAAATTTGAACAGTGACCTAACCAGTGCAATTTCAAGAACATTTCGGGCACAATTTTCCGACTGCATCCAAAAGCCGAAACTCCACCCCCAGCAATTTAATGTATATATATTTACAGTAGAAATTATGCCTACTGGCTCCTCAAAAGACAAATAACAAATGTTTGCAATCTCTGTGTTAAATTACTGTTCTTTTCAATTAAACATTTTAAATACACAGTGATGCTTTTCTTGTATTTCTCTCCACTGTGGAAGTTACACTGGCCTGGACTAACTCTTTCAGGGTCAATTATCATAAATTACTTTAAGGCTCCCTCTGGAGGGAGCTTTTAAATATTTTTAATCTTCAGCCTCTTGGAAGGCCTCAGGCCTTGGGGCTATTGGAGTGGCTTTAGGCTACTCTGATCTCTGCCAGCCGAATGTCGGTGCAGAACCTATTCTCATTGGAAAAAAAAAGATTGGGGAGAAATAAGATCTAAATTTTTTTCAAAAATAATAATGGGAAACTTCAATGTTGAGAAAGTTTTCATATCACTAATGGGGCCTCTGCACAGACTCTCTTCATTTATTGTGCTGGGACCCTCTCCACCAATCTCTGAATCTGGACCATCCAACATTCCAAGAGCGCAAATGGTCCAAAACATGGCAGAGGCTGCGTTTCCCTCATTTGCATCAATTTGTCATAAGCAACCCACATATGGGCAGGCGCAGTTTCCCTCGATGGGACCAGTCATAAGTAATCAATAGAGAGACAGGGGCACAAGTTATTTTACACCTCCAGCTTCAGCGGGAAGGGGGTGGGGGAACTATTTTAACTGGACCAATAGGGGTGGCACTGAATTGCCCCAGTGTCACCTGACAGAAGACAGCACCACAAGTGCCCCTGAAAGGAACCACTAATACTATAAACTAACACGTGGTTCACTCAAACTGAGAGATGCTTAAAATAAAGCAACAACGTCCCATTCCAACAAAAAACCATAGGAACCTTAACAACAAAATCATAATGTTATTACCAGTGTCTATTAGACACTCCATCCCCTGCGGTGTCCACCGGCCTTAAGCGTACAGGTGGACACCACATGCTCCCTCTCCAAGGCATCAGCAGGGGGGAGGTGGAAAATCTAGGCCCATATGTTTCAATTACTGGTGCTTTTGCCTCTCATCAAGGAATGATAGAATGTGGGTTCACAACTGTGATCCCCCAATCTCAGCTTTGCTGCTGCAGGGAGGCACTGAAAGGACATCATGTGCTTCCTTACAGGGAATGAGGGAAAATGAAAATGAGAATCATCATAAGAACATAAGAAATAGGAGCAGGAGTAGGCCATACAGCCCCTTGAGCCTGCTCCGCCATTCAATAAGATCATGGCTAATCTTCTACCTCAACTCCACTTTCCCGCCCGATCCCCATATCCTTTGATTCCCCAGATCGTCGCCAGATTGCTGCTGCATATCTGCTAGTGGCCAGTCCAGTGCGGCATTGGTAGGACCTGGGGGTAAATGCAGAGAGACGAGACTAAAAGGAGGAAGATAACTTTGAAAAAGACAGGTTTGCACTTCAAAAGAAACATATGCGACCCTTCCCCAGGGGAAAATATATGAGAACAAAAGAGAACGTTTTTTAAATGCCTTTTTTTATCATTTTAATAACTCTCCGAGCTCTTCCACATCCTGTTTTCCTGTGGGCCATGCAATTTGGATTCATGCACAGGAAGATGACAGCCTTATAAAAGTAGAAGACGACTCATCGCAACAGAGTTTTATTTTGTATATTTTTTTTCAATTTAATCTGCTTCTATCCCCTCCTCTGCTGGGGTACAGTCCCGTTATTGCCTGCAATCCTCCGATACCTTATTCAAGTGACCTTTTCATCGTGAAGCTTGGCCAATGATAGGCTAGTCAACTGTAAAGGGCATCATATCCAAACCTAATCTTGTCCTCTCTTGACATCAATACATTATCATTTTCTAACATGAGTCCATGAGTCAATGGATAGCAATCAGGAAAGGGATCTTTTGGCTGATTTTCTCTCCTCCCCAACTGAGGGCCCCCATGGCCAATTTTATGGGATCTAACATACTTAGGTTAATTCACAGATAGATGGCCTGTTCTGACTGTTTGCTGGCTCTGCACTCAGCTATCCTCTGCTCTACTCCACTCCGACCGGACAGATTTCAAAACCTTCCAAAATGGTACATTTCAAAAACTTTAAAGTTGTTGCACAATACTTGCACATAACAGCACAAACTGATCTTTTCATTCCCTGTAGAAAACATAACAGTTGTGAAAGATTGTCAATGGATAGTTAGATGGAGAGAAGAGCGAGTGAGCACATAGATTCTCGTAGGCAGTGAATCGCCTGCAATGGCCCCTGCACCGTTATCTCTGGAGTGCCCAAGGATCTATCCTGTTTCTCAGCTGCATGCTGCCCCTCAGCAACATCATCCGAAGACATGACGTAAGGTTCCACATGTACGCTGACGACACCCAGCTCTACCTCACAATCACCTCTCTCGACCCCTCCACCGCCTCTCTCGACCCCTCCACCTCCCCTCTCGACCCCTCCACCGCCTCTCTCGACCCCTCCAACTCTCTCGTCCTCTCCACCACCTCTCGACCCCTCCACCGTCCCTCTCGTCCTGTCCACCGCCCCTCTGGACTCCTCCACCGCCTCTCTCGACCCCTCCAGTGCCACTCTCGACCCCTCCAGTGCCACTCTCGACCCCTCCACCGCCTCTCTCGACCCCTCCAGCGCCTCTCTCAACCCTTGCACTGCCTCTCTCGACCCCTCCAGCGCCCCTCTTGACCCCTGCACCGCCTCTCTCAACTCCTCCTCCGCCCCTCTCGAACCCTCCACCACCCCTCTCGTCCTCGTAACCGCCTCTCTCAACCCCTCCACAGTCTCTCTGGACCCCTCCACTGCCTCTCTCGACCCCTCCATCTCCCCTCTTGTCCTCTCCACCACCTCTCTCGACCCCTCCACTGCCTCTCTTGACCCCTCCAGCCCCTCTCTCGACCCCTCCACGGACAAAAGTGGTAAGAGTGTGGAACACGTAGTAGTAGGAGTAGTTGAAATGAATAGCACAGGTGCATTTAAGTGGAAGCCAGATAAGCACATGAGGGAGAAAGGAATAGAAAAGTATGCTGATAGGGTTAGATGAAGAGGGGTGGGAGAAGGGTTGTGTGGAGCATAAACGCCAGCATAGACCAGTTGGGCCGAATGGCTGTAGTCTCGATGTAATAGGCTTCTTAAGTGTTGGACTGGGAGGCACTAGAGAGCGAGGACACTGTCCTTTCACCCCTGGAATCTAAGCTTAAACCCAGCCCATAATGATGGTACGAAAGTTTCCTTTGCATTGCTTGTGGGAGTCCCATATGGAATTAGACTGGAGAATCTCAACCTAGGTTCTCATGGGCGGGAGCCTACGGCAATGTACAGTCCCAATGTGGCACAGATTGGCAGCTAATTGGCGATCTCACTAATACAGACTACAGCATGGCTGGTGTTGGAAATGGAAACAATACACTGGTGCAGAAAAGGTTGCTGCACTTGGACTGGAGTTGAGGAAAATTATGGGAGCAGAATCGGCAGAGTTTTATGGCCCATTTAATATGCAGGGTTGCCGCTGAACACTTTTGGGTGGAACCTTACAAATAAATTACACTGAATTACATAGAAGTTAAAAAAATGGAAACAGATGGTTTGGCACAACCTGTCCGTGTTTGTGTTTATTCTTCACATGAGCAGCAATCCTAATTCCAATTTTAAAGAAAGAAAGAACTTGCATTTCTATAGCGCCTTTCACGACCTCAGGACGTCCCAAAGCGCTTCGCAGCCAATGACGCACTTTTGAAGTGTAGTCACTGTTGTAATGTAGGAAACGCGGCTGACAATTTGCACACAGTAAGGTCCCACAACAGCAAGGTGATAATGACCAGATAATCTGTTTTTAGGTGTTGGTTGAGGCATAAATATTGGCCAGGACTCCCCTGCTCTTCTTCAAATAGTGTCATTGGATCTTTTACGTCCACCTGGGCCTCGGTTTAACGTCTCATCCGAAAGACGGCACCTCTGACTGTGCTTTTATCTCATCAAAGGATAGCACCTCTGACAATGCAGCACTCTCTCAGTACGGCACTGAAGTGTCAGCCTGGTTCAGTTATCCATTGTGGCCAGATCCACTCCAAGTATAAATGGAGCAAAGCAATGAAACTGGGTTATATTATCAAACCACTTCCAGTGGAAACAGGATGGGATAAAGGAGGAAATGAGAATTAAGAAACAGAAGGAAAGGAGAGAGAGAGAAAATTGGGAGCTGGTGAGGGGGCTGGGGGAGGCATCAATGGTACTTGGGGACAGGGCTGAGGGAATCTGAATTTATTTATGAAAATCTATACTCATAGAAAATATGTTCACGTGACTGTACTGCAAAGTGTTCTAGAACGCTAAAAAATGTTATTTATCCATTAGCAAATTTTTAGGCTAGTAGTAGTACAGTATATATGATGAACAACTCTACATCTGACTGTGCTTCTGACAGGCAGAGCTTAATTATGACCCTCAGTGCCCAAAGTGAAAATGTGTTCTTTGTCCCAGCATTAACACACTTAAACTCGATAAGCACAAAACGTCACCCAAAAATAATTAAAATAAACACTTCTTTACTTATATCATTGAGTTTCTAAGGCCAACACTGCTCAATCTATTTCAGGATTTGTAATCTGCCTTCCTCAAATCCCAGCAACAGCCTGACCTTGATTAATTTGCAATTTAAATTAATTTACTATCCAGTTCGATTTAGGATCAAAGATTTTTATTCATATATTTTTTATAATGTCAAGTCACAAACCAAATTTTTGCTGGTTTATTCTCTAATTTTCATCACACTTATCAGTACGTATATGGCCAGTGTACCTCTGGGAATGGAAAGAAGTTGGAAATATGTCCTAAGTAGTAAATGGAGTGGAGGAACAGAGAGACATGGGGGCGCAGAGTTTTAAAAGCAGAAATGTGTGAAAAAACCCATAAAAAGAGTAATTTGTAATCTGGGTTTGATATTTAGGATCACTGAATACAAAAGGTAGTCATAACGAAACTGTACAAGACGTTAGGTCACAGCGGGAATACTGTGTGTAGTTTTGAACACCCTTGTGGAAAGCCTGTTAGAGCCATGGAAAAGATGCAGCTTTGATCCAGTAGGATGATACTAGGGGTGAAAGAGTATAGTTATGATAAGAGACTTGGAAAAACTAGGACAGTATTGACTGGAGCAGAGAGAGTCAAGGTGAAATCTAATAAAAATGCTCAAGATGCTGAAAGGGCATGAGAGGGTAAATAGTGAAAGATTATTTCCACTGATCAGTGAATTGCTAACAATGGGGCATAAATTTAGAATTACAACACCAACATGTATTTATATAGCACCTTTAACGTGGAAAAATGACCCAAGGTTTTCACAGATGCGTCATCAAAGAGTGGGAGAGGCTGTTCAACATATTTTCAGTACAAATCAAATGGAACATCCTTAAATGTATAATGCTGAGCGTGCAGGATAAAGACAGTCCCAAAACCAATAAGTTCAGACTAAACAAAAGTGACTCTAAATTGAACAACAAACAGATTAAAAGTGATAAAGTGGAAGGATGGCTTGTACAAACTCAGCAAGGAGAAAGCAGAAGACACTCACTAGAATGAATACAAGAATTTTTTGAAAAGTTGATCAGAAAAGGAGAGACCTGGAAAAAAGCCTAGCAGCTGAAGCTAAGCATAACAGTAAAACAATTCTTTCAGCAAGAGGGCAGTCAGAGAAGAGGTACAAACCAGAAAAGATGCATACAGTCACAGTCACAGAGGATATCCTTTGTGACTTTGATTAGGGCCGTTTCAGTGCTGTGGCAGGGATGGAAACACGTTTGGTGAGATTCAAACATGGAGTTGCGGGAAAGATGGGCATGGATTTGGGAGGCGACAACACGTTCAAGGACTTGGAGATGGGTGGGTTGATAGGTGACCAGGACTTGGTGCAGGATAGGATAAGGGCAGCAGAGTTTTTGATGAGCTATAGTTCATGGAGGGCGATTGTTGGGAGGCCGGCCAGGAGATCATTGGAATAGTCAAATCTGAAGGTGACAAAGGCAAGGATGAAGGTTTCAGTGGAAGAAGGGTTGAGATAGGGGCACAGGCAGGTGATATTACAGAATGGAAACAAGCAGTCTTTGTGATGCAGGGGAAACAGGGTTGGACACTCAAACAGGGCACCAAGGTTTTTTTTTATTCGTTTTATTCGGATGTGGGTGTCGCTGGCAAGGCCAGCATTTATTGCCCATCCCTAATTGCCCTTGAGAAGGTGGGGGTGAACCGCCTTCTTGAACTGCTGCAGTCCGTGTGGTGAAGGTTCTCCCACAGTGCTATTAGGTAGGGAGTTCCAGGATTTTGACCCAGCGACGACGATATATTTCCAAGTCGGGATGGTGTGTGACTTGGGGGGGAACGTGCAGGTGGTGTTGTTCCCATGTGCCTGCTGCCCTTGTCCTTCTAGGTGGCAGAGGTCGTGGGTTTGGGAGGTGTTGTCGAAGAAGCCTTGGCGAGTTGCTGCAGTGCATCCTGTAGCTGGTACACACTGCTGCCACGGTGCGCCGGTGGTGAAGGGAGTGAATGTTTAGGATGGTGGATGGGGTGCCAATCAAGCGGGCTGCTTTGTCCTGGATGGTGTCGAGTTTCTTGAGTGTTATTGGAGCTGCACTCATCCAGGCTGCAGCAGGGGCAGAAACCCAATTGGAGAGGTTCAAACAGGGAGGTGTGAGAAAGATGGGCCTGGATTTGGGAGGTGACAACACATTCAAGGACTTTGGAGAGGTTGGAGATGAGGTGGTAGTTTACCAGGATAGAGGGGTCGAGGATGTATTTTTTTGAGGGAGGGGTAGCAATGATGGCAGTTTTGAAACAAAGGGTGACAGTACCTAAGTAGAGGGAACCATTTACCATGCCTGTTAGCATGGGGCCAGTAAGAGAAGTTGGGTGATCAGCATTTTAATGGGAATGGGGCCGAGAGAGCTGGAGGTGAGTCTCATGGGCGAGATGAGCTCAGAGAGAGAATGAGGGGAGATGGGAGAGAAACTAGAGAAAGATGCGGGTTCAGGGTTAGGGCAGGGGGGAGCCTGGGGGAGGTTTGCTTGGTGGGCAAGGGAAAGAAGGGAAGCAGCAGAGCCAGCTGAAAGAGAGGTCTGACTCTTGGTGACAACGAAGTCCATGAGCACCTTGCACTTGTTGGAGCATTGGTACTGGAAGTTTAAAAGGGGAGGTTCGAAAGAATTTTTTCATGCAAAAGGTTATTAGAACATGGAATGCATTACCTCAAGTGGCTATTGATATGTCAATCATGGCATTTAAGGGGGAATAAGACAAACACTCAAAGAGAGATAAAAATAAAGTATGGGGGAAGAGCAGGGAAATGGGATAGCTCTGATCTGGATAGCAGATGTATGATGGACAAGTGGTTTCCTTTTGTGGTGAAGTTTCCACCATTCTATAATTAGTCATGTTTATTCAGTGCAGCCAGGCAGTGTTCTTTCCTTTGTACAGTGAATCTACAGCAGAGCACTCTCTGTATATTTCCATCAAACAATGAATTTTACAAGTACAAGGCTATAGCTCCAAAGTACCAGCGGAGTGTTTAATCTTAAGAACATATTTAGAAGGATTGTGGTTTGTTTATTTTTGCATGTTATGGTATTTTATAGGAGATTCAGCTTTACAGTTAAAAACTGGTGACATTAAGTTACATTGTGGAATATGTTGCCCACATGTTCAAGGAAGGTGTCTGGTTCAATTGCTGGTCAAGGCTAAGTTAGTTGAAGTCAGCTGGGGTGAAAGTAGACCACTACAATTGGCCACAGTCTCAGGCTGAACCAGACTGTTCGCAACCTCGGCGTCCTATTTGACCCTGAGCGGACCTTCCGCCCCATATCCTCTCCATCACTAAGATCGTCTACTTCCACTTAGGAACATAGGAACAGGAGTAGGCCATTCAGCCCCTCGTGCCTGCTCCGCCATTTGATAAGATCATGGCTGATCTGTGATCTAACTCCATATACCTGCCTTTGGCCCATATCCCTTAATACCTTTGGTTGCCAAAAAGCTATCTATCTCACATTTAAATTTAGCAATTGAGCTAGTATCAATTGCCGTTTGCGGAAGAGAGTTCCAAACTTCTACAACTCTTTGTGTGTAGAAATGTTTTCTAATCTCGCTCCTGAAAGGTCTGGCTCTAATTTGTAGACTGTGCCCCCTACTCCTAAAATCCCCAACCAGCAGAAATAGTTTCTCTCTATCCACCCTATCTGTTCCCCTTAATATCTTATAAACTTCGATCAGATCACCCCTTAACATTCTAAACTCTAGAGAATACAACCCCAATTTGTATAATCTCTCCTCGTAACTTAATCCTTGAAGTCCGGGTATCATTCTAGTAAACCTACGCTGCACTCCCTCCAAGGCCAATATGTCCTTCCGAAGGTGCGGAGCCCAGAACTGCTCACAGTACTCCAGGTGCGGTCTAACCAGGGTTTTGTATAGCTGCAGCATAACTTCTGCCCCCTTGTACTCTAGTCCTCTAGATATAAAGGCCAGCATTCCATTAGCCTTCTTGATTATTTTCTGCACCTGTTCATGACACTTCAATGATCTATGTACCTGAACCCCTAAATCCTTTTGGACATCCACTGTTTTTAACTTTTTACCATTTAGAAAGTACCCTATTCTATCCTTTTTTGATCCAAAGTGGATGACCTCACATTTGTCTACATCGAATTCCATTTGCCACAGTTTTGCCCAATCACCTAATCTATCAATATCGCTTTGTAATTTTATGTTTTCATCTACACTGCTTACATTGCCACCAATCTTTGTGTCATCGGCAAACTTAGATATGAGACTTTCTATGCCTTCATCTAAGTCGTTAATAAATATTGTGAATAATTGAGGCCCCAAGACAGATCCCTGCAGGACTCCACTAGTCACATCCTGCCAATGTGAATACTTACCCATTATCCCTACTCTCTGTCGCCTTTCGCTCAGCCAACTTCCTAACCAAGTCCGTACTTTTCCCTCGATTCCATGGGCTTCTATCTTAGTTAACAGTCTCTTATGTGGGACCTTATCAAATGCCTTCTGGAAGTCCATATAAATAACATCCATTGACATTCCCCTGTCCACTACTTTAGTCACCTCTTCAAAAAATTCAATCAGGTTTGTCAGGCACGACCTACCTTTCACAAATCCATGCTGGCTCTCTCTGATTAACTGAAAATTCTCGAGGTGTTCAGTCACCCTATCCTTAATTATAGACTCCAGCATTTTCCCCACAACAGATGTTAGGCTAACTGGTCTATAATTCCCTGGTTTCCCTCTCTCTCCTTTCTTGAACAGCGGAGTGATATGTGCAATTTTCCAATCTAGAGGGACAGTTTCTGAATCTAGAGAACTTTGAAAGATTATAGTTAGGGCATCCGCAATGTGCTCACCTACTTCCTTTAAAACCCTGGGATGGAAACCATCTGGTCCTGGGGATTTGTCACTCTTTAGTGCTATTATTTTCTTCATTTCTGTTGCTTTACTTATGTTAATTTTATCGAGTCCCTGTCCCCGATTCAATATTAGCTTTCTTGGGATTTCCGGCATGCTATCCTCTTTTTCTGCTGTAAATACTGACGCAAAGTAATCGTTCAACATGTCCGCCATTTCCCCATTGTCAATGACAATATCCCCACTTTCAGTTTTTAAGGGGCCAACACTGCTCCTGACCACCCTCTTTTTCCTAATATAACTATAAAAGTTCTTTGTATTGGTTTTGATATCCCTTGCGAGTTTCTTTTCATACTCTCTTTTTGTAGCCCTTACTATCTGTTTTGTGACCCTTTGTTGATCTTTGTATCTTTCCCATTCGTCAGGATCTGTGCCATTTTTTGCCTTTTTGTATGCCGTTTCCTTATGTCTTATACTGTCCCTTACCTCTTTAGTTGTCCATGGCTGTTTTTTTTGGCAAGTAGAGTTCTTGCCCCTCAGGGGTATAAGCCGATTCTGTATCACGTTAAATGTTTCTTTAAATATTTCCCACTGATCATCAGTCGTTTTACCCATTAACAGATTTGCCCAGTTTACTGTGGACAGTCTCTGTCTCATCCCATTGAAGTCGGCCTTGCCCAAGTCTAGAATCTTAGCAGCTGACTCACTTTTTTCCCTTTCAAACACTACATTGAACTCGATCATGTTATGATCACTATTGGATAGATGTTCACGTACAGTTAAGCCGTTAACTAAATCTGGTTCATTACTCATTACTAAATCTAGTATGGCTTGCCCCCTTGTTGCCTCTAGGACATATTGCTGTAGAAAACTATCCCGGACACACTCAAGAAATTCACTACCTTTCTGACAGTTGCTAGTCTGCTTTTCCCAATCCATATGAAGGTTAAAGTCACCTATTAAGACCACTATGCCTTTCTTACACGCTTGTCTAATCTCTGTATTTATACAATCTAGCACTTCAGAGCTGCTCCAGGGGTCCTATATACAACTCCCACTATAGTCTTAGATCCTTTCCTATTTCTCAGTTCAACCCATAACTTCCCTAATATTGCCTGTCTCTGCCCCTGCCTCAGCCCATCTACTGGTGAAACCAGTATCCATGATTTTGTTACCTCCAGACTCGACTACTCCAATGCTCACATGGCCGGCTTCCCACCTTCCTCACTCCAAAAACTTGAGCTTATCCAAAACTCTGGTGCCCGTATGTTAACTCGTACCAAGTCTTGTTCATCCATCACTCCTGTACTCGCTGACCTACATTGGCTGCCAGTCCACCAATGCCTCAGATTTAAAATTCTCATCTGTAAACAGGTAGTAAGAGGAGGGGTGGGACCGAATAGGGACCAAAAAGGAGATCTACTCACGGAGGCAGAGGGCATGGCCGAGGTACTAAATAAGTACTTTGCATCTGTCTTTACCAAGGAAGAAGATACTGCCAGAGTCTCGGTAAAGGAAGACGTAGTTGAGATACTGGATTGTGCTAAAAATTGATAAAGAGGAGGTACTAGAAAGGCTAGCTGTGCTGAAAGTCGATAAGTTACCTGGTCCGGATGGGATGCATCCTAAGTTGCTGAGGGAAGTAAGGGTGGAAATTGTGGAGATGCTGGCCATCATCTTCCAAGATATGGGGGTGGTGCCAGAGGACTGGAGAATAGCTAATGTTACACCCTTGTTCAAAAACAGGTGTAAGGATACACCCAGCAACTATAGGCCAGTCAGTTTAACCTCGGTGGTGGGGAAACTTTTAGAAACGATAATCTGGGACAGAATTAACAGTCACTTGGACAAGTGTGGATTGATTAGGGAAAGCCAGCACAGATTTGTTGAGGGCAAATCGTGTTTAACTAACTAAGTTAGTTAGATTGAGTTTTTGATGAGGTAACAGAGAGGGTAGATGAGGGCAATGTAGTTGATGTGATGTATATGGACATTCAAAAGGCGTTTGATAAACTGCCGCACAATAGGCTTGTCTTCAAGATTGAAGCCTGTGAAATAAAAGGGGCAGTAGCAGCATGGATGCAGAATTGGCTAAGTAACAGGAAACAGAGAGTAATGGTGAACGGTTGTTTTTCATCCCCTCAAAGATAAAGGGTGGCACTGCCAAATTTAGAGCCCCCTGGTTGTCTAGAAGCATACGGGGCAAGATAAAGCAGAAAAAGAAAGCTTATTACTGTCACAGAAAACTAAATACTGCAGAAAGCCTAGAGGAGTATAGAAAGTATAGGGATGACATAAAAAAGGAAATAAGGAAAGCAAAGAGGGGGCATGAAAAAATATTAGCTAGTAAGATTAAAGAAAACCCAAAGATGTTTTATCAGTACATTAAGAAAATGAGGATAGCTAAGGAAAAGGTGGGACCTATCAGGGATGATAAGGGTAGAAGCAGAGGATGTGGGTAGGGTTTTAAATGAATATTTTGTCTCCATATTCACAAAGGAAAGGGATGATCTGGACGTACTAGTTAAAGAGGAGAGGTGTGAAATATTGGATAAGGTAAACATAATGAGAGAGGAAGTACTAGAGGGACTGGAATCCTTGAAAGTTGATAAGTCACCAGGACCGGATGGAGTGTTTCCTAGGCTATTGAAGGAAGCCAGAGAGGAAATAGCGGATGTTCTGAGGATCATTTTCTAATCCTCACTAGATACAGGGGAGTTACCGGAGGACTGGAAGACTGCAAACATAGTACCATTGTTTAAAAAAGGTACGAGGGAAAGGCCAAACAATTATAGTCCGGTCAGTCTTACCTCGGTGGTGGGCAAATTATTAGAATCAATACTGAGAGATAGGATAAACTGTCACTTGGAAAGGCATGGTTTAATCAGGGATAGTCAGCATGGATTTCATTAGGGATGGTCATGCCTTACAAATCTGATTAAATTCTGAGGAAGTGACAAGGAGGATTGATGAGGGTAGTGCAGTGGGTGTTGTCTACATGGATTTTAGTAAGGCATTTGACAAGGTCCCACATGGCAGACTGGTCAGAAAGGTCAAAGCCCATGGAATACAGGGAAATGTGGCGAATTGGATCCAAAATTGGCTCAGTAACAGGAAACAAAGGGTAAAAGTCGATGGATGTCTTTGCGAATGGAAATCCGTTTCCAGTGGTGTGCCACAGGGCTCCGTGTTGGGTCCCTTGCTGTTTGTGGTATATATTAATGATTTGGACTTGAATGTAGGGGGCATGATTGGCAAATTTGCAGATGACACAAAAATTGGCCGTGTAATTGATAGTGAAGAGGATAGCTGTAGACTCCAAGAAGATATCAATGGGTTGGTGGAGTGGGCGGAAAAGTGGCAAATGGAGTTCAACCCAGAGAAGTGTGAGGTAATGCACAGTGAGCAGACAGAAAGGTGTCACCTAAAAGGCCACCGAATATACAAACCCCCCCAAAGAAAAAAAGAGAAGGAAGACAGTCAATGACCCTTTACAATTGACTGTCTTCCTTCTCTCTCTCTTTTTTTTTCTTTGGGGGTTTGTACATTTGGTGGCCTTTTAGGTGACACCTTTCTGTCTGCTCACTGTGATTGCCTTGGCAACCGGCAGTAATCACCAGGCATTGTTCTGAGATTTTCAAATGCGAAGGATTCGAAAATTTCATTTCCACACCGTTCACCTGAGGAAGGAGGAAGCCTCCGAAAGCTTGTGGAATTTAAAATAAATTTGTTGGACTATAACTTGGTGTTGTAAAATTGTTTACAATTGTCAACCCCAGTCCATCACCGGCATCTCCACATCGAGAATAGGATAAACACGACATAGCTCAATCAGCGTGTCCCTCCCATATAAAGCAATTCTTGATTCAGTTCATCATCATAGCGCATTAAGCGATTGTTAACTCCAATTAAAGCATGACTCACATATTCGTTTCACCCAATAATTATTTGACCCACATTCAGGGAATAAAGTCGAAAAAGAGAAGGCTTACAATTTTAAACCATTAAAGAGTGGTTGTAGATGAGTCAGCGTTGTCGAGCCTCTGTTTACGGTGCTGAACAACCTACCCCTCTCCTCTTCCCCCCCCCCCGCCCTTCTCTATGCTCCTCCCTTTTTGCTGTGACGGCGGCATAGCTCTGCAGAAGACTGCAAAGCCCAGGGTGCCCCCGAGAGGGCGGTGCCTGCTGGGCGGGAGCGGGCGGGAGCGGGCGGGCGAGAGAGAGAGGCGGTGCGATCTGTTGTGGGTGAAATGTACGAGAGAGAGTCAGTAACAGATCAGCCTCTTGCAGCTTGAGGAGGTGAGGGGGGGAGGAACAAGAGCAGAGAACGCATCCTGCTGCACCAGTAGCGCTGGTGCCCAGAGGAAGAGGGAATCCCCTCCCCTCCCCCCACACACCAAAAAAAGATACAATTTGGCAACATTTAGTAACAAAAAATCCCCACGACCATTGTTCCATCCGCCGCTACAGCTGATCCCCGGGACACTCGTTGACAGAAGCAAGGCGATAGCGCTGTCATTGATCAATCCAGGACTAAGCAGGACGGAGCGTCAGAGCCGTGGGCAGGACAAGGCGAGGCGTCTGTAAACGCCGAGGATTAGAGAGGGGAGAGAGAAACAAAAGCGGGGGTTAAGATCGCGAATCCATCATGGGTCACCCTCCGCTGGAATTCAGCGATTGCTCGCTGGATAGCCCGGATTTCAGGGAGCGGCTGAAATCTTACGAGCAAGAGCTGGAGGGCACGAGCAAATTCATCAAGGAAGTGATCAAAGACGGGACCTCGCTCATCAATGCCATCAGAAGTGAGTATTTTACGGCATAAACCCTGAAACACCGGTAGGGAGAGCATAGGAACTGATTTTTTTTTTCTTCCCGAGAGGTTGGGTGGGCAAGAGATAGTAAAATCGCTAAATGTGGGTGAAATGGGGGGGTTTTCTTGCTTGTAATTATTTCAAAGGAGTAGTGTTGCTGTATTTGAGAATTTGCGGTAGGTTGAACACAGGAGAAGCCTGTTGTAGTAGAGTTATACCCACCGCAGCCTCCTTGCTGTAGGAGAGATAGCTGCTGCTGTGCATGCTCATATATTTTTAATTCCACGTCTTATGCCCCGTTTTGCATATGCGAGTCGGGGTGTCTTGCGAGATATCTTTCCACGGTGACAGCAGCCTTTAACTGGGTTTTGTGTTTAGTAAGAGATGTTCTTCCTGTTGCTGCAAACCAAATTTATCGGTGCCAACAGAGAGCGGCCGATAGACAGATGGGATGGAGCAGAGACCTTGAATGTGTTGGAAATGTCACCGTTTGTTGGAACTGAAGGTTCCTGTTAACTGTTTACTAAACCAATAGGCTATTCAGGCTGCCAAACCCGTGTAGCATCAAAATTGTTTGCAAACTTCCAAGCTGGCCTCTGGGTTGCCATTTGTAAGTTAGGGGGACAATTTGTGACCAATTTCTCCCCTAAATCAGTCGATACAATCTTGTAAGGAATCTTACAACACCAGGTTATAGTCCAACAGTTTTATTTGAAAATCACAAGCTTTCGGAGGCTTTCTCCTTCGTCAAGTAAGTGTGGGATTCCATGGAAGGTACCGCATATATAGTTAGAGAACAATGCCTGGTGATTACAAATAATCTTTCCAAGGCAATCATAGCAGTCGAATAGTGTTCAGACAGAGACACATTACATACAGGACTACTGAATATACAAACGGTCAGAACCCAAAGACAGACAGAGAGAGAGAAACATCCGAAAGGAAGAGAAAGAGAGAGAATGATCAGTTGTATTAAAAACAGATAACTCTTTTTTCGCTGGTGGGGTTACGTGTAGTGTGACATGAAGCCAAGATCCCGGTTGAGGCTATCCTCATGGGTGCGGAACTTGGCTATCAATTTCTGCTCGATGATTTTGCGTTGTCGTGTGTCTCGAAGGCCGTCTTGGAGAACGCTTACCCGAAGATCGGTGGCTGAATGTCCTTGACTGCTGAAGTGTTCCCCAACTGGGAGGGAACCCTCCTGTCTGGCGATTGTTGCGCGGTGTCCGTTCATCCGTTGTCGCAGTGTCTGCATGGTCTCGCCAATGTACCGTGCTCCGGGGCATCCTTTCCTGCAACATATGAGGTAGACAACATTGGCCGAGTCACAGGAGTATGAACCACGTACCTGGTGGGTGGTGTCCTCTCGTGTGATGGTGGTATCTGTGTCGATGATCTGGCATATCTTGCAGAGGTTGCCGTGGCAGGGTTGTGTGGTGTCGTGGACGCTGTTCTCCTGAAAGCTGGGTAATTTGCTGTGTGTGTGTGTGTGTGTGTGTGTGTGTGTGTCTCTCTCTCTCTCTCTTTGGGTTCTGACCGTTTGTGTATTCAGTAGTCCTGTATGTAATGTCTCTGTCTGAACTATATTCGACTGCTTTGATTGCCTTGACAATGGGCAGTTGGAAAGATTATCTGTAATCACCAGGCATTGTTCTCTGACTATATATGCGGTACCTTCCATGGAATCCCACACTCACCTGACGAAGCAGAAAGCCTCAAAGCTCGTGATTTTCAAATAAAACTGTTGGACTATAACCTAGTGTTGTAAGATTCCTTACATTTGTCCACCCCAGTCCATCACCGGCATCTCCACATCATGGATACAATCTTGATTATTGCTGCTTTGTCAACAACAACTTGAATTTATATAGTGCCTTGAATGTGGGAAAATCTCCCAAGGTGCTTCACAGGAGCGTTATCGGACAACATTTGACACTGTGCCACATGAGATATTATGATGGCTGACCAAAAGCTTGATCAAAGAGGTAGGCTTTAAGGAGCGTCTTAAAGGAGGAGAGGGAAATAGTGAGGTTTAGGGAGGGAATTTCAGAGCTTAGGGCCTAGATGGCTGAATACACAGCTGCCAATGGTGGGGGGGTGAAGGGAGTGTGGGGGGAAGGGGGTGCAGAAAAGACCAGAGTTGGAGGAACACAAATCTTGGAGGGTTGCAGGGCTGGAGGGGGTTACAGGGATAGGGAGGGGCGAGGCCACGGAGGGATTTGAACATGAGGATGAGAATTTTAAAATTGAAATCATGTGATACAATATTGCTTATTGTCAAATTGTGTATTAAAAGAAGCAAGGGAGGAAATAGCAGAGGCTCAGACCATCATTTTCCAGGCCTCCTTGGATACAGGCGTGATGCCAGAGGATTGGAGGCCTGCTAACGCTGTACCGTTGTTTAAAAAGGGAGAGGGGGATAGACTGAGTAATTATAGGCCAGTCAGTCTAACCTCGGTGGTGGGCAAATTAATGGAATCAATTCTGAGGGACAGGATAGACCATCATTTAGGTAGGTACAGAGTAATCAGGGACAGTTAGCATGGATTTGTTAAGGGAAGGTCGTGTCTGACTAACTTGATTGAAATTTTTTTGAGGCGGTAACAAGGAGGATCGATGAGGGTAGTGCATTTGATGCAGTCTACGTGAATTTTAGCAAGGCTTTTGACAAGGTCCCACACGGCAGACTGGTCAAAAATGTACTAGCCCATGGGATCCAAGGGAAAGTGGCAGGTTGGATCCAAAATTGGCTCAGTGGCAGGAAGCAAAAGATAGTGTCCGGGTGTTTTTGTGACTGGAAGGCTGTTTCCAATGGGGTCCCTTGCTTTTTGCGGTATATATTATTGATTTAAATGTAGGGGGCTTGATCAAGAAGTTTGCAGATGGTACAAAAATTGGCCGTGTGGTTGATAGTGAGGAGGAAAGCTGTAGACTGCAGGAAGATATCAATGGACTGGTTGGGTGGGCAAAAAAGTGGCAAATAGAATTCAATCTGGAGAAGTGAGGTAATGCATTTGGCAGGGCAAACAAGGCAAGGAAATCCATAATAAATGGGAGGATATTGAGAGGTGTAGAGGAAGTGAGGGACCTTGGAGTGTATGTCCAGAGATCTCTGAAGGTAGCAGGACAGATAGATAAGGTGGTTAAGAAGGCATACGGGATACTTTCCTTTATTAGCCGAGGCATAGGCTATAAGAGCTGGGAGGTTATGCCGGAACTGTATAAAACACTAGTTAGGCCACAACTTGAGTACTGCATAAAGTTATAATCACCACATTGCAGGAAAGATGTGATTGCATTAGAGAGGGTACAGAGGAGATTTACGAGGATGTTGCTAGGAGGGGAGAATTTTAGCTATGAGGATAGATCGGATAGGCTGGGGTTGTTTTCTTTGGAACAACGGAAGCTGAGGGGTGATTTAATTGAAGTACACAAAATTATGAAGGGTCCAGATAGTGGATAGGACAGACCTATTTCCTTTAGCAGAGGGGTCAATAACCAGGGAGCATAGGTTTAAAGTGATTGGTAGAAGGATTAGAAGGGAGCTGAGGAAATTATTTTCACCCAGAGGGTGGTGAGGTTCTGGAAATCACTGCCTGAAAGGGTAGTAGAGGCAGAAACCCTCATCACATTTAAGAAGTACTTAGATATGCACTTGACATGCCATAACCTACAAGGCTACGGACCAAGTGTTGGAAAGTGGGATAAGGCTGGGTGGCTCTTCTTCGGCCGGCGCGGACACGATGGGCCGAATGACCTCCTTCTGTGCCATAAATTTTTGAATGATTCTATGAATCGGCCTTTCAATTGTGTTCTATGATATTGCTGTTCAAAATCCTTCTCCCTTCCAAAAGGAATTCAATAAGAAGTCACTTAGGCGGTAAATTGCTCTGGGTGCTATGTGTAGTGATATTGTGAGTGTGTTCATGGATTATTTCCTCTGGTCAATATTCCGAGTGAAATCATTAATACATTCAAAAATATTGACCCAGGTGAAGCCTCCACAAAGACTTTTACATTGTTGCAATACAGAGCAGCCAGGGCAATCTTTGTGTTACAGGTTTGTTGATAATATATAGAAGGTATTTTAAAGAGCATGGATGGAGTTATAATGCAGAATTACTGTAGATACTTGTTACACAGCAGTCCATGTCCCTTGTATTTGCAGCTTTTTATATATAAAAAAATCTTTAATAAGTAGCAGCAAATAGAATTCGTAATTGATTCAAATTTCAACTACGTTTCCTGCAGAAGCTTTCGTTTTATTTTAAAAAAAAACTTGTTCTGTCTCTGGTACTTCATCTCCTGTTTGCATGTCTGCCTGCCTGTCTCTGGCACCTGTACTCTGACTTGCCTCTCTTATCTGCTCATATAAGTTGGGTTCAATGCCTACTGCTGTGGTTCCATATCTCCAACTGGTGCAGCCACCATATGTTACATGCCATTCTGTGCTCAAGAGGATGTGGCAATGTAGTTGCATGTTTTATGGCTAGTTGTGTTGCTTACCGTGCTGCTTGAGAGGAGCATGTGGGGTCTGCCCAGTGAAGGTTCAAATTCATCCTTGCAGTAGTTATGGAAGCTTGAAGTTTTTAAGGAGCCATTTCATAAAGAGGAATGCCCTGCACAAGGAACTATAATGCTGGTTTGTTTTGTCTTTCACTCTTTTCCTGGCAAGGACCGGATTGGTGTATTCCTCCCCCATCACCCAATACCGAAGTCATATGATCTATTGTCACTTAAATTTTTACAGTTGAATGAACTTGATCTGAGAGTGGAGACTGCAGGTATTTGTGGGGCTTAAAGTAATCTGGTTTTATTTATTCAGCCTCTCCAGTCAACTAGTCAATTAACAAAAGATGTTAATTTCTTTTCAGCTGTTGAGCACTTAGTTTTGGTTGAACGAGCAGATTATAACATTTTTATCATCTTTTAACCACAACTTTGTAAGTGGCTTCCTGTCGTCTTAGACAGGGTTCTTTTTGAAAATGAGTAACTGGAACCTGCATGCACTGATTGAGCCCAGAAGTACCAGCTGGGAGACTTTCAATTCCTTTGTTTATGGGGAATATTTTTGTGATACCTTTCTCTCCTTCCACCCCCATGCACCTGGTGCCACTGCAGTCTGCACTCCATATACTTTTTGGTCTGGAGAGTGGGTGATGCAGCTTGTCTTTAACTTCAAAAAACATGATCTTTTCATAAAACTCACCAATAATTCCATGAGCTAATTGATAACAGAGCTTTCTCCTTTTGAAAGGTGCGCAGGAAGGGATCAAGGGGAAAGTCAACATGCAGATGTTCATTTAAATTTTGATGTTTTGTAAGTAATCTTGTGGTATTTGTAACTCATGAGCCAGGAGAAATCTTTGCTGTTCTTTGAAATATGCAGTAACATCTTTTGCATACACCTGAGTAGACTGATAGATGGGATCTTGGTTTAATGTCAGATCTGAAAGATGGCACCTCCAACAGTGTAGCAATCTGGGAAACTGTCCATTGAGAGAATGTGAAACCGGATTGATATATTAAAAATTTCGGCAATGGTTTTAAAATGGGATTTGTGTGTCAACCTGCCAAAACTGGTGGCACTTTTGCCTGAGAGTCAGAAGGTTGTGGGCTCAAGCCTCTTGAGCACACAATCTAGTTTGACGCTTCAGTGTAGTACTGAGAGAGCACTGCACTGTCAGAGGTGCTATTTTTTTGGATGAGACATTAAACCGAGGCCCTGTTTACTGTTCAAGTGGATGTAAAAGGTCCCGTGGCAATACTCGAAGAAAAGCAGGGGAGTTTTCCTGGCTAAAGTCATCCATCACCTAAAGGCATCATAAATAGATATTCTGGTCATTAGTCTTTTTGCGGAACCTTGTGCACAAATTGGCGGCTGTATTTTACAACTTTGAGGATGTGGTATGACTTTGTATAAACGTGCTTGCGCCCTCCTTCCCTTTGAGTTTGCAGAATAAAGCTCCCTTGAGCCCCCAAATATACTCCTACTCCTCAACCTCAGCAGAGCACTGCCTGGTGCACTTGCTGTTTGTACACTCGAAGGTTGATTGGTTGGTCTGACCAGTCCCTGCAAAAGGATGACTCATTAGTTTACTCTCTCTGTCCTCAACCTATGGTGAAATGGCTCTCTGGAAAGCTGTTCATGCAGTGGAGGTAAAACTAATATGACTGAGCTGCTCTCCACAATGCATCATAACGATAATGCCCAAACATTTGAAACATTTAGGAGATTTTATTTGTTTACATAAGTGGGTGGAATATTTTGAGTTTCTTAACTCCGAGGACTGCACTGGCCTTTCTACACAGAAATATAACTTGTTATGATCTCTGCATCTATTTATTCTCCTCTAATATATTATACTCCTGTGATGTATTGTTCATCATTAGTAACTTCCACAGAAACATTTGCAGCCTACGTGTATTTGATTTGGAGAATACTTGACTGGCTGTTGAATGCAGAATGTGTTCTGTATTAAGGGGCAGCATGCATATAACTCTTGAATGAGTTACTTGTTTCCCCACACGTTCGGGACAAATTCTGGATTCAACTTTTATTGCAAATATTACTGTAAAATCTGGTGCACATGTCACATTTTCATGCATGTTTTTATATATAGGAGTGGCTTATACACTTGTAGATTTGCATGTTGTCACCCAATGGTGCAGTAAAATAGAAGAGGAGGAAAAATGGCCAGGTAAGAATCTAAAGGCCAAAGCTGCGCTCTCATATGGTCTTCGCTTCATGTAAGATTCCTTGTTGTAGGTTACTTATAGACTAGGTTGGCCGGATCTTAAAGGGACACTTGCACCAAGTGATACTTGTGACTTAAGCTGAAAGACCAAACAGCATTCCAGCCAGTCTGTGACCAAATTTGTAGGTGAAAAGGAATGTATAGCACTGCTATTGTTAGATCCCATAGCACTATTTGAAGAACAGAGAAGTTCTCCCTGGTGTCCTGGCTAATATTTGTTCCTCAACCAACATCACTAAAACAGATTATCTGGTCATTATTGCTGTTTGTGGGCGCTTGCTGTGTGAAAATTGGCTGCCGTGTCTCCTACTTTACAACAGTGACTACACTTCAAAAGTACTTAATTGGCTGTAAAAGCACTTTGGTTTTGGCCCTGAGTTCGTTCTTCATTACAATCATTGAGCTATTTAACACACGCTTTTTGCATGCTATCCAAATATTGATAAAGCAGAGCAGTTTTCAGTCTAGAGTGGCTAAACTAAAGAAAGGGAAACTTCACTTCCCACTCCATAAATATAACTAATGCAGAAGCCAGGGAAAACAGGGAGGGGTGCAAACAGAAAGTGCTTGTAAAATGGAGCAGGGAGGTAATGTGATTAAACTCCAACAGTGATCTTGTACAGTGATAGAAATCACCATTGCTCATATAAATAGAGGAGGAGAAAGCGGTGATGTTACTGGACTCGTTTTAGTATATTTGCACCAATGTGCTGTAGAAGAAAAAGTGGCACTTGAATCTGTATTTTCACGTTGTACCAATAGATTACTTGTGTGATGCTCTTAATTCACCTCTTCAAATTACTGCCACCAGTGACTGACCTGTAATCACTGGTATCTCAGACCTGGTGGTATACAGCTCAAAATGCTCTTTCCAGGCTCAACCCAAGTCTGGATGGAGAGTGGACCTAGCATGAAAATTTCACACACCTGCCAGTTTCCCCAAATTCTGGTGACACTACCAGAAAAGGTAGACAATCTGAAATATCAATATTTGTAATGAAGGGGCAAACTGCATTGCTTTGCTGTATTAGTGTCAACCAGTATTACTGAGTGGAGGTGCTTATAATTTTAAAATGCAGAAATTCAGAGGGGAAGTCCAGATCGTACAAGTACTGAAGCATTTGGTTTAAAATGCATCTCGTGATTAATGACTGCATGACAAGGTGCCAAGGTTAGAAATTGATAGTGTGTTTCGGACTGATGTCAGTAAGCACTTCTGCATATAGGGAATATCTTCCAAGTAGGATAGTGGAGGCAATAACTCTCAGCATTTAGAGTAGGAGAAATCACAGATTTATGTAGAAAGAGGAGCTGGATGGGCAAAGGGCCACCCCTTATCTCTACTTCTCCATGAGATATCCCAAGGACTCTTATTGTGTTCTTGTTTTGTAAACAGTTACCAGCTCAGATTTACACTTCAGCGTCTGTTGATGTGCTTCTCAACACGTAGGTATGAGACGGGGAAGCTTATTTTTCTTTCTTTTCCCCTCCTGAATTCTGATCTTCTGCGTCTTTGATACACGTTCATCTTGGACAGTACATTGATCTCCTCAGTCTGAATCCACTCGCGCTCAGTCAGAAATACTTAGTAATGAGTTTGACCTTTTTAAAAATTGTTGAGGTATTCAACCTTGGATCAGTGCGATTTTTGGCTTGCAGTGAAGTACTTCTAGGTCATGGAACTTTACAAACTCTTTCATGGAATTCTTATAGGATTAACCTACTCTCCAGACTGAGGAGTAAAGAGCATTCTAGCAATCAATCGCTGTCCAGCTTGCAGATGAAAGTGTGTGTGGTTTAGGAATACTTGATTTGGTTTCCAATGGAGCAGAAATTCTTCAGAATTAATTAACTACATTTCCTGGGGAGAAGAAATACGAACATATGAATTAAGAGCAGGAGTAGGCCATTCAGCCCCTCGGGCCTGCTTTGCCATTTGATAAGATCTTGGCTGATCTGATTGTGACCTCATCCCTACTTTCCTGACTACCCACTATAACCTTTGACTCCCTTGTTAATCAGGAATCTATCTAACTCTGCCTTAAAAATATTCAATGACCCTGCCTCCACTGCTCTCTGGGAAGGGAGTTCCACAGACTCACGACCCTCCTGAGAGAAAAAATTTCTCCTCATCTCAGTCTTAAATGGGAGACCCCTTATTTTTAATCTGGCCCCTAGTTGCAGGTTTAGATCCAGATGTTGTAAAGGGTGTGCCTAAGCAGAGTGACCACAGACAAGATAATTTCTCACTATCTCTATCATTAGCTGTTCTGTTTTAGCATGGTCCTACTGATTAAACAGGTTCTCCACAAGATTAGCACAGTAAGGATTCTGATCGGTGCATTAGGATCAGTCTTTCTTTTGCTTGCAAATATAAAATATTGAGCTCCTCAATGCCTGTATTGGTTAAATGCACTGCCTGGTGTAGCATTGGCTGCACAAATGAGGGAGGTCCCTGGTTTTATCCCTGATCTCAGATGGGGAGGTGGTTTGGTTGTTGCAAATGGCATCAGCACCACTGGGTTAGGGAGGGGAGCAAATAAATCGCAGCTCCCACTCCTGATCCCTATTCAGGGGTGGTGGTGGGGGGTGAAATCACATCGCATCATTTGCATGCATGTTATCATAACTGAAATATCGTCCAATCCTCTGGCTCTTCCCTCTTCCACTCCTAAAAAGTTTTGCCAAATACTTTTCCACACAGACAATGCCCCTTTTAATAGATGGTGACCTGTGAGCAGGCCCCAAACCTCCCACAGGCGCTCTCTACAAAGATGTTCTGTCCCAGCGATTAGAGGCATAATGAACCTAGAAAAGATGGGAGGGGGCTGTGATAAGAGCAGACGACAAACTTCCACATTCCCAGGACTTGTTTCTGAAACCTTAGGTTTTAAGGCTGAGGGAAGTGAGGGTGGAAATTTGCGGCGGTACTGGCCATAATCTTCCAAACGTCCTTGGATACGGGGGTGGTGCCAGAGGACTGGAGAATTGCAAATGTTACACCCTTGTTCAAAAAAGGGAGTAAGAATAAACCCAGCAACTACAGGACAGTCAGTTTAACCTCGGTGGTGGGGAAACTTTTAGCAACGATAATCCAGGACAGAATTAAGTCACTTGGACAAGTGTGAATTGATTAGGGAAAGCCAGCACGGATTTGTTCAAGGCAAATCGTGTTTAACTAACCTGATAGTTTTCTGATGAGGTAACAGAGAAGGTAGATGAGGGCAATGCAGTTGATGGGGTATATATGGACTTTCAAAAGGTGTTTGATAAAGTGCCGCATAATAGGCTTGTCATTAAGATTGAAGCCCATGAAATAAAAGGGCAATAGCAGCATGGATACAGAATTGGCTAAGTAACAGGAAACAGAGTAGTGGTGAACAGTTTTTTGGACTGTAGGGAGATGTACAGTGGTGTTCCTCGGGTCAGTACGAGGACCACTGCTTTTTTTGACACATATATTAATGACTTGGACTTGGGTGTACAGGGCAAAATGTCCAAATTTGCAGATGACACAAAACTTGGAAGTGTAGTGAACAGTGAGGAGGCTAGTGATAGACTTCAAGAGGACATAGACAGGCTGGTGGTGTGGGTAGACATGTGGCAGATGAAATTTAACGCAGAAAAATGTGAAGTGATACATTTCGGTGGGAAGAATGAGGAGAGGCAATATAAACTAAAGGGCACAATTCTAAAAGGGGTATAGTAACAGAGATCTGGGGATATATGTACACACATCGTTGAAGGTGGCAGGGCAGGTTGAGAAAACAGTTAAAGAAGCACGCGGGATCCTGGGCTTTATAAATAGAGGCATAGAGCACAAAAGAATGGAAGTCATGATGAACCTTTTTATAAAACATTGGTTCGGCCACAACTGGAGTATTGTGCCCAGCTCTGGGCATCGTACTTTAGGAAAGATGTGAAGGCCTTAGAGAGGGTGCAGAAGAGATTTACTAGAATGATTCCAGGAATGACTGACTTTATTTACGTGGATAGACTGGAGAAGTTGGGGTTGTTCTTCTTGGAACAGAGAAGGTTGCGAGGAGATTTGATCGAAGTATTTGAAATCATGAAGGGCTTAGACAGAGTAGATAGAGAGAAACTGTTCCCATTGGCAGAAGGGTCAAGAGCCAGAGGGCATAGATTTAAGATGATTGGCAAAAGAACCAAAGGTGACATGAGGAAAAACTTTTTCAAGACAGCGAGTTGACAGGATCTGGAATGCACTGCCCGAGAGGGGGGGGGGGGTTGTGGAGGCAGATTCAATTATGGCTTTCGAAAGGGAACTGGTTAAGTACTTAAAAGGAAAAGATTTGCAGGGCTACGGGGATTGGGCGGGGAGTGGGATTAGCTGGATTGCTCTTGCGTACAGCCGGCACGGACTCGATGGGCCGAATGGCCTCCTTCCATGCTGTAACCTTTCTATGATTCTAACCGTTAAATGGTTTCAGCAGTCATGTGGCCTGTGAACTGAAGTATAATCAATCTAGTGTGCAGGAAAATGTTCTTAATAAAACATTGAGATATCTTGAGGGCTTGTAATGAGGAACTTCCCTGTAATCTTTGTCAGGAGAGCTGTAATAATGGGAACTACAACAGGTGGTTGGTGACTCATTCGGAGCATCGAACCGGCTCACTCAAAACTGGCTTCCTTGACGATATATCGTATTTGATAATTAAATGAGGTTCAAGTCAGTAAAACCGCCAGGTCATACACTTGTTTTGGGTCAGCACGTAAATCGCACAACCAAATCAATGATTTAGATATGCATAGAAGTTACAACATGGCACTAGGCCATTCAGCCCAACCAGTCCATATCTGTATTTACCTTTCACCCGAGTAAATAGTCCTGATCATAATTGCCTACCGTGTTCCTGTTTTGCTTAGTCCTCTTTTCCTTCTTCCATTTATCAAGTCTCATCTTGAATGTTGACCTCAAGCACTAACCCTGAAAGTGAATTCCCAGCCTCACAACTCTCTGCTCTCTGTTCTAAATGTCTTGCATTTAATCTTGTATCTATGGTCCCTCATCTTTGAACGGCTGGAAACCGTTTGCTTCTATCTACCCATGTCCTATTCTTTCATAATTTTAAACACTTCCATCATATTGCCATGTGATCTGCACTGTTCTGGTGAAAAAAAGCCTCAGTTTTTCAAGTCTTTCATTGTATTTGTATTTCCTCTTATTAGGTAGATTCCGAGTCAATCTGTGTTGTACCATCTCTTAAAACCTCAATATCCTTCCTATAGTGCAGAGCCCAATACTGCACACAATTCACTGACTGAGATTTTATATAGGCTTATTACCTTTTGGCTTTTATATTCTATACCTCTTGTGAAAAAACCTAGAATTCCATTAGTTTTTAATGGCCTCATCAACCTGAGGTGATGTCCTGTGAATCTGTACTTCCAAATCCATAGCACCAATCATGCTTCCAATCAGAGTATAATTACCACTGTTGTTTTATCAAATGTATCACCTTGCACTTCCTGATATTGGATTTCATCTGCCACTTTTTAGATCGTTCTCTGACCTTATCAACTTCCCTTTGCAGCTTCCTTTGGTCTTCTGAAGAATTAACTACTTCTAACTCTTCAGGCATGTGGTAATTTCATCCTTAAAAGTTCTCAAAAATGTCCCTACCACTGGCCTGTAATTACCCAGATTATTTCTAACTCCCTCTTTAACAATAAGTACTACACTGGCCACTCCTCAGTTCTCCAGCACATATCTACACTCGAGCCCTGAAATAGAATTTCTAGGGCCTCAGCAATTTTCTCCTTTTTCTCACCCAGGATCTTAGGATGTATCCTTTCAGGGCCCTGGTGCTTTGTCTCATTTTAGCCTAAGACTGATCAATTTCAAAATTGACAGTCCAGTTTTTGGTGACAGTTGGGAGCATCAAAATGGATCAGTTGTGATCACTGCACCAAACACTAATTTTTATTAATTGTCCATCTCCTCTCCAAAGAGAGTTGCTAGTCCTTTCATTAACTTATTCTGGTATGGGCTAGCATTTCAAGTACACCATTGAAAACTGGGCAGATCAGGTTGATGCCACTTACTGCAGCGCTTCTAGCTGTTAACTTTGTAGCTTTTTAAGGATCGAACTGGGATCCTTCTACTTTATATGGCTGAGCAATTTGCAAATCAACGGAGCCATTGGAGGAGCCGCAATCTGTTTATAGTCTACTTTAGAGTATTGGTGTTACAGCTGGGTTGCAGATGAATCTTCTGCTCCTTACCCTGCTAAATAAACAAGAATATTGTGACTGGCATTTTTAGGTTTGGTCACCAAGGTTTGAGAGATTTCAACCACTGTTGGCTAACTAGCTGAACAAAATTAACAGGATATTTGAATTAACAAAGTAAGCCAAGACATGCCTACAGTGACTCTTGTTTTAGAGAGAGGAACTCATTCTCCAGGCTCCATTGCAACTGCCGATTTAATATAAAGAGCTCCAATAAGAAAGGTCAGGAGAGCAATAGTGATTGGGGAGCAGAAAGGCATTTCTACAGCTGCAGATGTGATTCTAGGATGGTATGTTGTTTCCCTGGTGCCAGGTCAAGGATGTCACTGAGCGGCTGCAGAACATTCTGGGCGGGAAGAGGAAGGAGAGAGTGAACAGCCAGAGGACGTGGTCCATATCGGTACCAACGACATAGGTAGAAAGAAGGATGAGGTCCTGCAGGCAGATTTTAAGGAGTTAGGAAAGAGATTAAGCAGCAGGATCTCAAAGGTAGTAATCTCTGGATTACTCCCGGTGCCACACGCTAGTGAGTATAAAAACAGGAGGATAGAGCAGATGAATGCATGGCTGGAGAGATGGTGCAGGAGGGAGGGCTTTAGATTCCTGGGGCATTGGGACCAGTTCTGGGGAAGGTGTGACCTGTATAGGCTGGATGGGTTGCACCTCAATGGAGCTGGGACCAATGTTCTTGTGGAGAGATTCGCTAGTGCTGTGAGGGGGTTTAAACTAATTTGGCAAGGGGATGGGCACCAGGATGTAGCAATGGAAAGAAGAAACAAGGGGAACAAAGGATCGGGTGAGTCAGATAGTACTAGAGAAAGAAATAGTACAGGATTAGGTGGGATCAGACTAAGAGAGAGTACAAGAAAGTCTAAGACTAGTTTGTAGTGTGTGTGTAAACACACAAAGTGTGGTAAACGAGGTTGGTGAGCTGGAGGCGTAAATAGCCACATGGGAATATGATGTTGTGGTGATAACGGAGACCTGGCTCAAAAAAGGTCCGGATTGGGTACCAAATATTGGATACAAGGTGTTCAGGAAAGATAGGGAAGGAAAGAAAGGAGGGGGTGTGGCAGTATTGATTAAGGAGAATATTGCAGTACTGGGGAGAGAGGATGTTCTGGAGGGGTCAAGGACAGAATCTATTTGGTTAGAGTTAAGAAACAACAGAGGTGCTATTACACTACTGGGTGTATTCTATAAGCCACCAACTAGTGGGAAGGATATGGAGGAGGGAAATTACAGAGGTGCAAAAGCTATGGAGTAGTGATAACTGGGGACTTCAACTATCCTAATATAGACTGAGATGATAATATAAGGGGCAAAGAGGGGGAGGAATTTTTGAAATGTGTTCAGGAGAACTTTCTTAACCAGTATGTTTCCGGCCCAACGAGGAAGGAGACATTTGCTGGACTTGGTTCTAGGGAATGAGATGGGCCAAGTGGAGCAAGTGTCAGTGGGGCAACATTTAGGGAACAGTGATCATGGTATCACAAGGTTTAGAATAGCTATGGAAAAGGACACTAAAGTAAAAATACTCAATTGGAGGAGGGCCAATTTCAATGGGATGCAAACAGATCTGGCCCGGGTAAATTGGAATCAAAGATTGGCGGGCAAACTGTAATTGCACAGTGGGCGGCCTTTAAGGAGGAAATGGTTCGGTACAGTCTAGGCACATTCCCACGAGGCAGAAAGGTAGGGCAACTAAAGTTAGAGCTCCTGGATGACAAGAGATAGTGAGTAAGATGAAATGGAAAAAAGGGACGTATGACAGATGTCCGGTTGATAACACAAGTGAGAACCCAGGCAGAATACAGAAAGTTCAGAGGGGAAGTGAAAAAGGAAATATGAGAGGCAAAGAGAGAGTATGAGAATAGACTAATGGCCAACATAAAAGGGATCCAAAGGTCTTCCATAGGCATGTGGACGGGTTGTAAGAGGAGGGATGGGGCTGATTAGGGACCATAAAGGCGATCTATGCATGGAGGCAGAGGGGATGGCCGGGGTACTAAATGAGTACTTTGCATCTGTCTTTACCAAGGAAGGTGAAGTTGCCACAGTCTCAGTAAAGGAAGACATAGTTGATATACTGGATGGGCTAAAAATTGATACAGAAGAGTTACTAGAAAGACTAGCTGTACTTAAAGTGGATAAGTCACCTGGTCTGGATGGGATGCATCCTAAGTTGCTGAGGGAAGCAAGGGTGGAAATTGCAGAGGAACTGGCCATAATCTTCCAAACATCTTTTAGATATGGGGGTGGTGCCAGAGGACTGGAGATTTGCAAATGTTATACTTTTGTTCAAAAAAGGGTGCAAGGATAAACCCAGCAACTATAGGCCAGTCAGTTTAACCTCAGTGGTGGGGAAACTTTTAGAAACAATTCTGTCCCGGATTATCAACAGTCACTGGGATGATTGTGGATTGATTAGGGAAAGCCAGCACGGATTTGTTAAAGGCTAACCTGATAGTTTTTTGATGAGGCAACAGTTGAGGGTAGATGAGGGCAATGTGATGTGTATATAGACTTTCAAAAGGCATTTGATAAAGTGCTGCATGGTAGGCTTATCATCAAGATTGCAGCCCATGGAATAAAGGGGGCAGTAGCAACATGGATACAGAATTGGCTAAAAGACAGGAAACAGAAGTGGTGAACGGTTGTTTTTCGGACTGGAGGGAGGTGTACAGTGGTGTTCCCCGGGGGTCGGTGCTTTTCTTGATATGCATTAGTGACTTGGACTTGGGTGTACAGGGCACAATTTCAAAATTTGCAGATGAGACAAAACTTGGAAGTGTCGTAAATAGTGAGGAGGGTAGTAATAGACTTCGAGGACGTAGACAGGCTGGTGGCATGGGCGGACACGTAGCAGATGAAAGTTAACGCAGAAAAATGCGAAGTGATACATTTCGGTAGGAAGAATGAGGAGAGGCAATACAAACTGGAGAGCACAACTCTAAAAGGGGTACAGGAACAGAGAGATCTGGGTGTTCATGTGCACAAATTGTTGACGGTGGCAGGGCAGGTTGTGAAAGCGGTTTAAAAAAGCATACAGGATCCTGGGCTTTATAAATAGAGGCATTGAGTACAAAGGTATGGAAGTCATGATGAACCTTTATAAAACACTGGTTCATCCACAACTGGAGTATTGTGTCCAGTTCTGGGCACTGCACTTCAGGAAAGATGTGAAGGCCTTAGAGAGAGTGCAGAAGAGATTTACTAGAATGATTCCAGGGATGAAGGACTTCAGTTACGTGGATAGACTGGAGAACCTGGGATTGTTCTCCTTGGAGCAGAGAAGGTTGCGAGGAGATTTGATCAAGGCATTCAAAATCATGAAGGGTGCAGATAGAGAGAAACTGTTCCCATTGGCGGAGGGGTCAAGAACCAGAGGACATAGATTTAAGGTGATTGGCAAAAGAACCAAAGGTGACATGAGGAAATCTTTTTTTACACAGTGAGTGGTTAGGATCTGGAACGCACTGCCCGAGGGGGAGTTGGAGGCAAATTCAATCATGGCCTTCCAAAGGGAACTGGATAAGTACTTGAAAGGAAAAAAATTGCAGGGCTACAGGGATAGTGCGGGGGAGTGGGACTAGCTGGATTGCTCTTGCAGAGAGCCGGCGAGGTCCAGATGGGCCGAATGACCACCTTCTGTGCTGTAACCTTTCTATGATTCTATATCTTCTAGTTCCGAGAATTGATTCCTTTTTTTAAAAAAAAATGTTACGGGTTACATTCATAGCATTTTCTGAGAACAGCCATTTACTGCTTTGGAGCAAATAGTTCATGCCACCTCACAAATGTCAGAATGGGGTAGTGACTGAGCCCAAGAGAGTTTGACATCAGTAGTTTTATTGCAAATATTAGCCTCTTTCCCGCTTTTCCAAGTTGATTGGTTTGCAAACAAAATGAGGCATGCTCTGTTGCATTTTACAATAGATTGAAGGTGTGGACTGTATTATGCGCCATCCCAGTTAGACTGGTCCCCATATGTTTAATATTTGGACATTTGTTATTTCATAGCTGTATATATGTAGTGCAACAAATGGCATATTTTAAGTGAGTTTGCCGCAGGAAGATTTGTGAGTGATTGACTGTTGCCAGTACATGAAACATTCAGCAGACCCCTGATATTAATTCAATAGGAACATTCTATTCTCTGATTCAAAGGGAAGGTAAGTTAAGGGGGAGTACTCTTTGGCCCAGAATTTCATTGAAAGTTTCAGCGTAATAGTGATGCGCTGTTTTTTTTCCTGAGGAAATTCATTCATAATTGATTTATGCCGATTTTATGCTGAAACATCAAATTTCTTCGATTGTTTGCGCTGCTTCTGTGATACCCCCTGCCCCTCACTTACATAGCTCTTCCCCTTCCTGTGAAAGACAAGCTCATGTGACTTTCCTGGATTTACATCAATAATGCGCTGGCATAGATCCACGCCCAAATATTTAGCCACAGCACAGCCTGATATCGGCGTAACTGAGATTTCTGGAGTTTGATGGCTTTTTATTTTCTTTTTCTTACCGAGACCAACTATACTTTACCAAAGTGATGGTAATCTCGGTGCACCTGAAATTTCTCAGACCCCTCCACGTATACAGAGGGACTAAGCAGCTGGAGTGGCCCTCCCAATGGGCATACACCTGTTCTGCATGATCATGGAAGAGGAGCAGGCAATAGGCTCTGAGAGTGAGGTGCTATGGCAGAAGGCACTGACTGAGTGAAATCACGAGCACAACAACAGTGCAATGACATCTGGTAGGGATGCTAACATCAAGGTAATTCTGAATAATTCAAACTTTAACGATGTTAACAATGGCGTTTTGACGCTAGTGTTGGATGTTGCTCAAATTGACACCATGGTGAAGGTGTGCAAACTAATCATTGTTACTGGACATACCAATGCAGCCGTTGCCTTTTCAATTGCATCTCGAAATGAGAGGCTCAACCAGAAATAAATTACTCTCCAGTCACGACGAAAGGTCTTTGACCTGAAACGTTGCCTCTCTTTCTTTCTCCACAGATGCTGCCTCACTTGCTGAGCTTTTCCAGCATTTTCTGTTTCTATTTCAGATTCTACGATGCTGGTTTTCTCCATTTTCTTTGCCCTCTTATCTTGTTCTTCCCAAGGTCACCCAACCAGCCTTCAATTAAGTATCAATGGGCCAATATCTAATGGTACTATGTGTATTTTCTTTATCAGAGTCTCCAGCATGATAAGCTGAGTCCCACTCAAGTGTATCAGTTGAAAAAGCAAATGCATGGAGTTCTCTGCTGTTTAAACTACATAGTAACCCTTTGCTACCCTCGTCTCCCAATACTCCCCTCCAACAAGAAGTGCAATCTTTATTACTAAGATTGAGACCATCCATTTAGCTGCCTCTGCCAATGCTCTCCCTGCCCGCCCCCCCACCTTGCCCACCAAAGTAAACTTCCTCCAAGGATCCCCCCTGCCCTACCTTTTGAACTTATATCTTTCTCTAGCTTCTCTCCTATCTCCCTTTATCTTGTCCATGAGACCCACCTTGTGCTCTCTCGACCCCATCCCCACCAAACTGCTGATCATCCAACTTCCTTTTCTGTCCTTGTGCTAGCTGACGTTTTAAATGGTTCCCTCTCCTCAGGTACTGCCCCCCCCCACCCTCCATTTCAAAACCACCATCACCTCCAGCCTCCTTAATAAATCCACCCTCAACCTCTCTGTCCTTAAACTGCCACCCCATCTGCAACCTCCCTTTGCTCTCAAGCCCTTAACTTGTTGTGAATTCCCAAAACTATGGCCATCTTTCTACATCCTGCCCCTTGGTGACCTCATCCAAAAGACGTGGCATCAGGTTCCACATGTACGCTCTACCTCTCCACTGCCTCTGTGTCGTCAGCCTGCTTGTCCAACATTCAGTCCTGGGTGAGGCACAGTTTCCTCCAGTTAAACATTGGAGAGACCACAGCCATTGTCTTCAGAGTGTTCGCAGCCTCGATGTCCTGTTTGAATCTGAACTAAGCTTCCAACCCCATATCCTTTCCATTGTGTGTTTAAATCTCTCCAGACTCTCTCGGGGGGTAATTTTAACCCCTGAGTACGGGTAGGTTGGGGGTGGGTGGGCAGTAAATTTGTTGATTTTTCTCCAGTGGGACCACAACCCGGCTCCAACACGCCCACTTCCGGGTTTAACACAGGCACGTTTGGATGCATGCGCGCATCTGAAATCCAAAGTTGCGTCTCCTATTAATGTCGATGGGCGGATCATTAAAGAGGCAATTTACCTACTTCAAATACTTGTAGGTAATTTTTGCAGATTCTGAATCTGAAATGCCCTACCTGCTTGGGTTTCCCATGGCTTCTCTAACTCGTCAGTGAAATGGAGGCGCGATTCATGCAGACGTTGATTTGGCCCTTTAAACCTGTTGTTGACACATCTCAAGAAAAGTGCAGGGATTGCATCTGTTCTCTCAGGCAAATGTTTGGCTGAGCGTTTTGTGTTGGGTCTCTATATTCAGTTTATTTAATTGAGCAATGGCTGGAAGAGTGAATAATCAATTGTTAACATCTTGAATCAATGTTGAGTATGTACACAAGCTTACATTTCTAAGAATGATGACAACATCTGAAATATTGGAATATTCAGCGGTCAAGTTACTTGAAAGAATCATAACATTTTGTAAGGACTTGACTGTTTTGCTAATAAAAAATTATAGAACTTCAAATGTGTTTCCAATTCTCATCCATTATTTGCCTTTGTGTGGTCCATCTCTTCCCTTTTTCTGGCTTCCCTTCTCTCCATCTTTGGCAATAGGCTTTCCATGAATATTTATTATAAGCTTGGACTCCCACAACTATTTGGATTGTGTTTCTTCCCACCCCACTTCCAGTAAATATTTCATCCCTTTCTCTAATTTTCTCCTTCTCTGGTGTGGAAAATGGATTTATTAGAGAGCAAATATGACAGAGTTCCTAAGTTCCTAAAGGTGTCTCTTCCTCAGCTGAGTCTTCCCTCAGCAGTGGTTGATGGACCCTTGGGAGAATAAACTATATGTTCTGACTGGCATGTTCTGGAAAACTAGCAAATACTGACACATGAAAACAAGAAATTAGACTGAGTGCAGTGGAACAAGGTTGGTCTTAACTAAGCTGCAGGTATGCCCAACACTCAATCACTGTTATTGCTGGGAGAAAATCTAAAGATACACACATAGTTTTGCAGCAGTTAGAAATTACTGATGGGGATAAATAGTCAAGTCTTCAGCCTTATAAGGGCTGGATTTTTCTCCATGATCCCAGCTGAAATTGAGAAAATGAGTTACGAGGCGTCCTATCACCTCCCCATCCTGACCTGCATTTTCCTTCTCCTCGGACTGCTGTTGGGCGCTCCTTCCCTACCTACTGCATACAACCTGAATGGGGGGGGGGGGGGGGTGAGCGGGGGTGGGTGGGTGGTTGGTTGGTGGAAGCAGAGAGGCTGGTGTCCCAGCCCAATCTCCTCCCATTTACCCTTCTTGCTATTCCTCCCGGGGCCCACCTGGTGGAAGATAGCGTTAGGCTCGGAGCAGCAGCAGTAATGCTTCGAAATCTCCTGATGGAGGGAGAGGGCCACTTAGAGGCCTGTTCTCCTGCCGCTTCAGCCCAGTGGACTTGCCTCTTTAGGACTAAAAATGATTTCTGCCTTCTCTGGAGCTCTTCTGCCCCTTTTTTTAAATGCCTGGTTTCCTCTTGTGCTGTAGTGGTTATCCTGCCACAACTCTAGGCTTTTCCTGTCTTGCAGTAATAGGCACCCTCTTGGTGGTAGGGGTCCCACTTCTATGAAGAAGATCCAGTCCTCCGTTTCTAGAGGGTGCCCAGAAAATATATGTTTTGAGACTTCATTTTTTGGCATTTCGAACCCTACTGTAACTCTGCCTTTTAAACCCAAATAATTATCTTGGAAAATCTGTAGGTAATCTGAAAATAAAAGCAGTTTAAGGGACTTCAATATAACTTTACATTGTCCTTTCTTTGGGAATGTAATATCTTGTTAAACTGCAAACTGAAATCTTTTAAGAAATGCACCTTTTTAATAATTCCAACCGGCACTGCGCTCTACATTCACAAAACAAAACTGGCTCCATTTTGCTTCTGTCCCTGTCTTTGTTCCCGGATCCCACAGCAGTTGGGGAAACTATCTGAATTGAAGGCATACTGATATAACTTTTTAAATAGCTTTGGGAAGATAGAATGAGTCAATGATGTTGAAACGAGGCTTAGACCCAAGTTCTTATGATGGGTCACAACAAAACAGTAACCTGCCTTTTCCTCTTTCAGAAGCTGATCACCATGCTGTGCATTTCAGACATCTTGTGCGAATTAAAATCTTCAGATACGTGAGGGTAGAAATCACTGTTGCCGATTTTAAAAAGATGTTTTTATATTATTCGAGTGCTGCCAGGTTCCCCAAGTGCAGATTTTTGCACAGCTGGCTTCAAGCCAAATGTGAATTTGCCAGGACTCGCTAAGACCATCTGCCTGGAAAGAGCTGCTTTAAAACACACAGCTTACAGCTGGCTGTGAGAGACCTGTGATTGGAGAGCATGGAGCACAGGTCTTGTACAATGTAAAAGAAATTAATAACACAGCGCCTAACATGTTTGTACGTTTCTCTGTCTACTATTTTGCTGTGGAGATGCCGGTGATGGACTGGGGTTGACAATTGTAAACAATTTTACAACACCAAGTTATAGTCCAACAATTTTATTTTAAATTCACAAGCTTTCGGAGGCTTCCTCCTTCGTCAGGTGAACAATGTGAAAACATTTTCACATCGTTCACCTGACGAAGGAGGAAGCCTCCGAAAGCTTGTGAATTTAAAATAAAATTGCTGGACTATAACTTGGTGTTGTAAAATTGTTTACTATTTTGCTAGTGGTGTTTAAATTTTAAAAAATGGGTTAATGACCCCCATTAACTAGTAGAAAGAGGAATGTCATCCAAATAAGTTAAACTACTATGAGCACCAGAAATACAATATTTTGGCCATATTGCTATATTGACCCCCTTTCTCAAAAGTTTATTGTACTGGAAATAAAAAATCATTGCACGCTGCAATTATTTTGTAGGAACAGTCATGGCGGTAAATTTTTGCACTGATTTTTCTTGTGCAAAGTTAACTAGGGGACACATGGGTAGAAACACTGGACTCACTGTCAGCTTAATAACACTGGGTGGCATGTAAGCTAGTCTCATTCACAGGACTGAGCGTTCAACTTTGGCGGGGGCGTTATCGGGTTGGTTGCCTGATATTCCTGTTTATCACAATGGTAATTGGGGAGGTGGAGGTGGAGGTGGGGATTTATTTTGGCTGTAATTCTGTGCCTGGGCAGGAAACTCTGTTACACATCATAATCTGTCAGTAAAGCTTAGAGGAAGTTTCTTTTTGGAGGACCATAACTTCTTGTTATTGAGACAGCTGTCACTCAGCCTGTCTGTGAGTTCAAGATTTTTGTTTTAAACTTCAGGAAAATCACATCGACATGAGCATTATCAAAATTAAACTAATCAATTTAACAAGTAAACAAATAAAAGGCCTTGGTGAAATATAATCATGTCAATATTGCTGATATTAATGTATAACCCAATTTGAAGAGATCAGATTATTGCAATCTCACTTAAAATGCATTGAAACCAATATGTCTGCGATCGTTTTAGAATTGAAGGAAGATGCAGGTGTCGGTTGAACTAATAAACTCGGCTACTCAGCACTTTGCCTCCTAGAAAACAAATAACCCTTCTCTGAGGCAATCACATATGAATCAAGAGATGGATAATGCTTTAGAGTAAAGAGAAGATTTAATTTCTTGTGTAACTGCTTGAGACTTTACATGTATGGATAATAAAATATAAAAGGCATTTAATCCAAACGTGCATTTTATTTAATTAAACATCAGCATTCCCTGTACGTTACAAGGGTTTGCATAGCCTCTGAATTCTATCTCTAAGGGATGGAACAGTGAGAAACATCAACTTGCTACATTCTTAATACTTGGCAGTCTGTTGGAGGAGGTAATGGAGCATCCACTCTCTGACAGTATTGAGCTGATATGTGTCCCTTGCAGTCTAGTGAGAACTGGTTCACCATTTATAGGCCTCCTTCATTTCTAGGAACTTGGGATCTGGAATCTGAACTTTCTACCAAATCTAAATTGTGAATATATTTGAATATTTACCTCCTAATCATAGATAAACCATTGTAGCATTAATTTTTCTTGGCTCCAAATGCTGAATCACAATACACTTTGAATTGCTGGGAAATGCAACTTAAATGTAAAACAAAATCTCAGTTTCCTGGGGGAGTATGCCCTTGATTCCCCTGAGGAATTACATTTTATACCATCAGCATTCACTTTCCACTTCAAAAATTTCTAAATCCACCACTGCAAAAATTGCACTTTTGCCTACTAGTTTCCCCCCGCCATGATACAACTGATATCGGATGTAGCTGCACCTCAAGTTACATTAAGTCCATATGCCAATGTTCTCTCGTTGTAACTATGTCTCATCATATGTCATGCGTGAGGCGTTTAGGTTTTAGCTTTCACAGAAAAACAAACCCAAATACAAATCCTGAAATGCAATGTAATAGGAATTTAACTTGTACGGCAATATTGAAGTCGTGACCTTGGTCATAGGCCTTTACTCAAGGCTGTTTTTCAGTTCTATGTTTTTCGGGGCAGTGTCAGCTTTTTTTTTGAAACTGCTCGTCAGCTTTTCCGAATTTTGTAGGTTGGCGAGTGTGCTCGATGTTAACTCTGTCGGTTTCAGTTGTGCTGTTATGGTGATGGCGATTAGGCATTTCCCAAAAGGGAGAGGGAGAAAACTGGAAGATGAGCAGTCTATTGGGCCATTATTTCACAGCCAGTTTCGAGCAGTGCCTGGGAGCAGATCGCTTACCTTTTCTGGCAGAGAAATTAAATTTCTTCATGAGTGATTTCTCAGCTGATTTACTTATGGCGTTGTGGTCTCTCATTAACTAGGACCGTTTCTTTCTACCTTTATTTTTAAAGCTCAAGTTAGTCATAATAAAGGTATCAGATTTTGCCATATGGTCCCAAACCTGTAAACCATATCCGGTGTTAAAACATAATAAAAACATTCTTTAAAGGGATAGGGTGTGTGTTCTTTCCTTATTCTTTCTCCCCACCACCCCCTTCTCATCCTCCTAGTTGAGTAGGTAATCTAACAATTTAGAGTATGATCATGGTTCCTCTCTCACAATGGCCATTTCTCTCACTGAAAATGCAGGAATTTTCAAAATTATGGAAGGATAAATCCTATGTTGAGTTTGAAATACCAGGGGACAAGTGGGAGGTTTGGAGTATAAAGGGAAATTGGGCAGAAGTTATTTACACAATTGGTAATTATATATGCCAGCCAACCATCCGTGCTTAATGTGGATCATTAGTGTTCAGGAGGACCCTGTCTGTGTTGGACTAAATTCAGACTAGACCAGGTCCATCCCATAAATGCCTCTCCTACCTGTTGGTGCTCGTACTGTGATTGACAGTGCTGTACAGTGTGGATGGGAATTCTTGTAACCGTGAAGGGGGAGCTTTACCCCAAAAAGCTGTGGAGGCTGAGTCATTGAATACATTCAAGGCTGAGTTAGACAAATCTTTGATCAGCAAGGGGGTCAAAGGTTATGGGGAAACTGGAGTTGAGGTCAAAATCAGATCAGCCATGATCTCATTAAATGGCAGAGCAGGCTCGAGGGGCCGAATGGCCTACTCCTGCTCCTATCTCTTATGGAGCTGTGACACTTGGCAGTGGAGAAGAGGGTGGAGAGAGCAGTGCTTTTGGAAGGGTGTGGAAAGACTGGACTTCCTCCTCTTCTTTTCCACCCCACACTCCCTGCAGAGCCAAGTCAGTAAATCTTGTGCCTTCAGCATTTGTATCCCCTTTCAGATTTTCATGTTCTCGTGTGAAGCAATGTTGGCCAAGTTACAAGCGCGTGTCCCCTACTGTACTTGGTATAATTACTTGCTTTCGGATGTCATGAGCTTTCATTCAGGGTTGTTTGTTGAGTTGTCAGCTTTTCCAAATCTGTTGCTCAGCTTTTGTTAATGTTCTAGATTGGCAGGAATAAAATTATGGAATGAGTTACTGAGGGAGACTGTTGATGGGACAGTATAATTGGGTGGTTAGCTGGAAAGAGAAGGGATTGCCTGATAGTCCTACATATTCGCCTTCTTACCCTGAGATCAACTGAATAGTAATAGACTTTTTGGGCTAATGGGCGTTTGCGGATTGTAAAAAATTGTTATTCTTAAGTGCAGATGATGTAGAGGAAGCAATATTAATGTACAATTAGTGTGCAGCGTTGTGTTGCATTAGAAATAATAAAATGGCAGATTTAGGCCATGCTGCAAATTTACAGCACAGAAGGATGCCATTTATCTGTTCAATTGCAGCTGTCTATTCTAATTCCATTGCCATCTTTACCCATGTCCTTTCACGTTTACCTTGCATTGGTTAACCTCTAAATGTAGTCTTCTGCAGGCCAAAAAAAATGACCACTATGGTCTGCTTGTAATTAATATATATGTGAAAACTGGGGCCAATTAACCTCAGTAAATATCACGTGAGAAAAGTACTTTTGAAATATAGCTACTGTTGTAATGTAGGAAACATGGCAGCCAATTTGAGCACAGTTAGTTCCCGCAAACAGCAATGAGATAAATGACCAGATAATCTATTTTAGCAATGTTGGCTGAGAGATAAACATTGTCATGGGATCTTTTACATCCATCTGAAAAGGCAGATGGGGCCTCTGCTTAACGTCTCATCTGAAAGACGCAATCTCTGACAGTACACCGCTCTCTCGGCACTGCACTGGAGTGTCAGTCTAGATTTTGTGTTTAAATCTCTGGAGTGGGTCTTGAACACACAACCTTCTGACTATAGACCATGGTTCTTCACCCAAAAGGGCAGTTTTATCACCAAACTAATCAATACGTGAATTTCATCAAACCATTTAATCTCCGTGCTGATTCACATTTTGTGCCTAAGGCTATTAATAACACCCATGATGCAGTGAAGGACCCCATGGCAACCGTAAGCCACAAGTTCATCTGCAGGGGATACTGTAATTTTTTATATGCTTACAAAATCTTTTCAAAGCTAAAATATACTTGAGTTTACAGCATGGTTGATTCATCTGGTTGCCTCATGTACTGTTAAGATTGAAGAAGCCTAAAATTTACAGCAGTGTGAGTGGATACTGGTGAGATGTGATAGTTCCTTGGATCATTACAGCTGAGGGAGGAGGTGGTGGTGGGGGGTAGGGAGAAGGGAGAAACAGGAGATTAAACTAAACTACGTTTGATTGTACCATGCTCCAAAAATGTACACAGAGTGCAGAACCCGAGCCTGTCGCACCTTATTTGCTCTGAAATAACTGACCGCAAAGCAGGAATATTTTCTGCGAAGATTAAAAAAATGTTATGTTTCTTCCAAATGTTTAAGCTTGCCTTTGTTTTAGTTGATATCTCTGACTGAGCAAGTAGTTACATCTGTTGAAAAGTGTAACTTTTGAGCTAACTACAGAGTTTAAAAAAAAATTCTATCTATTATATGCGCATTTAAAATATCAAACTGAGCAATACAGCTCAGGAAGGGTTTGATCCCTGATGTGTTGAGTTCGCCCATCTAAGCGGGGCAACATTGGGAGTGCTATAGTTGGCCTCAACATTACTTGGATTCCTGGGGTTCTTAATCATAGCTATTCAGTGACCTCTGATAGAAAGGGAGTCTGCATTCCATTGGTTGGTCTCCTGGTTTGAATTGCCTGCCAACGCTTGCTATCTCTGCTCATGTGCGTTGGATGATTATTTGGACAACATACTGGTGTCTGGACCCAAACCCAAGCTTGTTATGCCATCATCATATGGCATGAAAATGTAACTGTTGAAAAGTTTCTATTTATCTCTTACAATTGAATTGCTGATGAGATTATGCCTTGATGCTGCAATTCCATACTTCTTCAAAATGATTACGGAGGATCTCAAAAAAAAAATGCGATCATTACATTTTTGCAGACTGTAGTTAGTCATGATTTCATCCGGTTTATCATACAGGCTAGTGTACACTAGCCGTCAATTAATGCTCATGAGGTGTGATTTGAGTTGTAAATTTTAGCTTGGGCTATTGTCACCTTTCATTAGCCCCTCCCTTTTGTAGTTGCCTCTCCCCTGAAGTGTATCTAAATAACGAAAAGTTCTGCATCAAGCATGGGTTTGTCATATTTAAGTCTGCATTACTCTTCAAATGTCATATCTTAAATCACCGTTACACTTCATTTCCAGAAGACAAAAAAAGGCAATTAGCTCATATAAAGAAAAAGAACAAACTTTAGCTCCTTTCATGACTTGAAGAGGTCTCAAAGCGATTCACAGCTGATGAAGTGCTTTTGAAATGTATTCACTGTTATAATGTAGGCACACGTGGCAGCCAATTTGCGCACAGCAAGGTCCCACAAACTGCAATGAGAGAGGTGACCAGATAATCTGTTTTAAACACCATATATCATATTCTTAAAATCAAAGCACAATTAATTACCACGAGGAAATTTATGTAGTATTTTCAAACAGGTAGGAAAAAGCTACCAAACAGAAACCCCCACCAAATTAATCAGTGCTTTTGGTGGTACTTGGTTTCTGAACTAGTCCGATGTAAATGTATAAATAAAATTACTAACCTAACCAATGCATTTAAAAAAAAATGGTCTAACACATAACAAAATAGTTAAAGTTGCCAATAAGATTTTAATTCCCTGTAGTTTCTATTTGGAGTCCTCCTCGTGTCCCAGGAGCTGGAGATAGGAGTTTTACTGCTTGTCTGTAGGCTCAATTATTTTCTCGCTTTATTTGCCCATTCTGTGCACCTGAGGTCTAGCTTAGGTGCATGGGGGAGGTTGCTGGGGTTTGAGAGTATGAAGGGCTAATGCTAGGGTGTGGAAGCAACGGAGCTGGAAGTTTGTGCATTTTGTAGAGCGGGAGGGAGGTGGGGGAACTATGGTGTGGTAGAAAGGAGAGTCTCTAAGTGTAGCTAACGGGCGTGCTGCATTGCTGCTCTCCAGTGAACAATAAGAAGTGCTGCACAGAAAATTAACCACAAACCTCTTCACATCTCTATACAGCTTATTTAATCCAAAGTGGCTGAGTAAGTTTGAACTGCAGTCCAGGTGTGTTGTAGCTGCTGATGACTATTTCGGATTTTAGTTCACACATTCTTACAGTAGCTATTGCTGTTAAATAGGATCAGTGCATAAACCTTCAATGCCCCCACTAAGGCACCACTCCATTAAGAGGCATTTACTATTGTGTTTTCTATATAATACATCACCATTCTCTGTTACAAAGCTGAAGTTTATATTTGACAACCCAAGTCTTCATTGTGGCAGGTATTAAACTCTTTTAGGATTGAAGGATGATTTTAATCACATAAGAAGAAATAGGAGCAGGAGCAGGCCATTCGGCCCCTCGAGCTTACTCCGCCATTCAATAAGATCATGGCTGATCATCTACCTCAACTCCACTTTCCCGCCCTATCCCCATATCCATTGATTCCCTTAGTGTCCAAATATCCATCGAACTCGGCCTTGAATATCCTCAACGACTGAGCATCCACAGCTCTCTGGGGTAGAGAATTCTAAAGATTCATACCCCTCTGAGTGAAAAAAATCCTCCTCATCTCAGTCCTAAATGGCCGACCTCTGATCTTGAGACTATGACCCCTAATTTTAGACTCCCTAGACCGGTGAAACCGCCTCTTAGCATCCACCCTGTCAAGCCCTCGAGGAATTTTATGCGTTTCAATGAGATCACCTCTCATTCTTCTAAACTCCAGAGAGAACAGGCCCATTTTACTCAATCTCTCCTTTTATAGGACAACCCTCTCATCCCAGGAATCAATCTAGTGAACCTTTGTTGCACCCCCTCTAAGACAAGTATATCCTTCCTTAGGTAAGGAGACCAAAACTGTAAGCAGTACTCCAGGTGTGGTTTCACCAGAGCTATATAATTGCAGCAAGAGCTCCTTACTCTTATACACCAACCCCCTTGCAATGAAGGCTAACATACCATTTGCCTTCCTAATTGCTTCATGTACAAGACTACCAACATTTTTTAGTCTCAACTTTTAAAAAAAAAAATATTGTTTTTCTATTTTTCCTACCAAGTGGATAATTTGACATTTCCCCACATTATACTCCATCTGCCACCTTCTCACCCACTCAACTTAACCTTTCTATATCCCTTTGCAGACTCTTTGCGTCCTCCTCACAGCTTACTTAGCCACCTAGCTTTGTATCGTCAGCAAACTTGGATACATTACACTCGGTGCCCTCACTTAAATCATTGATATGGATTGTAAACAGCTGAGGTCCAAGTTGTTCCTTGTGGTACCTCATTAGTTGCAGCCTACCAACCCAAAAATGATCCATACTCTCTGTTTTCTGTCTGTTAACCAATCCTCAATCCACACTAATATTATCCCCAATCCCATGAGCCCTATTCTTGTGTGGCACCTTATCATCGCCTTTTGAAAATCTAAATATACTACATCCACTGGTTCTCTCTTATCTACCCTGCTAGTTACATCCTCAAAAAACTCATAGATTTGTTAAACACTATTTCCCTTTCATAAAACTGTGTTGACTCTGCCTAATCATATTATGATTTTCTAAGTGCCCTGTTACTACATCCTTAATAATAGATTCTAACATTTCCCCTACTGCTGATGTCGGGCTAACTGGCCTAAGTTCCCTGTTTTCTCTCTCCCTCCTTTTATTGAATAGCGGGGTTATATTTGCTACCTTCCAATCCATGGGGACCATTCTAGAATCAAGGGAATTCTGGAAGATCAAAACCACTGCATCCACTATCTCTGCAGCCACCTCTCTTTAAACCCTAGGATGTAGGCCATCAGGTCCAGGAGATTTGATGACTTTTAGTCCCATTAATTTTTCCAGTACTTTTTCTTTACTAATCTTAATTGCTTTAAGTTCCTCACTCTCATTAGACCATTGGTTCCCCACTATTTCCGGTATGTTTTTTGTGTCTTCTACTGTGAAGACAGATATAAAATATTTGTTTAACGTCTCTGCCACTTCCTTATTCCCCATTATAATTTCTCCTGTCTCTGCCTCTAAGGGACCCACGTTTACTTTTGCTAATCTCTTCCTTTTTACATGCTTGTAGAAGCTCTTACAATCTGTTTTTATATTTCTTGCTACTTTAATCTCATAATCAGTTTTCTCCCTCTGTCAATTCTGGGTCATCTTTTGCTGTCTAAAACTCTCCCAATCCTCAGGCTTACCATTCTTGGCAACATTGTAACCCTCTTCTTTTAATCTAATATTATCCTTCTCTAGTTAGCCACGGTTGGACATTTTTCCTGTGGAGTTTTTATTCCTCAAGGGAATGTATATTCATTGAGAATGATGAATTATTTCTTGAAATGTTCGCCATTGCTTATCTACCATCATATCTTTTAATTTAATTTCCCAATCTACTTTAGCCAACTCGCCCCTCATACCTACGTAATTGGCTTTGTTTAAATTTAAGACCCTAGTTTCAGACTTACCTATATCACTCTCAAACTCAATATGAAATTCATCATGTTATGATCACTCTGCCCCAGAGGATCCTTTACTGTGAGATTACTAATTAACCCTGTCTCATTACACGATACAAGATCTAAAATAGCCTGCTCCCTGGCTGGTTCCATGACGTATTGTTCTAGGAAACACTCTCGCATTCATTCCGTGAACTCGTTCTCAAACTACTTTTGCCAATTTGGTCTACCCAGCCTATATGAAGATTAAACTCTCCCATGATTATTGCATTACCCTTGCTACATGCTCCTCTAATTTCCTGATTTATACTCCGTCCAACACTATAACTACTGTTGGGGGGCCTATAAATTACTCCCACTGGTATTTTCTGTCCCTTGGTATTTCCTAGCTCCACCCACGCTGATTCTACATCGTGATTTTCTGAGCTAAGATCCTTTCTCACTACTGTCTGTATCTCATCCTTTATTATCAGGGCTACCCCCACCACCTTTCCCTTTTTCCATTTTGTCTATCTTTTCTAAAAGCCAAATACCTTGGAATATTTAGTTCCCAACCTTAGTAACCCTGCAACCACGTCTAGTAATGGCTACTACATCAAACCCATTTATCTCTTTATGCCATTAATTCATCGATCTTGTTACGAATGCTTCATGCATTCAGATATAGTGCCTTTTAATTTTAACTTCAGTATTTTTCCCTGATGTGACCTTAGTCACTAATGCCTATTACCTTTTTATTAAACTCTCTGTCCCTTCTTCCTGACACTCTCCTGCTTGTTTCTGCTCTACAGCCTTGACTTTTCTCTGCAGATTTATAAATTTACCCTTACCTGAACCCCTACCCCCCCCCCCCCCCCCCCTTCATTAATTTAAAGCCCTATCTACCACCCTACTTATTTGATTTGCCAGAACACTGATCCCAGCCTGGTTTAAGTGGAGCCCGTCCCAGCAGAACACTCCCTCTTTCCCCAGTACTGGTGCCAGTGCCCCCTGAATTGAAACCCCTGTTTCCCACACCACTCTTTCAGCCACACATTCAACCATCTAATCTGTTTGTCCCTGTGCCAATTTGCACATGGCTCAGGTAGTAATCCAGAGATTATTACCTTTTGAGGTTCTGCTTTTTAATTTGTACCCTAGCTTCTCAAACTCCCTCAACAGAACCTCATTCCTAGTTCTGCCTATGTTGTTGGTTGCTCCATGGACAACTGGATCCTCCCCCTCCTGCTTCAAATTCTTCTCCAGCCGCGAGGAGATGTCCTTAACCCTGGCACCGGGCAGGCAACACAGCCTTCAGGACTCCTGGTTGCGGCTGCAGAGAACAGTATCTATCCCCCTGACTATACTATCTCCTAACACCACCACATTCCTTTTTGCTCCCCCCAATTGAATGGTCTCCTATACCACATGCCCTGGTCAATTTGTCCATTCTCCCTGCAGTCTTTGTTCTCATCCACACAGACAGCAAGTGCCTTGTACCTGTTGGACAAGGGCAAAGCTGAGGCTCCTCCACCACTGCATCTGGGGTCCCTATAGCTGCCTGACTCGCAGTCACATCCTGCTGTCCCTGACCAAATCTAAACAATTACCTAACCTAAAGGGTGTGACTGCCTCCTGGATCAAAGTGTCCAGATAACTCTTTTTTCCCCCTCCCTGATGCATCGCAATGTCTGCCGCTCGGACTCCAGCTCAACAACTCTGAGCCGAAGTTCCTCGAGTTGCAGACACTTACTGCAGATGTGATTGTCTGGGATCACACTGCTCTCTACAAACTCCCACAGTTACGACACACCACCTGCACTGCCATCTCTAACCTTGTCTTATTTATTTACTTAATGTTTTTATGTAACTCACTTGGTTTAGTTTTAGTTTCTTAAATTAATTTATCTAGTTTAAGTTAGTAATTTAATTAGCAAATTATATGTTCCGAGTTTAAACCACTCCCCTTGCTTAGAGAGCAAAAATATGTATTGCCCACCAACCTGGTGTCACTCTTTCAGACTTCAGCCTGTTCTTGAGTCATTCTCAGCTTTATAATCCCCGCTCCTTTATATCCCCGCCCTGCTCTCGGCCGCTGGTCCCTCTCCTTTATATCCCCGCCCTGCTCTCGGCCGCTGGTCCCTCTCCTTTATATCCCCGCTCTGCTCTCGGCCGCTGGTCCCTCTCCTTTATATCCCTGCTCTGCTCTCGGCCGCTGGTCCCTCTCCTTTATATCCCCGCTCTGCTCTTGGCCGCTGGTCACTCTCCTTTATATCCCCGCTCTGCTCTCGGCCGCTGGTCCCTCTCCTTTTATATCCCCGCCCTGCTCTCGGCCGCTGGTCCCTCTCCTTTATATCCCCGCCCTGCTCTCGGCCGCTGGTCCCTCTCCTTTATATCCCCGCCCTGCTCTCGGCTGCTGGTCCCTCTCCTTTATATCCCCGCCCTGCTCTCGGCCGCTGGTCCCTCTCCTTTATATCCCCGCCCTGCTCTCGGCCGCTGGTCCCTCTCCTTTATATCCCCGCCCTGCTCTCGGCCGCTGGTCCCTCTCCTTTATATCCCCGCCCTGCTCTCGGCCGCTGGTCCCGCTCCTTTTATATCCCCGCCCTGCTCCTACTCCTTTTATCCCCAATAACCACTTAAAAACTGTTCACGAACCAATGAACTAAATACTTAATGACTTACCTTTGGCGCTCCTTCTTGCCTTGTTTTGATTCCTCGTGCGACTCCCTTTATGCTCTGCACCTAATTCCCACACGCACCAAATTCCCAGTTGAATGTCCTCACTCTGTTAACGCTGCAGAAGTTCTAACGGAGGTTGTTTTTCCCAACCTTTGTGCTCAAGTTCTGTGCTTAAGATATAACCACATTTTCTATCATGTACTGTTCAATAGTCTTCAAACAAATGGTAGAATATTATAGAGCACATGTACAAAGGATCGATGCAGGGAACGTTTGGTGCATTCAGATGGTCTAAGTTTAAATTGTCTGTACCTGCAGTTCGGATTCAAGACCAAGTAATCTGCAGGCTGAATATTTTGCAATAGAAATGCCTAATTAATTCCTGAGCATCTTTCTTATTCCTTTGTTGTTCGTAAATCATGTAGAAAACTGCAGAATAAGTGTAATTTAAGATATGCAAAAGCTAAATTGATACCTGGGATGAGAGGGTTGTCCTGAGGGAAGATTGAGCAGAATGGGCCCATACTCGCTCGCGTTCAGAAGAGTTAGAGGGGATCTCATTGAAACATACAAGATTTTGAGAGGATGTTTCCCCTGGCCGGAGATTCTGAAACTAGGGGGCATGGTCTCCGAATTCCCCACCCTTTTCCTTTCTAATTCTAGAAGCCAGGTGGAAGCTGGTTTCTTGGCATTGACTCAAGGCTTTGAATAATATTGAAGAAAAATAGACATAACATAAATACCAAAGTCCCCTTAAATTCTGTCCAGCCTCTACACCACTGCAATGGCACAAACCTGCCATTTACTGAATGGAGTACACTTCTTATGTACTAATTGGTTTATTCTGTTGATGGATGGTGACCTGCTGCATTTAATACTGATAAAACTCTTCAATCCTCACCGTTGTGATATTGGGGCCAATTTTCCTGGCCTCCCTCAGCCCTGGCACTGGGCTGCCATAGCTCATCCCACATGCTGGGGCTGAGGGAGGCCTGGAAATAGTAATGCTCCTGAGCCTGGAGTGCACTGTGCCTGTCCAGGCTGAGGGTTGTTGCTGTTTCGGTCATTAGCATGTCGCCGGGGGCACTCCTGGTCCAAGCCCACCCATTGCCAGAGCCTTTTTTTTATTCGTTCATGGGATCTGGGCGTCACTGGCGAGGCCGGCATTTATTGCCCATCCCTAATTGCCCCTGAGAAGGTGGTGGTGAGTCACCTTCTTGAACCACTGCAGTCCATGTGATGAAGGTTCTCCCACAGTGCTGTTAGGTAGGGAGCTCCAGGATTTTGACCCAGCGACGATGAAGGAATAGCGATATATTTCCAAGTCGGGATGGTGTGTGACTCGGAGGGGAATGTGCAGGTGGTGGTGTTCCCATGTGCCTGCTGCCCTTGTCCTTCTAGGTGGTAGAGGTCGAGGGTTTGGGAGATGCTGTCGAAGAAGCCATGGCAAGTTGCTGCAGTGCATCCTGTGGATGGTACACACTGCAGCCACAGTGCGCCGGTGGTGAAGGGAGTGAATGTTTGTTTCAGGTGGTGGATGGGGTGCCAATCAAGCGGGCTGCTTTGTCCTGGATGGTGTCGAGCTTCTTGAGTGTTGTTGGAGCTGCACTCATCCAGGCAAGTGGAGAGTATTCCACCTCACTCCTGACTTGTGCCTTGTATATGGTGGAAAGGCTTTGTGGAGTCAGGAGGTGAGTCACTCGCTGCAGAATACCCAGCCTCTGACCTGCTCTTGTAGCCACAGTATTTATATGGCTGGTCCAGTTAAATTTCTGGTCAGTGGTGAACCCAGGATGTTGATGGTGGGGGATTTGGCGATGGTAATACCGTTGAATGTCAAGGGGAGGTGGTTAGACTCTCTCTTGTTGGAGATGGTCATTGCCTGGCACTTGTCTGGCGTGAATGTTACTTAGCCTAGCACCAGCAGAATGAGGGGGAGGAATGTGTAATGCAGCTGCAGGCCTGAGTTTCTGGCTTTCAGCCTGGGGGCTTTTTTTGGTTGCTGCAGAGGTCCAGAGATAGTACTAGGGCTGAAACATATAAAAATAAAAAGCTACCTTCGGATCTCTTCAGGCTCCACTCTCTGGTCTGTGGGGATCCTGGAATCAATGCCTAGTTTCTTTGAGTGCCCCTCTGGAGTATGTTCCCTCTCACCTCCTTTTATATGAATTAATTTGGCTTATGCCTATTGCAGGCACAGACCCAACTTTGCTCCCTTGGGCATTCTCATAAATCCAATGGCAACATAAAGGGGCAGAGACCCAGCTAAAAGGGACCCCACCTCTATTCCCTGACCTTTTTGTGCCTGGGAGCAAGGGAAAGTTGGGCCCCATTAAGTCTTTACTATGTTTAAGGCAACTGTACCAGTAATACAAAAGTGTTTAAAGAAAGGGCGAGAGGATGAGATAGTTTTGCTGATATTGTTATAATTACATGTCCAATTACAAATCTCTGGCTAAGCCAAGCTTGAATTTGAAATGGGAAGTGGTTTCAAGAATGCAGTGAGCACCATTTACCAGGTCTCCTGCCACACCTCTGCTGTCACAGCAGTTTGCTAACTCATGGCTCTGGATTGCTCACACAGAATGGCTCCCAACTGGACAAGTTTGAATGTGGTTGCACATTTGTAATTGTCCTCCTTTTCCTCTCCATCCCTTCTAAGGGATTTATGCTGGCTACTCCATTATCTCACTCCACTGACCATCCTTCATCTGAGACTAGACAGTGAGCACCAATAAATTATTCGAGAGTGGGGAGCATCAAAGCCAAGTCCTTGTGATCCATTGAGTGTCTTTTTTTTAAACCGATTCCAGGTTTGGCGGTATAATGCGTTAGTGACGAAGCCAAAATTGCTGTCAAACGTGCTCCCACACAACAGTTCAGCATCAAAGCTGTTGTTGATGCTAAATAATTAGTTTACATTGTTCCCCCGACCCAAATCCTGAATCTGGGCTCTGCAGCCAAAACCTATTCATAAAATTTTGTTTTAATTAAAGAAATCTGCAGGGACTTTTGAGGAGGGAAAAAAAAGGCTTTTGTAGTTGGGGCGTCTTGCTTGCACACGAGGAGTGTAAACTGTAACCCTGTGTGTATGATGCAGACTTGTCTTTGGACAAGTTACTCTGTGGTTAAATGTATAATTATCAAAGGGAAAGTTGAGAAGGGGAAAGGCTTGAGAGCTACATGCAATCATAATACAGCACCTAAGTGTCATCTGATATGTGTTTATCAGCAAATAGTGGAAAATCTTTCGCAATGGCTCCTGAGAGTTTGGCCTCTAAATTTTCCTCTGTGATGCAGCTCATTCTAGTCTGGAAACTGACCAACTGAAACAAGAAGGATGTGGAGGAGAAGAGCAGATGCAATAAAAATGGGAAGCCTGCAGTGATTGCGATAAAACCTCGAAAGAATCGTTTAATGCTGCAGACTTTAACCCGTTCATTGGCCTTCTCTGATCAAGCAGAAAGTCTAAGTACAGCTAACTTTTAGGCTGTTGTGAAGCCCAGTCTGAATTTTCAATTTGTTTTCTAGTTAATGGTATCCAAATAGTTAATTCCCAAAAGGGCACGCGGTTATAAAACATTGTATTGGCCAGGAACAAAGATAGCAGCCCGGGTACAAATCTCGGTTCAATGTTGCCAGGATACAGTTTCTTCAAACTTGAAAATATCGGTTTGTGAAGGTGTTAGTGGGCAGGAAGTACATGGCACTGACCGGGGGTTGAGCTGAAAATTGTGTGAATTATATGACTCGTGTCAGTTTCATACTGGCGAGTAGAAAGTGTCATCTCAATTCCCCCCACCCCACCCCAGCTCAAATTTAAATCTTTTGTCTTTAAATCCTCCCATACCTTCACCTCCCCCTATCACTGTAACTTCCTCCAGCAACACTACAACACCCCCTTGCCCAGAATCTCTGTTCCCTGACTCTGGCCTCATGTATCACCCATTCCCCTTGCCCCATCATTGGCAACTGTACCTTCAGATGCTTAAGTCCCATCCTCTGGAATTCCATGCCTAAATCCCTCTGCCTCTTCCCCTCCCTCACTTTCTCCTCTTTTAAATACCTTCCTTTAAACCCATATTTTTGATCAAGTTTTTGGCACTCTTCCGAATCTGCTTTGGTTAGGCATCCATTTTTTTTAAAACCCTTTTGCCTGTACGAAGAACCTTGGGATATTTTTCTTCATTAAAGGTGCTATATAAATAAGTTCTCTCCAACTCTCTTCAACCTTTAGTGGTGTTCTGCCCCGTGTTCTGCCTTTTATCTAGGTTCCTCATTAAATTTTTAAGAAAAATAATTCTAAGATGTCCCTCAACTCTATTTTAGCAAAGGTTGGTTGGAGCTGCAGCAGCAATTAATTTCCATGGAGGTCATTTGTATCATGCTGTGATATTAACTCTTTCCTTGGGTCAGTGTCCCTTCTCCTCAAGCTTCTGTGAAGCAACTTCAATTGTTTTTCTATGTTAAAGGTGCAAGTTGTTTCTGTGATGCAAGACACATTTAGACCAAAGTTTGATCTTTGAATGGACTTTCTTCCAACCTAAAAGCAACTGCAATACACTTTAATGCTATAAGGTTTTGAACAGTCTCCGACCTGACCTATTAACTTTCAGCAGGGGTGAGTGAAAGCAGAAAAAAAGCCTTTGGACCATTCTGTGAACTTGTGGTTCAAGTCCCACATTGTGTTTTTAAAGGAAAGTATCAGCAAACCCTATGACTTAGTTGGTAAATGTGCCTGCTGCATAGTGTGGTACTCATCTATGCAGGACAGGAAGGTGCCAAATTTCACTTCTGGTCTATGTTGAGTTAGCTCATCTCTGCTACAGTTTTGCTTCAGTGCTTATGGGAGCAATTTTAACCTAACCTAACCTAACCTACCCATCAGGAAACTGACTAGACTGGGTGCAACGCTGGTTTTACACCCCGTCCCATTCTACTCTCCATTGAAGTCAACGGAGAGTAATATTGGGCGGGATGTAAAACCGGCATTGCACCCGATCCCATGGATTTCCCGCCTGGCGAGGTAGGTTAAAATTACTAGCCATGGATCGGAGAAAGGACAAAATAAAAATCAGTCAGTTTTCTGCCGCCTCTTCGATATTCAGCAACTCCTGCTGAGAGTGCATGTTAATATTTGGTGACAATAGAATGGTGTTCAAATCAAATCTTTTGCCAACACCCACTTCAAAGCTCATGCATGAATGGCCAATCATGTTTAGTACCGAGAGCTATTGGTGCCTGTGGAACCGTATCCCAGTGTGAATGAGTAAATCAGAGGAGCGTTTCCCTTTTCCCAACAAATCTAGAGGTCAAATTCTAGTTGGTGTTGGAGGGTTAAGGGGGGAAAAAAAACGCTTGTGTTCAGCTGAGTGTGTTATTAGATGGGCCAGGAGCCAGTCCACAGCTGTGAGCTGTCCCTCTAGACATAACTCAGTTGAGGCAAGTGCAGTAATCTTTGAGCCTGAAGTGCAGGAGATAGCTCATGTACTGTTCTGAACAAAGCCTGTGTCAAAAACTACTGCCTACAGTTCACCCTCGTGAAGCTGCTCTGTGCAGTGTGGGGGTCGCAACTTAAAAGAAATGAGCTCCAGCGTTTCACTTTTGTCTCGTGTCCTGCAGATGACATCTGAAGAATCGATTACATGGTCTGTGAATTTAAATGCTGAATAAAAATGAGTAGGAGAGCTATACAGATCCTTCATGACAGCTGGGTTTGAAGAGCGAGTGTGAGACAGCAAAACTTAATCTAAATCTTTACAATGTTTTTTAATGTTAACATCTTTCATATGCAGATCTCAATGGAGTGCTACAGTTGACCTTGGTCTCACCCTGTGCAGGGTGGGGGAGAATTTGGCTAAAGCTCCCACTTCTACTTGCTTTCCAGCAACCTCTTACTGGAAAGTATGTGTGCAAACACATCCAGTAAAGGAGAGGAAAGAGCTCAGCTGTGGTGTCTCGGGGGTAAATCATATGTAATCTACAATCTTTACATAAATACACAACTTGATCAAACCAGTCGTACAGTGACTGCTGAAGAAAGTGTGCTGCACAACTTGAAGCTTTCGTGCTATTTCTTCTTTAGCAAACCTCTTGTCTATAACATCTGTGTATCTCTTATACGATAAGGAATGAAGGGGGTGGAGTAGATGAAGGGAAACATGGAGCATAACCTTTAATAAAAGAAAAAAGTGCGATTGAGAGGAATGTTGAGCATTCTGGTGAGGGAAATTCCTTTTGGCCAATGAGTGGGTGATTGCTGGGATGAAGCTTGTAAAGTTAGGTTGGCCATAATACGTTTTCTCCTCTGGAACGAGTGAGAAAAAGACAAGAGGTAAATAGAGACTCGGGATACGAGAGTCACAACCAACTGGGAATATCTGTCAATAGCTTTAAATGTTTGAAAGAAGGAAGGATGAACGTACATTTTTATAGCATCTCATGTCTTCTGGACATCTGTGTTTTAGAGCCAATTAATTACTTATGATGTGTAATCACTGTTACTTAGGCAAACACAGTAACCAATTTGTGCATAGCAAGAGCCCACAAACAGCAGTCGGATAAATGACCTGTTTTGGTGATGTTGGTTGAGGGATAAATGTCGGCCGGAACACCAGATAAACTCTCCAGCTTTTCATTGTGTAGTGCCTTTTTATGTTCACCTGAACAGGCACATGTGGCATCATGTTAACATCTTATCTGAAAGACAGCGTGTCCGACAAAGCAGCATTCCCCCATTACTGCACTGAAGCATCAGTGCAGATTATGTACTCAAAACCTGGAGTGGGGCTTGAATCCACAAAGTGTCGGTTTGACTCCTTGGTAGCACCGTCATTTCTAAGTCAGAAGGTCCTGAGTTTAAGCCCCACTTCTGGTCTTGAGCAAAAGATCTAGGCTGTCACTTTGGTGCATTGCTGAGGGAACGTTGAATGGCCAGAATGTTGTCTTTCGGATGAGATGTTAAGTCGAGGCCCTATCTGCCTGTTCAGGTGGATGCAAGAGATCCTATGGTACTATTTGAAGAGCAGGGGTGTTCTTTGGGTGTCTTGGCCAATATTTATTCCCTCAACCAACATCAATAAACTTGAAAGGGCCAGTCTTGTGTGCTTCCTAATTGCCATGTTAATCTGAGGCTTTATCTGCCTGTTCAGGTGATCTTAAAAGACCCCATGGCACTATACAAGCATAGCATAGGATGGGATTAGAGACCTGGGAGTTGACCTCCAGCCTGTTCTCTTGACTGAAGGGGTGGACCATTCTATTCTCTCCTGCTCCTACATTGTCCACATACCTGGCACTGCTGCCTTCTGGTTCCATTTCTTCCTGTCCAAATGCACCCAGTACATTTCTCATGGCTTCTTCTCCCATACCATTGGGCCCATCCTTGACCCTCCTATTCCTTATCTACATCTTACTCCTTGGCAATAACATTTGCAAACTTTGGATCAGCTTCCAGTATATCATTGGCACCCAAATCTACATCTCTGACACCCCCTCTTAATTCCAGAACCATTGCTGTGCAGTCCAACTGCTTGATTGACATTGTCTTGAGTGAACCAGAACTTTCTTCAGGCCAACATTGTCAAGACCAAGGCTATAATGTTTGGATCGTGATTTGAAGTGACAACCCAGCTCCTGTCTAAAACCATCTTGAAACTGTTTGGATTATTAAGACAAAACAATTTAATCAACCCTGGAATCTATTGCCAGCAAGTCATCACTGACATTTACTGCTGCTTTAATACTCAGTTCCTTTTAGAGCTAGTGTGAGATTAGACCTATTTGTGCCTCACACCCAGAAGGACAGGGCTTGCTTTGTAATTCAAGACTTTGAAACAAGACATTCAGCCAAGATTCTCCAAGTTTAGAAGTTGTATGTCCTGGTCCTTAAGAGGGGAAGAATATTTCAATTACTGCATAATGTGATTTTAGTCTGAAGTATTCAAAGTATATGGGTGAAAAAGCCTATTAATAAAAAATCTAGATCAAAGTGTGAATAAAGAGTTATACCAAAAAGGTTCTTATTTTTTAAGTATCTTTTTGCTATTCTTTTACAGCTGCAGTTTGTAGCAGCACAACCATTAAAACCTGTTTCCCCACAAATGCTGTCCAGATCCTCATATATTATATTCGAGGCACATGTTAAGAAGCTAACATGCTGGGAACCTGGGAGCACGTTGCTGAGCACAAGCCAGCCCTTTGGTACTGTGCCTTGCGGAGCACCCGTTATACAGTGGCAAATTAGAAGCAGATAGAGACTCCAAGAGGCAATACTGTGAAACCAAGTGGAATGTTTTTGGCACGAGCACCAAACTGGAACTGTAGACCTTGAACTGCTCTCACTAGGCACACGTTTGACAAGTGTTTTTCAAAAGCTCCATTATCCCTTTTTTTTCCCCTCAAGTGATTTGGATTTTTTTGGTGGGAGGGTGGGGATTAATTTTTATGAAGTAAGTGATACAAGATTGGTTCAGATGCACTTTAAAATCCACAAGTCAATTCCCTGTCGAGTTGGTGACAGGTTGTCCAGGGCCTGGAATGCGATTTCTGATGTTTTCTGCGGTCTAGCTGAAGTGTAAATGTAATTGCAGTTTGCCTAATGCTGTAAAGCAGCAAATTTACTAAAGCACCTGACAAGTAGTAAAATATTACACACCTCAGTGAAAGATACAGGCCTCCCATATATTTGTAATATTATTCACCTGCAGGTGACCAAAGCCTGTTTAAGATGTAACTAATTCTGTTCCTCCATTAAAAACTTTTTAAAAATGTTATTTATATATTCTAAAATAGTTTTCTGCTCTTCCTCCTTCTGGTGAATTTGCAGTGCCTGTTTAAGATGCAAGAAATGTTTGTTTTTCTTCCTGCTCCCTGCCCAAAACCTTCATTCTTTCCTTCAAGTTATTTACATCGAACCATGGAATGTTCAAGCAGGAACAGGCCAAGTGTCTGCATGAGTCATTAAATCTAATCCCACTCTCCACTTTTTTTTCCCCCACACCTCTTAATATTCCTCCTCTACAAATCTAATTCCCATTGAAAAGAATTTGTGCTCCAATAACAATTTGTGGCAGAGAATTCTACATTCTAATTGCCTTCCCTACAAAGATTTTGTTTTCAACATCTTTTTGTATTGATCTTAAATTTGCTCCCTCTCACCAACCTCTCCGTTATTTCAGTGATTTGAATGGGTGGTTTTGTGATGCCTGTCTGTGGCTTACTGGTAGCTTTTTCCACCTTTCTAATGATTGGAAATGGTTTCTGGTTGGTTTGCATTTAGTCAATGGGATATGAGCCGATCGCAGTGGTTGCGCTGACGTGCGCTTCACCTTCCGAGCATTGCCCCTCTCCTGCAGCCGGAGCGTACAGCATTGTGGATTCTTGAATGCAACTTTCTTTTCCTTTTCGCCAACACCAGGAAAGCTTACTAATGCCACGTGCAGAATTTTGAGAGATTGGCCACAGGCTGTCAACGTCACCTCAAATCACTTGGCTTATTCGTGAATAATGCTCCGTGGATTGCGAAACTTATATTTATCGCCAAGTCTGAATTCTGGATGGGATTACGTATAAATTTACTGTCGACAGTTCGGTAAAAGTTCCACGACTTGCTCCTTTAGTATTTAGAGAGGATATAATGCTCAGGCTTGTGGCATATTTGTTTTTAAATTTGCTTTTGGAGGAAAGGATGAGATACTCTGGAAGTCGTAATGATTCTGAACTGGCCCTTCATATGGACACTCTGCTGTGATTTGAATAAAATGTTTCAAGAGCTCCAGAGAACATAGTGATATTTTAACCTTTTAATCCAAATCTAGTTTTTCCCTCCAAACCCATGGCCTTTTAGTTAAATGGTGACTACTTTAAATCACCTACCCACCCAGCTAATCTAGAAAGGAGGCTTTTGCTAAAGTGTTGTCTGGGCTGCTATTGGCTGTCCTTTCATAAGTGGTAGAAATGGAGATAGGACAGTTTAGAGAGAAAATGCAAACTTTTTAATCCTGGATCAATTCTTTTTTCAATTTAAAATAAATGTTCAAATTCAAATGGGGATTAAATCTGAGCTTTTCTGCTCTATGTAGCTCATCTACAACAGGATAAATTTAAGGAGCCATGTAGGAAGCGGAACTTCTTACAACTTAGCTGTGCTTTTCGTTTCTTTGTAGCCCAGCATGTCGTGTTGCCAGTTCTGCAACCTGTGAAGTGGGCCTCTGATATTCAAATCATTTGCCAATAAATAGCTGAAACCTATACACGCTGCAGTCAGAGAACAAATAGTGAAGAATGGCGGCCATACAACAGTTCACGTGTATGTACAGAGCCTTCTCTGAGCTAGTATCAGTTGGGATTGCAGCCGAGATCACCCTCAAGGCTTCTTGCTCAGCCCAGGAAGATTGTACGTACTAAATGGAAATATTTTATTGCCAATTTAGTTGGTGTCTGCATTCACTGCGCTGTTGTGACATAGAAATGCCGACCTCATATAAATAGTCTGTCATCCTTGATGAATTGTGGCAGAACTTGAAGAAAATGGGGGGGGGTGGAGAGTGGAGAGAATGAAGGCTGTACATTTGTGTGCAGGGCCACAGAGAGAGAGATTGAAAACACATGCCTTGTTTTCCCCATTTATGCCATGTTGCTGATTGCAGCAGTATTACTTTGAGGGGACACTGAGTGGCCAATTGCTTTCCCAGCATATCCGTGATTAATTTTTCACATCTACTAGCAACCAGTTACTAAGTAGTGCAATCTGCATTTTATCATTGGTTATTTGTGGTGAACCCCATCTTGGGGTGCAACAGTAAGCATTGAAATTGGATTGGGTTGAGCAGCCTGAGCTTATTTCACTTGGACATTAGGGGACTGTGCTTACCATTTCTATCATGACTCGTACTCGTCACTAATGTTTCCTGGTTAATCACAGAAATTTTGTTTTTGTCTTGAGATATTTGCTCAGGAGACCAGAGACTTCTGCTTCCTCCCACCCCCCACAATGACTGTGTAAATGCACAATTTCATGTATGCTGAGGGCTACAAACCAGAAAGGTGCTGATTTAGCTGATCCAGCCAAAGTAATGGAAAGGTTGATGCAATTGATGTGTTTGCGCTTGGTGCCAGAATCCTAATTGCAGTCCAGTGTCCCCACTGCTTGAACGTCTTATGTGTGTTGACGTTGGGTAAGTACAGGTTGGGTTGGACTGTGGTGTGACGTGCCGAGTTGAATTTTGTCCCTTGTAAGACTTGCACATTTTTATATTTAAGAATTGTCACAACTTAGGATGGACTCTAAGTGGGGTATTTCACAAAAAGAAATGCAATGTACTCCCAAAAAAATATTTTTTATATATAGATGAAATGCCTCTGATATCAGATACTTCACATCTGACTTGCAGCAAGAGAACTTTCTTAGATCCCATCCAGATGAATTACTTCCATCCCTGTGGTCTGATTGGAAAACACAATTCTGTCCTATTACTGTCAGGTGTTGAAAATAACCTATTTTGTCAATAGGAACTCAGTTCAAACCACTACTACTTTGTGTACTGACATGTTAAAATGATTAGCAATTTGATTCCTTTCCAAAAAAGTGGCTTTAAATGAGAGAAATCTCCTGTGCTAAGTACAGAAAGTCAGATTAAGCATCATTGCAGGGTAAGACGTTGTTACTTTGGCTAATTGCACCAAAGCTGTTGGGCAATGTTGTCCTCTACAATTGTGCTTCTACAATAAAGAAAGGATCTCCTCATATCTTGGCCACCATCTCATGACCTTCAACCTTCCGTTCACCTAGACTCTCTCGGGGTTTTCAAAGGTCAAACCAGGAGACCTCAAAACGAGGAGAAGCCTTTGCTTGATATCTGCTGGCTATATTAGGACAGCTAAGGTGGAACTAGTTGAGGGCAGTCCTGCGGAGCTGGTGGTGGAGGAAGATGGAGTGGTCAAGTACGTCAAAGTAGAGACGTTTCAATAAGGACTAAGAGGGATAACTCGCCACATTTGTAGCCCCAAAGGATGTCATTGGTGACTTTGACCAGTGCATTCTCGGTAGTGTGGGCAGGAGTAGAGGAATTCCAACAGGGAATTATGGAAAATGTGAACATGGTGTTGGAGCTGAGTGGTGGTGACCCATTGGAAGAGGGAAAAAAAGAGGTTAAATATGGGGCCATCGTTGGAGGGTTCAAGGGTGGGCTTTGTGGAGGGGTTGATGGTAGTTTTGAAGGGAAGGGGAAAGGGGCCTGTGCAGACAGAACTATTAATGATGTCAGCAAGCACTGGACCAAGATGTGATCACGAATGGGGGGGGGTCAGAGGAGATGAGCCCGGGTGAGGGCTGAAGGACTTATTGGAAAGAGGCTACAAAGTGATATGGAGGAATGGCTGGTTAAGGGGCAGAAGCAAAGAAGTGAAAGGGAAGGAGGCGGCAGCGGCTGAGGCAACTGCTCGGATAGTCTCCGTATTTCAGTCTCCGACTTAAACTTGGTGGCGATGTGGGTGGAGTGGAAGAGGGTTGGAAAAGGAGTTTGTCATGGAGAAAAGAGTCTGGAATTATCCTGATCCTCCAGGATGATCCTGGGATAGGAGGAAGATTTGGGATGGAGAGGAAGATGCAGTATTATTTGAGGGAATCGAGCCAGATCTGGTGGCAGATGACCAGACCAGGCATTTGCCAGATTGGCTTGAGTCTGTAATCCTCAGATTTTTGAGTGCAGAGGTGAGAACTGCAAGAAGAAATGGTGGTGGAAACTGAGTAGTTTGATAGAGACGAGGGTATCAAAAAGCAAACCAAGGCTGCAATTGAGCAGGTTAACGGAGGCAGCAATTTGAGGAGAGGGATTTGGAAGTTAGAATGTGTTGGCGAGCTGTGGATGGGGGAGGTGGGGGAGGGAGATTTATTTTTTAGGGTTGGGTAGTGAGGGCATTGGGTTTTGAGATGTGTAAGGAGAGAAGGATTGGGACGTAATGAGATGGGTGTGTTAGCTTGGCTTGGTAGTAGCGCATTTGCCTTTTGAGTCAGAAGTTCAAGCTTCACACCACAATGTGATCAAATAACATGGGCTAACACTTCGGTGTAGTACTGAGGGAGTACTGCATTGCCAAAGGTATCATCTTTTGCATGAGATGTTAAACAGGGGCCCTGTCTGCCAGTTCAGATGTACTTAAAAGTCGATGTTTCAGATTGGCACAGCTGAAATTTCCCCGTTAGCACTGACAATAAATATAACCAGCTGCAGGACTTGTCTTACCCAGATAACAATCCACAGTATTATGTTAGCAGGGATACAGAATGAGGGCCACGGTTTCCTCGCATTTGATGAGGGGAATCTGCAAAGCTCCCAAGGCTTAACCACCTAATGTGTTTGTGTTTGGTTTTAAATCCCATTTGTTCCCTCCCTCCTCCCTGTACCCCTCACAGCTGTTCCTTATCTTGAATGAAGAAACTGTTGTATTTACTGTGCAGCCTGCAGCCAGCAGCAGCACTGTATGATAAATGAGGTGGAGTTCAGTCTAGGCTTTTCTGAAGTATTTGTCCCCAGTGCTTCCAGATGCAACAGTGCCAGAGCAGCAATATAAACAGCCACTGGTGCAGCCGCCATTTTCTCTGGCTGTGAATCGGTTTGGTGCCGATGTCAGCTAACAGGTCTGTGCTAACCTTCCTCAAGCTTTCCATAAAAGAAGTTGCTAATCGCTGTAAGGGGTTTCTTTTTTTACTGTTTCTCGGGCTTATAATAGGTCAGCCAGTAATGTTTTCCTGAGCTGCCCTGCCCGCAGTGCGGTTGCGAATCGCTTACCCCTTCCTGATTCTGAGCTGAGGACTTATCGAGTGGTAACAAAGACAGACAAACAGACCAGTGGATTGGTACAAGGAAAACCAATGTTTATTAATAAGAAAACTAAAACTACAAGGTAAACAGTATAATACAGAAGATAAAAAGAAAGAAATCGCTATGGATGTAATACAGTCTTACACTTATCGGGGGTGGAAGAAACGGACACATCGAGGGAAAATTCTAAAATCACAAGTTTAGCAATATCCCCTTTAACCCCCAACCTTACACTTATGCTAAGTTGTCTTGTGGCAGCCAGAAAATTAATGCTCACCGGTGAAAACAGATGAAAAGGCCTGGCCCCTGTGCCTGCTGTTGCCGTCGACATGTGGTTGCGAGGTTTACTGGATGGCCTTCCTTCTTAGCTGCTAGCAGACAGACAGGATACCGGGCCAGGAGACGAAGAGAAAGAGAGAGAGAGATACTGGGCAAGCCCCAGTTATACCCTCTTGGTAACAGGTTTTTTTCATACCTCATCAGCTTGCTTCATTGTTTGATTTAAGCACGAAACGTAAGACAAAGGACCTAATTTCTGGCCCATTTACATAATGGCCGTTTCCTGTATCGATCTGTTCCATAACTGCTTTACCATTGTTCCGAATGTACCTTGATGGTTCACCTTTTTGTCCTGCAATCACTTCCTGCTCGAATTTTGATGTGTTGGCCGGCCATGTTGATGGCTTGCCTCAGGGCTTGAATGCAACTGCATTGTGCAAGGAAACCTGTCTGAGACACGAAGCCTGCCAAGTTGTTAGAGAATGCTGCAGGCTTTTTAGGCCATGAGTCTGACCACAGCCATTTTGAAAGGTCCTGGATTTTAAAAACAGTCACACCAGGGTTTCTTTAATAACTCCAATAAATCTTCGGGGTGGGGGGAACATGTGAAATTTTGTGAATCCCTTCACTCCCCCCTGTGGATACTTAAACTTGCTTGAAGTGTCCATGCAAGGTGAGCAAAGATTTCTGACCGTCGCAAACAACCTTCCCCTTTATTTACCTATCCCTAATCCCTCGACACATACATTCCCTTACTTGGAGAGAACCCCAGTGTATGGCAGGCATTCGGATAGAAAACAAGGTTGAATTACAACAATCCCAGCACGGAGGGGGTCCAAATACCCCTGCACCACTTGGGATGAAACAGTATTTCGCATACTATACAACACAACAATGAACAATCTTTATTCAAAACAATATCAAAACAAAAACTTACTTTATTGAAACAACAAACGGAAGGGACCATCTTTATTAAAATAATGAAACAGGCTGCCATCACTCGCAAGGGATGCGTCCCCGAACTCACGGGTGTTTCGTCTACCCGAGCATACTGGTCCTTCCATACCCTTTGTGTTCTAACTACTACCTCGAGACCCCTATTCCTACACTGGACGCAAACCAGGTAGAGGACGATCCCGAGCTGACAGATTACTAGCACGTGTGATGCCAGACGAATCCAGGAGGGGACCTCTATATTCTCAAAGATGTCCCACCAGGGTGGGGTCGTAATACTCAGAATATCGGCCCCTATCTGGACAGTCTTCTGTTCCAGCGTGTAAAAGTGTTTTTGGGACACCCCTACTGCTTTTAATAATTTAACTAGGTGTTCTGGGAGAGGGGGGATCTGGTAGCCGAAGTGGGCTACATACTTTTGGAGGTTGGTGAAATTCTCTTTCACAGTGAGGTGAACAGTGGATGGTTCAGGGATGGGGACAATTCGTATCTGTGCCACTTGAACTTCTGCCTCGGGTTTAAAGCAGAAACTGCTGTCACTCACCGCGCACCAGCTGTGCTGACCATGCTGGTAGTGAGACGCTGCTGTGGTGACGCAATATGTCCCACCTCCTATATACGCCATCTGTGGGGGAACATGGCCTTGTGCCATGGCTTCCATGGTGCAGTTTATAGGCTTCGCGTCAGCAGCTCTGAACCCGCACTGCGGTTTTGAATGGGCGTTCAAGTGCTGGGGACACAGGATTATGTGTGATCCCCGGCTCCGGCACCCCGAGAGGTCAGTACCCGTCATAGCGTGCTCCCACTTTATGACGTAGGGCGGGACCGCTGTGAAACGAACGTGTGCACCCCCCTGAATGACACCAATGTTCTCCACCCTGTCTTTAATTGCGTTTTTAAACCATTAATCTGGGTCTGCAGCTCGATGTCATCTAAGCTGTTGATGACAGAAGACCCCGTGTTAAAACCAGTCAAGACATCGTTAAAAACGCCCCTTCTCGCGAGGCTCAACCCAGACAGGGCAAGCAGGATCATGCCTCTGAACAGTCCCTGTAAGAGATAAAAACATCTAGCCGGGCCCCCTATAGGCTGCCTGGCTTGGGTGAAGTGTGAGCGGGTCCCTCGACCTCGGCTCACGTTGACAACACTGGAACGGTTCCATCTTAAAATTACATTACGGTTCCATACCTTATAATAAACCTATACATCTTAACTTAAAACTACAAACTTAACTGCTAAAGTTATATACATCCGCCGCCCGTCTCCGAGCGGCCAGCTCAGATTCTGTCAGGACTGCTGCAGGCTGCTCACTGCGGCGTGGCTGTACTGAGCTTTACTTCCGGTCCCTCACAGCCTGCGACTGCTGGCTGAGGACCTTTGTCTTTTGACTTAACTTTAACGCGGGAGGTAGCCCTTTTAAACTGGGGAGCCGGTGACCATGTCTTCCTAGGCTGGGGTGTCCGAGGGGACCTCCTAGGAAGTGCTGTTGGTGGGGCTACCCTGGCGAGCGGACCCTTGCTGTGGGTCGCAGCCCTCGCTGGCTGGGGGCTTTTCCCCTGTGGCTCCTCCCTTCCCAAGTCTGAGCTGGGGACAGGCAACCCTTCGCTGCCTGCTGCCGGTGGCTGAGAGTCTTCCTCTCCAGGTTCAAAACCTGGGTCGGGGGCGGGGCTACCTGCCTCGGGCTCCTCCTCCTCCCCTCCTGAGTCCCAGAAGAGAGGGGGAATGGTTTGGACAGGGGCCTGTGTGACTCCTCCCCTGATACATGTGATTGCTCCTGCAGGTGCTGCCTGTGAGCTGTGACCTGCTGGGAGCTGGGGATTTCTAACCTCGGGTTGGATCCCAGCTGCCTGCTTTTTCGCCTCCACAGTACTGGGAACCGGTAGCTCTTAGACCGCTTCCCTCCTAGCCTTGTCTATGGCTCGTTCCCCTGCGCGGACGGTCAGGCCCAGGAATTTCACCTCCTGCTGGCCGATCCGCGCTTTCTTCTCTAGTCATAGCGGGGCATCGTCAGAGGGGGCTGAGGGAGCTACCACACCGGTAGTGGCTGCTATTCTTCCCTGGTTGGCCATAAAAGATCGCATGGCCTCAAAAAATGACTCCATGGCAGCGGGGGCAATTCCTGTCTCTGCCTCCCCCATCGCTGCCTTTTGGGCTAGGGCGGTGGGATTCTTTCCCTTAGTATCCTTTCAGGGGTTTTTACAATCTTTCCGCTAGTGGCCGTTCTTCCCGCACCCAAAGCAGTTTAACTTAGCCTGGGCGGGACGATTCCCTTCCTGGTGCCATTCCCTTTTATGCTGGGCCCCTGATTTAACCTCGTGGACTTTCCCCTTGGGTTGGGGCGTCTCGATACCCCTGATATTTTTAAATGCTATCGTGAGCTGGCGGATCACCGTTTCCTCGGTGGTCTGGGGGCTACGGGGGTCAAACCAAGCCGCAGCTCGTGTTCGAATTTGGGGCAGGCAGTTTGTCATGAGACAGCGGAGCCAGTGGGCCAATTGATCTCTGTTCAGGAATGCCCGCCCTGGCATTCCCGGGCATGCGCTCCGGTAGACTGGCCACAGCCTGTCTGCGAAAGCCTGTGGGGACTCCCCGGGAAGCTGTACCGTTTTTTCCACCCGGGCAAACGGACTCCCGTCATTGAGTCCCATGGCCTCCAATATCTCATCCCTTAACTCCTCGTAATCTTTCTGCCCCCTTTTGCACTCATTTGATAAGGTTTGGAGGAGGTCACCACCCAGAGAAAACAGCAGCATTTTTGCTTGTTCTGCTTCATCGCAGTCATTAACGCACGCTGCCTGCTCTATCTCACGGAAGTGTAGAGAGGGGTCTCCCTTCACTGTAAGCTTAGGGATATGGCTAACCATGGCCCTGAGCTGTGGGGTGCCATGCGGCACTACAAACTGGTTCTGGATGGCCCCTAGGTCCTCGCCATCGGCGGGCGGGCCGTACCTCCGTTGTCGGAGGGGGTACACTGGTCCCGGTCCTGGTCTATCTACCAGGAATTGCTGGGTCTCCCCTAATGCTTCATCCTCCACCCCGCCTTGCTGCCAGACCTCCTGAAAACTCGGGGCTATGGGTGGTGGCCGTGAAGCCTCTGGTTCCCTAACCAGTGTCGTTCTGGGAGCTGCCTGTGGGACTTCCCTGTTTGGGTTGCCGGTAAAATCCGACTGGCCCGCCTTCGGGCTAAGGAGGCATACCATGCCCTTCGCCCTCGCTAAGGCCATACCCAAACGTTCTATTTCTTGCCTGCAGGGGCGATGATCTGCGTCTTCAAACCCCTGGGCGCAGGCCAGCTTATATGCTGCCTTTACCTCGCCTACTTTCTCCTCCTGCTCTTTTAATTCTTGCGTGAGGCTGTGGATCTTATCCATTAACCTAACCTCACTGCCTCTTGCCTCTCTGACCTGGTATTCCAGGTGTTCCATTCTACCTCTGGTGCTACTTTTGAGCTCAGCGATCTGGTATTCCAGGCGCTCTACCTTTGCCTGGTGGTCCCTTGCCATCTGCGCCCTTTCTTGGCTAATTGCCTGGAGCGCTGCTACCCCTTGCTCTTCAGCTGCTGTCTTTTCCTGCAGCTCTAGGGTCAACTGTTTAATCTTGGCTGCTCGCGCTGCTACAGCACGGTCTAGAACTAAGACCTGCTTTTTAAAACACAAGAGCCAGACCGCCTTCTCAATACCTTTCTTATACTGTTTACTTGCTGTCCACTGGATGGCTGCATCTATGGGACGCTCCGCCTTTAACATATCGCCCACCCATTTTTTTGCGATATTTAACTTGCCGCACACATAGGCAGACAACCTTATCTCCATTGCGGATTCCTCCTCCGCACCACTGTCTGTCCTGTTACACACTTTCGCCTTAGCTCCTGCCTGACTCGCCATTTCTGTAAGGGGTTTCTTTTTTTACCGTTTCTCGGGCTTATAATAGGTCAGCCAGTAATGTTTTCCTGAGCTGCCCTGCCCGCAGTGCGGTTGCGAATCGCTTACCCCTTCCTGATTCTGAGCTGAGGACTTATCGAGTGGTAACAAAGACAGACAAACAGACCAGTGGATTGGTACAAGGAAAACCAATGTTTATTAATAAGAAAACTAAAACTACAAGGTGAACAGTATAATACAGAAGATAAAAAGAAAGAAATCGCTATGGATGTAATACAGTCTTACACTTATCGGGGGTGGAAGAAACGGACACATCGAGGGAAAATTCTAAAATCACAAGTTTAGCAATATCCCCTTTAACCCCCAACCATACACCTATGCTAAGTTGTCTTGTGGCAGCCAGAAAATTAATGCTCACCGGTGAAAACAGATGAAAAGGCCTGGCCCCTGTGCCTGCTGTTGCCGTCGACATGTGGTTGCGAGGTTTACTGGATGGCCTTCCTTCTTAGCTGCTAGCAGACAGACAGGATACCGGGCCAGGAGACGAAGAGAAAGAGAGAGAGAGAGAGAGAGAGATACTGGGCAAGCCCCAGTTATACCCTCTTGGTAACAGGTTTTTTTCATACCTCATCAGCTTGCTTCATTGTTTGATTTAAGCACGAAACGTAAGACAAAGGACCTAATTTCTGGCCCATTTACATAATGGCCGTTTCCTGTATCGATCTGTTCCATAACTGCTTTACCATTGTTCCGAATGTACCTTGATGGTTCACCTTTTTGTCCTGCAATCACTTCCTGCTCGAATTTTGATGTGTTGGCCGGCCATGTTGATGGCTTGCCTCAGGGCTTGAATGCAACTGCATTGTGCAAGGAAACCTGTCTGCGACACGAAGCCTGCCAAGTTGTTAGAGAATGCTGGAGGCTTTTTAGGCCATGAGTCTGACCGCAGCCATTTTGAAAGGTCCTGGATTTTAAAAACAGTCACACCAGGGTTTCTTGAATAACTCCAATAAATCTTCGGGGTGGGGGGAACATGTGAAATTTTGCGAATCCCTTCATCGCTACGAAAATACTCAGCCATTCGGGCCTGTCGGTCCCTGTGCCTTTTTTCTGTTTCTTCCCCCGCACCGTTCCCTAAAATTACAGCAAACTTTTTAACCATTAAGGCATCGTTCAACTGGTGATACTTGGGTTGGCGGTAATGTAGAGCTGTGGTGAGCTCAGTGTATGTTTCAATGTCCAGTTTATTTTAGTGTCAGCCTTGGCTCAGTAGGTAGCACTCTCACCTCTGAGTCAGAAGGTTGTGGTCCACTCCAGAGACTTGAGCACAAAATCCAGGCGGACACTTCAGTGCTGCCGTCTTTTGGATGAGACATTAAACTCCGGTCCCATTTTAGGGGACCATAAAAGATCCTATGGCACTATTCAAAGAAGAGCAGAGGAATTCTGTGTTCTGGCCAATATTTATCCCTCAACCAACGTCACTAAACAGATTATCTAGTCATTATGTCATTGCTGTTTGTGGGACTTTACTGCGTGTAAATTGGCTGTCGCGTTTCCCTACATTAGAACAGTGTTTGCATTTGAAGAGTATTTCATTGGCTGTAAAGGGACTTCCTGAGGCTGTGAAAGGCACTATATAAATGCAAGTTCTATCCTTTTTGAATGTTCTTTAATGAAGGGAGTGGTGAAGGATGTAACAAGGATTGTTAAATGCAGACAGGTTCTGCATAGGGATTGAAGGCGGGGGAATGAGCAGATCGTCGGAATTGCTGAGCAATTAGCTCATCTCATTTGTTGCAAAGTGTTGCGTTGGTCCTCCTTCTGCTGCTTCCTCGCTTTCCCCCTGGACTTCCTCGTCTGATGAGGACTGCTGCTGCTGTGCCTCTTCTAAATGCAGGCTGCTCTGTATGGCAAGGTTGTGCAGGATGCAACACACCACTATGATGCAGGAGACGTTTTGTGGGACATATTGTAGGGAGGTCTCCCAGACCTGTTGCGACACCTGAATCTCTGCTTCAGTTTCTAGATGGTGCGCTCAATAATCATCCTGTTGGTCCGCTGGCCTTGATTGTACCTGTGTCGCACAGGTGTGGTGGGGTTGCAGAGAGGTGTGATGAGTCACCTCTGTTGGGGGGGAAGGATATCCTAAGTCCCCCAGCAGCCATGCTGCCACGTTCCCGAGAGGGTCAAATGTTGGGAGGGATGGTACAGTCTCGTAGGATACATACTCTCCAAAAACCTGAATGTTGTGTGCAACTGTTTAAAAATCCAATAGGAAACCAAACTAATGTCCTAAAGAATGTACGCTAACCGTCTTTTTAAAAAGTTTTGTAGTAGAGAAGATATTCATTCATATTTCAGATTTCTCTTGTAATGTTAATATTGCATAGAATTGCTCTCAAACTGTCAGAACCAACCTTTTTTAAGTTTAAACCAATATGACAGCAAAGTTTCTTAATCTGTCCCACAGCTGTTTACTTGTACTTCTTTCAATTTAGTATACTGTATCCGCCACACACAGTGCGGTCTCCTCTACATCGGGGAGATCAAACGCAGACTGGGTGATCACTTTGCTGAACACCTCCGCTCTGTCCGCAAGTGTGACCCTGACTTCCAGTCACTTGCCATTTTAATTCCCCTTCCCACTCCCACTCTGATCTCTCTGTCCTCGGCCTCTTACACTGTTCCACTGAAGCTCGAGGAACAGCACCTCATCTTTTGTATGGGCACTTTTACCACCTTCCGGACTCTACATTGATTTCAATAACTTCAGATCATAACCACTGCTTCCATTTTTTTTTGGTCAGCTAGTGCTGGTAATGGTTCTGCTGCTGCCATTGACAGCTACACCTGATCAATCTTTTGTATCTTAACCCGTCCCATTACCACCCTCCTTGCCTTGCACCATCATCCCTTTTGTCATTTAATCACTCGTGCCCTCTAACCTATCAGACCTTTCCTCTCCTCCCTCCCCTCCCCCCGCCCCCCCCCCCGCTTCCTCTGCCTCTGTCCTTGCTCAAAAACTTTAGCTCTTTTAACATCTTCCAGTACTGACGAAAGGTTTTTGACTTGAAACGTTAACTCTGTTTCTTTCTTCACAGATGCTGCCTGACTTGCTGAGCTTCTCCCTTTCTGTTTTTATTTCAGATTTCCAGTATCTGCAGTATTTTGCTTTTGATGACAGCAATTTTTTTTTTTCAGAGTAATTGTTTTGTTTCTCAAGGCCTGAATTTCAATTCTTGGTCTGAGTTGAGTTAGCTGATTTCTGTAAGATGCTATAAATGGCCAGAGTCCTAGGCAAAGTAAGAAACATAACAGGTCAGGCTTCCTGCTTTTGATTTGCTGTTTAATGATCTCTGCTGGGAAATTCATGTGGGTATTGAGGATAATGTGATGGGCTCCGTGATTATGTAGCCTGCTGAGGCTCCCTGTCCAGGCTCATACATGAGGGATGGCTCCTGGTAAGGTATCGGAAAGCTACTGTAACCCCAAATTCGTCCTTGCTTTCAGGAAGGTAGAAAATTCAGGTGGGGGGGGATTAGGGAGGGGAGGAAGTCTTGTATACCATTGATACTCTTCAGCATTGAACGAATTACCAATTACATTGAGTTATATCAAAACTACAGCACAGAAACAGGCCATTTGGTCTATGCTGGCATTTATGCTCCGCATGAGACTCCTCTCTCCCATCAGCATACCCTTCTATTCCTTTCTCCCTTGTGTTTATCTAGCTTTCCCCTTAAATGCATCAATTATTTGACTCAACTATTCGTTGTGGTAGTGCGTTCCACATTCTAACCATGCTTTGGGCAAAGAAGTTTCTCCTGAATTCCCTATTGGGCTTATTAGTAACTCTTTTATGTTTATGACCTCTAGTTTTGGACTCTCCCACAAGTGGAAACATTTTTGCCATGTCTATCCTATCAAACTCTTTCATTATCTTAAAGACCTCGATCAGGTCACCCCTCAGCCTTCTCTTTTCTAGACACTAGAGTCCAGCCTGTTCAGCCTTTTCTGATAAAGATATCCTCTCAGTTCTGGTATCATCCTTGTGAATCTTTTTTGCATCCTCTTCAATGCCTCTATATCCTTTTTTATAATATGGAGACCAGAACTGCGCACAATATTCCAAGTGTGGTCTAACCAAGGTTCTATACTTAATGTTCCCTTAAGTTGAAGCAGTAGCAATTTAAAATATTTTTCTGACCTCATGGGATGGACAGGAGCAGAGCTGGGACAGGCTGTAAACAGATATGCTCGTAACTTTCACTTGCTTTTCATTATAAGACTCCACAGGGAAGAAGGCAAAATCATCATAAAATTACCTAATGCCAGGGAGGAACCAAATGGTTACACATCTGTCGGCAATTATGGCTGTCTTATCCTTCACATTTGTTGATGTTCGGTCCTGCTTGAACTTGTAGCATTCCCTAGACTTATTCCATCGGTTTTTTTAATCATTTCCTGTAATCTTTCCAATGCATTTCAGTGTGTTCCAAGTTTTCTGATATGGACTATTATTTAATGTCTGACTGGTGATCTTTTCCAGACATTGAATTGCTACAGCTCATACTACCTGAGTTACTAAGGAGAGAAGGCACTGGCTACTTACTTGTGATGTGGAGATGCCGGTGATGGACTGGGGTTGACAATTGTAAACAATTTTACAACACCAAGTTATAGTCCAGCAATTTTATTTTAAATTCACAAGCTTTCGGAGGCTTCCTCCTTCGTCAGGTAAATGTTCAGGAGCTCCTTGAAGCCTACGCATTTATACATCACAGAACAATACATGGTGTTTACAGACTGCCCCTGCAACTGCCCGTTGCCAAGGCAATCACCGTGTTCAGACAGAGAGGTGTCACCTGCAGAACCCCCGAATACACATTCAACAAAAAAACAAACAGGAAAAAAAAACAAAAAAAAAAACAAAAAAAAACAGAGAGAGGCAGAAACATCCGGAAGGCAGAGAAAGCCAGCAAATGACCCATTATATTAAAAACAGATAACATTTGTTCGCTGGTGGGGTAACGTGTAGCGTGACATGAACCCAAGATCCCGGTTGAGGCCGTCCTCATGGGTGCGGAACTTGGCTATCAATTTCTGCGCGACGATTTTGCGTTGTCGTGTGTCTCGAAGGCCGCCTTGGAGTACGCTTACCCGAAGGTCGGTGGATGAATGTCCATGACTGCTGAAGTGTTCCCCGACTGGGAGGGAACCCTCCTGTTTGGCGATTGTTGCGCGGTGTCCGTTCATCCGTTGTCGCAGCGTCTGCATGGTCTCGCCAATGTACCATGCTCTGGGGCATCCTTTCCTGCAACGTATGAGGTAGACAACGTTGGCCGAGTCACAGGAGTATGAACCATGCACCTGGTGGGTGGTGTCCTCTCGTGTGATGGTGGTATCTGTGTCGATGATCTGGCATGTCTTGCAGAGGTTACCGTGGCAGGGTTGTGTGGTGTCGTGGACGCTGTTCTCTTGAAAGCTAGGTAATTTGCTGCGAACGATGGTCTGTTTGAGGTTGGGTGGCTGTTTAAAGGCGAGTAGTGGAGGTGTGGGGATGGCCATAGCGAGGTGTTTGTCCTCATTGATGACATGTTGAAGGCTGCGGAGAACATGGCGTAGTTTCTCTGCTCCGGGGAAGTACTGGACGACAAAGGGTACTCTGTTGGTTGCGTCCCGTGTTAGTCTCCTGAGGAGGTCTATGCGATTTTTTGCTGTGGCCCGTCGGAACTGTCGATCGATGAGTCGAGCGTCATATCCCGTTCTTACTAGGGCGTCTTTCAGCGTCTGTAGGTGTCCATCGCGTTCCTCCTCGTCTGAGCAGACCCTGTGTATTCGCAGGGCCTGTCCATAGGGGATGGCCTCTTTGACGTGGTTAGGGTGGAAGCTGGAAAAGTGGAGCATCGTGAGGTTGTCCGTGGGCTTGCGGTAGAGTGAGGTGCTGAGGTGCCCGTCTTTGATGGAGATTCGTGTGTCCAAGAAAGAAACTGATTCTGAGGAGTAGTCCATGGTGAGCTTGATGGTGGGATGGAACTTGTTGATGTTATCGTGTAGTCTCTTTAGTGATTCCTTGCCGTGGGTCCATAGAAAGAAAATGTCGTCGATGTATCTGGTGTATAGTGTTGGTTGGAGGTCTTGTGCAGTGAAGAAGTCCTGCTCGAACTTGTGCATGAAAATGTTGGCGTATTGGGGTGCGAATTTGGTCCCCATGGCTGTTCCGTGTGTTTGGGTAAAGAACTGGTTATCGAAGGTGAAGACATTGTGATCCAGGATGAAGCGGATGAGTTGTAGGATGGCTTCCAGAGATTGGCTGTTGTTGGTGTTGAGTATTGATGCTGTCGCAGCGATGCCGTCATCGTGGGGGATACTGGTGTATAGTGCCGAGACGTCCATCGTGGTGAGAAGTGTTCCTGGTTCAACTGGTCCGTGGGTACTGAGTTTTTGTAGGAAGTCTGTAGTGTCGCGACAGAAGCTGGGGGTTCCCTGTACGATGGGTTTCAGGATGCCCTCGATGTATCCAGAGAGGTTCTCACACAGGGTTCCGTTGCCTGATACGATGGGACGTCCGGGTGTGTTGGCTTTGTGTATCTTTGGGAGGCAGTAGAAGTCTCCCACGCGGGGAGTACGTGGGATGAGAGTGCGTAGGATGCTTTGAAGGTCTGGATCGAAGGTCTTGATCAGTTTGTTGAGCTGGTGGGTGTGTTCTTTGGTCGGATCTGCGGGTAACCGTCTGTAGTGTTCCTGGTTGTCCAGTTGTCGGTATGCTTCTTTGCAATAGTCTGTTCTGTTCTGTATGACTATGGCTCCTCTTTTGTCCGCTGGTTTGATGACGATGTTGCGGTTGGTCTTGAGAGCGTTGATGGCGTTGCGTTGTGCTCGGGTGATATTCTGGACTGTCTTCTGAGTGCGGCTGATGAATCTGGCATTGACGCATTTCCTGACAGCTTGAGCATACATGTCCAGCTGAAGGCAGCGACCCTCCGGAGGAGTCCAGTTTGACTCTTTCCTCTTCGGTTGCTGTACCGCGGATCCCTCTGTCTGCTGTTCCGGATCGTCGATTGTCTCATTGGGTTCGCTGCTGAAATCTTGGGGTTTGTGGTAGAATTCCCGGAGCCTCATTCTCCTGATGAATTCCTCTGTGTCCGCCGCGAGACTAGTGGGATCCATTTTGGTAGTGGGGCAGAAATTGAGCCCTCGGCTGAGAACTTCGATTTCGTCTGCTTGAAGGGTGTGGTCGGATAAATTGACAATAGACTTCCCTGTGGTTGCAACCGTGGTACCAGGGGAAGCTTGGTCGTTGCTGGTGGTGATGCCGAGTTTCTCAAGCTTCCTGCTCTTGGTTTTCATGTAGGCAGCGTAGTTCCGTTGCCTCGTCTGTTTGGCGGTATAACGTAGCTGGTCTGCTATGTCCTGAGTACAGGTTGAGAGTATGGACTCTATCTTGGTTTCGAGGTTGTGGCGTCTGCTGTAGAGTTGGTGTATGAGATGGTTGCGGAGTGTGCGAGAGGTACGGCGGCAGAGTCTCTCAGCGTAATCCGAGTTGTATGTGGACCTGAGTGGGTTCGTGATCTGGAGTCCTTTCGGGATCTTGTCTGCTTTCTTGCAGCTCTGTAAAAACTTGATGTCTGTGTCTAAATGCGCGATCTTCTTGGATATCCTTTCCACTGTGAGCCGGCAGTTTGTGGTGTCGATGGTAGTCATGATGTGGAGATGCCGGTGATGGACTGGGGTTGACAATTGTAAACAATTTTACAACAAGTTATAGTCCAGCAATTTTATTTTAAATTCACAAGCTTTCGGAGGCTTCCTCCTTCGTCAGGTAAATGTTCAGGAGCTCCTTGAAGCCTACGCATTTATACATCACAGAACAATACATGGTGTTTACAGACTGCCCCTGCAACTGCCCGTTGCCAAGGCAATCACCGTGTTCAGACAGAGAGGTGTCACCTGCAGAACCCCCGAATACACATTCAACAAAAAAACAAACAGGAAAAAAAAAACAAAAAAAAAAACAAAAAAAAACAGAGAGAGGCAGAAACATCCGGAAGGCAGAGAAAGCCAGCAAATGACCCATTATATTAAAAACAGATAACATTTGTTCGCTGGTGGGGTAACGTGTAGCGTGACATGAACCCAAGATCCCGGTTGAGGCCGTCCTCATGGGTGCGGAACTTGGCTATCAATTTCTGCGCGACGATTTTGCGTTGTCGTGTGTCTCGAAGGCCGCCTTGGAGTACGCTTACCCGAAGGTCGGTGGATGAATGTCCATGACTGCTGAAGTGTTCCCCGACTGGGAGGGAACCCTCCTGTTTGGCGATTGTTATCAATCGCCAAACAGGAGGGTTCCCTCCCAGTCGGGGAACACTTCAGCAGTCATGGACATTCATCCACCGACCTTCGGGTAAGCGTACTCCAAGGCGGCCTTCGAGACACACGACAACGCAAAATCGTCGAGCAGAAATTGATAGCCAAGTTCCGCACCCATGAGGACGGCCTCAACCGGGATCTTGGGTTCATGTCACGCTACACGTTACCCCACCAGCGAACAAATGTTATCTGTTTTTAATATAATGGGTCATTTGCTGGCTTTCTCTGCCTTCCGGATGTTTCTGCCTCTCTTTTTTTTGTTTTTTTTCCTGTTTGTTTTTTTGTTGAATGTGTATTCGGGGGTTCTGCAGGTGACACCTCTCTGTCTGAACACGGTGATTGCCTTGGCAACGGGCAGTTGCAGGGGCAGTCTGTAAACACCATGTATTGTTCTGTGATGTATAAATGCGTAGGCTTCAAGGAGCTCCTGAACATTTACCTGACGAAGGAGGAAGCCTCCGAAAGCTTGTGAATTTAAAATAAAATTGCTGGACTATAACTTGGTGTTGTAAAATTGTTTACAATTACTTACTTGTGGAGAGGGAAAAGTCAGTTGGGGAATCATTTCTGGGCCCCTCATGAACTCAAACTTAAGGCCAAAGTTTTTAGGTTTTTATGCAGGATATTTCCTTGGGTTCAACTTCAATGCTTACTCCAATTAGACCTCGTGCCCCTTACGGTCCGCAGTGCTATTGGTCTCAAACAGCTGTCAATCCAAGTCCCTACCCGTTGAATTTTGAGCAAGCATTGTACCGACATAGCTGTTCATTGAATGGAAGCAATCTCTATTAATGGTGTAGAATGATTGTCTGTGAATGTGACAATTCCAGTCAAATTGACATCTGGAGCTTCCTATCATTCTCAGTTCATCAATTTGCATATGTATAGAATGTCATAGTTGGTATATTTAGAACGGAATTGGTCCAATTCTCCTTGAGAAATACCTTGGGTGATACTGATTTCACGTTAGCTCTTGTATGCTGATTCTAGCAATACAAGTTTTTAAAAGAAAATTCAACATGAGCAAAATCCATTTTGACACTTGCCATCACTTCATTTTCTGGTATAAAAGAGTCCTCCTCCTTGCTGGTGTGTTGGTTGGTACAACATTGTACTGCATCATGGAGCGGTGGAACATGGGTTCACCCCTGTGTGCTTCTAAATGCTCTCTTCCTACCTGCTCCCCTCCTTATACAGCGGAGTTCCCAAATGTTCCTCTAAGGGAAGGGAGTGAGGAAAAGTCAGCAGGCTAGTTGTAATCACCGCTGCTGTTTTACATCATCTAAAGGCCTAGGAACAGTTCATCCACATCCAGTTCATCCACTATCAAGCGGCACTCACTCACCAATAACCTGCTACCGACACTCAGTTTTGGTTCCGCCAGGACGACTCGGCTCCAGACCTCATTACAGCCTTGGTCCAAACATGGACAAAAGAGCTGAATTCCAGAGGTGAGGTGAGAGTGACTGCCCTTGACATCAAGGCAGCATTTGACCGAGTGTGGCACCAAGGAGCCCTAGTAAAATTGAAGTCAATGGGAATCAGGGGGAAAACTCTCCAGTGGCTGGAGTCATACCTGGCACAAAGGAAGATGGTAGTGGTTGTTGGAGGCCAATCATCTCAGCCCCAGGATATTGCTGCAAGAGTTCCTCAGAGCAGTGTCCTCGACCCAACCATCTTCAGCTGCTTCATCAATGACCTTCCCTCCATCATAAGGTCAGAAATGGGAATGTTCGCTGATGATTGCACAGTGTTCAGTTCCATTCGCAACCCCTCAAATAATGAAGCAGTCCGAGCCTGCATGCAGCAAGACCTGGACAACATCCATAAGTGGCAAGTAACATTCGCGCCAGGCAATGACCATCTCCAAGAGAGAATCTAACCACCTCCCCATGACATTCAACGGCATTACCATTGCCGAATCCCCCACCATCAACATCCTGGGGATCACCATTGACCCGAAACTTAACTGGACCAGCCACGTAAATACTGTGGCTACAAGAGCAGGTCAGAGGCTGGGTATTCTGCGGCGAGTGGCTCACCTCCTGACTCCCCGAAGCCTTTCCACCATCTACAAGGCACAAGTCAGGAGTGTGATGGAATACTCTCCACTTGCCTGGATGAGTGCAGCTCCAACAACACTCAAAAAGCTCGACACCATACAGGACAAAGCAGCCTGCTTGATTGGCACCCCATTCACCACCTTCACCACCGGCGCACTGTGGCTGCAGTGTGTACCATCCACAGAATGCACTGCAGCAACTCGCCATACCACCTTCGACAGCATCTCCCAAGCCCACGACCTCTACCGCCTAGAAGGACAAGGGCAGCAGGCACATGGGAACAACACCACCTGCATGTTCCCCTCCAAGCCACACACCATCCCGACTTGGAAATATATCGCCGTTCCTTCATCGTCGCTGGGTCAAAATCCTGGAACTCCCTACCTAACAGCACTGTGGGAGAACCGTCACCACACGGACTGCAGTGGTTCAAGTCGGTGGCTCACCACCACCTTCTCTAGGGCAATTAGTTTTGGGCAATAAATGCTGGCCTCGCCAACGACACCCACATCCCATGAACAAATAAAAAAAAACTTACCTTCTTAGCTGCAGTTAGCGTGTGGCCTGAAAAAAAAACATAAGAATAAGGAGGAGATAACAAATGTCGTGGCTTTTGGTACTAGCCGTAGGGTTAGTGTGTACTGGGAGGTGTCTATAGTGATGGTGCATTAAATCATATCCATATTATGCTTTATTGATCCATGTTCCACCCATGACTAAACCCATAATTGAACAATTGGAATGTTGTCTTTCAGAGTGTTAAAAGTAACACTCTGGGATATATTTTCATTAAAATACCAACATTTTTAAAGACTCATTGTTCTTCTCGGGCAACTAGGGATGGCCAATAAATGTAACCTTTGCAGTCTTGACGATAACCAGAGAACACATTTTAAAAAAAATAAATTGTAATCCCCAGTGGTGAAACCTGGAGCAGCTTTAAAAAAAAATTTGTTCGATTATATTAAAGGGAATCCACAATCTGTCAAAAAAAATTATGTTCCAAGGAAAGAATATCTAATTCTCATTGCTAATGGGAAGACCATTGATGCCAATGGTATAAATGGGTTCACGAGACCACCAAATGTGTTTTTTGGAGAGAAGCGATTGAGGAATATGATGGTAGTGACCTATTGATTGACTCATTGGGTGTAATGGCCTTAACCTGTTTCCAAAAATTCTTGCATTTCCATAGCACCTCATGTTCAGAAGTTTCAAAGTTGAAAAATAAATAACTTTTTGGAACTTTTTGAAAGCAGTAAATGTGACCACCATTCTGTACCAGGAACCACCTTTGATCAGCAATGCTTTGATTTAATTCCCCCCTCTCCCCAACCTTTGCTCCCCTCCTCTCCTGATGATGATAGAATAATTTCCATTTTAAATAACCTCTAGTGTCTCTTGGGAATGTCCAGAAGCATTTCACATGGGGCAATTTATTTTGAAGTGCATTGACTGTTACGTAGGCAGATCTGGTGACCATTTGTACACAGGGAAGTATTACAAACAGCAAATGAGATGGACGACTGACTAGTTAATCTGCATTTGGTGGTTGTGTTTGAGGGAGGAATGTTGACCAGGTGCCTGGGGAACTCCCTACTCTTCAAATAGTGCCATGGAATCTGTAATGTCCACCCGAACCAGCAAAACAGGTTGAATCGGTTGTGGTTTAATGTCACCCAAAGTGTAACACCTCTGACAATGCAGTATTGCTTCAAAATTGACCTGCTGGGATTTGATTCCTGTCATTCATTTTCTTTTATTTTATCTGTGTGAGAATGACAAGTTTCAGCATTTACTGTTCTGGAGAGATCATAAAAAGCCCCATCTCAACAAATGATATCATACTGGCTATTGGCTGATGTCCACATAGGATTTTTAAAAAAATTGTTGGCAATTATCACTTTAATCGTGTTTAATGTCTCTGCTGAGAGTGTAAGTTTTAGTGGATAAGGTAAGAGATAGCCAGTGGATAGGATTATATTTGATTTTAAGAAAGACTTGCATTTATATAGTGCTTTTCATGACCTCAGCATGTCTCAAAGTGCTTTACAGCCAATCAAGTACTTTTTGAAGTGTAGTCATGGTTGCAATGTCAGAAACGCAGCAGCCAATTTGTGCACAGCAAAATCCCACAAACGGCAATGTGATAATGACCAGAAGCAAATAAAAACACAAAATGCTGGAAAAGCTCAGCAAGTGAGGCAGCATCTGTGGAGAAAGAAACGGTTAACATTTCAGGTCAAAGACCTTTCATCAGAACTGGAAGATGTTAAAGAATTAGTTCTTAAGCAAGTACAGAGCCAGGGAAAGGGTGGGAGGAGGAAAGAACAAAAGGAAAGGCCTGTGATAGGGTAGAGGGCAAGAGTGATGGTGCCAGGCAAGGAGGGTAGTAATGGGACAATGACCAGATGATCTGTTTTTGTTTAGCAGTGTAAGCTGAGGGATAAATGTTGGCCAGGTCACGGGGGATAACTCCCCTGCTTTTCTTTGAAATAGTGCCGTGGGATCTCTCTTGTCCACCTGAGAGGGAAGACTGGGTCTTGGTTAAACGTCTCGGCCAAAAAACAGCACCTCTTGACAGTGCAGCACTCCCTCAGTCAGCCTGGATTTTGTGCTCAAGTCTGGGACTTCGACCCACAACCTTCTGATACGGAGGCGAGAGTGCTACTAATTGAGCCATGACTGACTGAGGTATTTGATAGAAGCCAAATGCAAACTTTAAAAGATTAAGGCTCATGCTGTCAATGGCAGAGTAACAACTTGGATTCAAAACTGGCTCAGCTATAGAAAACAGACTGTGATAAATGTATACGGTGCTGGAGCGCAGTGATGAGTAAAGATCCACGGGAGGCTGGTTCTAGTCCTCCTGGCTGTAACTGATACAGAAACGGGGCATATATTTTGTCCAGCTTCGTAGCAAGGTGGCCTATTGCAGAGATTGAAAACATTCTTAACAATTTGGGGGATAAAACAAGTAAATGGGTAAAAGTTAGGTCATACAAGTTAAATCATGAATCAGAGAGGTATTGATGGGTTCATAGAATTGTGAACATGTGGGCTACGTGCTCAGCAAATGCAGTTACTATGTCCCTAAGAATAGTTGGATATGCAAGCTGATATACGGAAACATTATGGAACGCTATAGCTCAAGTCTGTTCTGACAATGGGACACCTTGTGGAATGGAAAAGGTCGTAGTTGACTTGTGTTAGATTGATGTACTTGAGTTTACTTAATTGCCTTATTGGTCAGGGAGGAGTCCCATGGTGTCTTCCATTTGAAGTTATAAACTATGATTATTCGCCTGACTTGGGGAGATTGAGTATTATAGAGCATGTAGATTGTACATAGTCCACTGGAATGATTGGGCTTCATGAGCTGAATGACTTTTTCTTTCTGCCATGCATTCTTAAGACTGTTTATAAAATGCCCAGCTATCCTCCTACACATCAAGTGACAGTAAGCATTGTAATCTCATGATCTACTAGCTCATGCTGCCGACAATCTCTTCAGTTATCAATGGCTGCTTTCAGTAAATACTTTCACTTTAAAACTTCCTGTGTAGCTGAAACAGCACAAGTAAATTAGCACTGAGAACTAGATATCCGAGGAATGCCAGTGGATTAATAGAAACTGCCTGGAGTTCTTTTCTTTAAGTTTTCCAGCCTGCCTGCAGCATTCTGGATGTGAAATCATGACCGGATAGGTCTCGTCCTGTCAGCCCGAGAAATACTGATGTGACTAATGAGATGTACTTCCAATCTTCTGCCAAAAAAAAAATGCTTTACATTGACACAAAAAAGCATGAAGTGCTAAGATAATACATATTCAAGGTCAGATTGCAAAGGTATCACTTTGAATATTTATGTTCAGACCTTCTCGTTAGGATGTCACTGAGATACCTGTTGTCCTCGATTTACGTAACCATGATTACAATAATTGGAATAGTTGGTCTGAGTTGGGAATTTCCTCTTAACTTCCTCCCCAGATTTTAAAAATGAGGAAGTTAAGGCTAGGGAGGGTTGCTGAGCAGAGCACTTTTACACACATGGTAATGGGTTTTGGAGCAAGTTACTCAAACGAGTCATCGAAATAGGCTGTATAACTAAATTTAAGAGGCAGTTAGAAGCATCTCAAGGCGGGAGAGATTTGAAGAGAAGGGAGATTAAGCGATATGGTGGGTGGGTGGCTTTTGAGCTCAGTGAAAAAGGGAAACTGACTTGTTTAGGCTCATTTTCTGTTCGGTTCTTTCTGATACTTTTCCTATCGCAAAGCATTTACAGTCTCTTAACCGATGTGGGCAGGTGACCTGGGATCATCTCCCAGCAACAGTCAATGTCTCCAAGAGAAGGAAGACAAATTGGGAGGGATTTTTTTAAAAATAAAAAAGTAAAACTTTCATTGTGTAGTCTAGATTTGAACCCAGGCCAAATTACAATAATTTGGAACAAGATGCATCATAGAATCATAGGAATTTACGGCACAAGGAGACCATTCGGCCCTTCGTGTCTGTGCCAGCCGAAAAAGAGCTATCCAGCCTAATCCCACTTTCCAGCTTTTGGTCTGTAGCCTTGTAGGTTATGGCACTTCAAGTGCAAGTCCAAGTACTTTTTAAATGTACAAGGGTTTCTGCCTCTACCACCCTTTCAGGCAGTGAGTTCCAGATCCCCACCGCCCTCTAAGTGAAAAAATTTCTCCTCCGCTCCCCTCTAATCCTTCTACCTATTTAAATTAAATCTCCCATCAGCCTCCTCTGTTCCAAAGAAAACAACCCCAGCCTTTTCAATCTTTCCTCATAGCTAAAATTCTCCAGACCTGGCAACATCCTGGTAAATCTCCCTTGTACCCTCTGTAATGCAATCACATCTTTCCTGTAATGTGGTGACCAGAACTGTATGTAGCATTCTATCTGTGGCCTAACTAGTGTTTTATGCATAAACACCCTGCTCTTATATTCCATGCCTCGACTAATAAAGGAAAGTATCCCTTATGCCGCCTTAGTCACCTTATCTACCTATCCTGCTACCTTCAGGGATCTGTGGACATGCACTCCAAGGTCCCTCTGCTCCTCTACACCTCTCAGTATCCTCCCATTTATTGTGTATTCCCTTGCCTTATTTGCTCTCCCCAAATGCATTACCTCACACTTCAATGGATTGAATTCCATTTGCCACTTTTCTGCCCACCTGACCAGTCCATTGATATCTTCCTGCAGTCTACAGCTTTCCTCCTCACTATCAACCACATGGCCAATTTTTGTATCATCTGCCACCTACACTTAAGTCTAAATTATTGATATATACTGCAAAAAGCAAGGGACCTAGTACTCAGCCCTACAGAACCCCACTGGAAACAGCCTTCCAGTCACAAAAGCATCCGTCGACCATTACCCTTTGCTTCCTGCCACTGAGCCAATTTTGGATCCAACTTTCCTTTGGATCCCATAGGCTTTTACTTTCCTGACCAGTCTGCCACATGGGACCTTGTCAAAAGCCATGCTAAAATCCATGTACACTACATCAAACGCACTACCCTCATCGACCCTCCTTATTACCGCCTTAAAAAATTCAATCAAGTTAGTCGGACACTACCTTCCCTTAACAAATCCATACTGATTGTCCTTGATTATCCCGTGCCTTTCTAAATGATTTAACACTGTCCCTCAGAATTGTTTCCAATAATTTGCCCACCACCGAGGTTAGGCTGACTGGCCTCTAATTACTCGCTCTATCCAAAGACTTAGCATTTTTGTTCTTGTTTCTAGGGCGATGGTGTTTGCATCAGCTGTCTGGATGTCTGGCCAATGCTTACATGTGGAAATATTGTGAAAATGTTTGAAATATTCAAGGTTAATCTGTAATGGCTGGTTGATTCATTAGCAACTGTTGTGCCTATGGTATTCCCGTATAGGAATTTTTTAGGCCAAGCAAAGCTATCCCCGTTTGATAGCTCTTAACCAATTTACTTATCTTCTTACTAAATTTATCAATCCCCTTTCTCTTCAGAAATGTGTAACATTCATACTATCCACTTCAAAGGCCTTCCCTTTGCATAAAAAACATTCTCCCAGACTTCCTCCTTATTGCCAGCTTCCTCATTTTTAGCATGTGTTCTCTAAACCGCAATAAGAATTTTCTATTGTCTCCTGAGCCAATGTGCAGTGCTGAAATAATTTAGACGTAAAATATAGTGAAATGGGACATATATAAAATGCTGTATATTATCCAGTGTTATATATTGCTGGTGGATTCCATGGCCTTGTTTGCAGACTGAGGAGAGGAAGTTGAAGTTTGGTTTTGCTTGGGATCTGCATGGAATGTGTGTGGCCAATGACCTCAGCGAGGGAGAGAATGAGACTGGGGTTGAGAGTGAAGAGGCTGAATAGTTGGGGCTGATATACAAAGAAGGGAGCAGGGATGGAACTGGAATTCAGGCAAGCCTTCTAGTGGACTTTGGAGAGTGCGAGAACAGTCCAGAACGAGGCAATTGCTTAATTTGAGTCCGAGGTTTGTGGAAACTCAGTTAAATCTGCTTCCGTATGCTGTAAATAAAGGTATTTGAGTCCTACGATTGAGAATAGTCTTGCCTCAAAATTTGCATAAGTTAAAACTGGGATCCTCGAGAGGGGAATCACTAGGACTATGCAGGGATTTCCCCGTAAGAAAAGTTTTGAAAGTAATGAGGTTATTGAAAGCTTTCCTCTGTCTACACCTGGTGAGTGGGGGGAGGGGATGGGAGTGTTGGGGGTGGCTGTGTCTCATCCTTTTGCTACAATATGTGCTGATGTTTCTTTGTGGGGAGTGGAAGGTTTTGTGCAATATGTTTGATTTTAAAAAAAAACAAGATTAATAGAAAATTAATGAGGAGGAAGAAGAAGATTGGTAATGATGATGTGGAGATGCCGGTGATGGACTGGGGTTGACAATTGTAAACAATTTTACAACACCAAGTTATAGTCCAGCAAAATAAAATTGCTGGACTATAACTTGGTGTTGTAAAATTGTTTACAAAAGATTGGTAATGATCAAAGAATAGAATTGATAGACATTCATGATGGACACCATTGTCGGCAGTTAACACTGACCCAAATCTTAGATTCTACTTTTTCTTTACAAATTGAGATTTTCCAAATAAAATAGTTTTCAGTCGGTAGGATGGGTCTATCTGTGTCTGACAGGAGGGGAGCTATGTTGATACTTGGGGTCTTGTGACACTGTTTTGGTGGTGAAGTTTGTACCCTTGTGTTTTTATTCATGTTTTGTGGCCAGTGGACCCTCGTGTTTTAATTTCAGACCTGATCTATGGGCTTTCATTCCATCTTCTCATCTTTTCACTGGGTTGCCTCTCTGCCTTAGCTGTTTACACATTCCTTATTCTTCAAAGTCTTCAATATCTTCCCATTGTCTGATGTGGACAAATTATTGAGATTATCTTTGTCATTTTTTTTTCTTTTAAGCAGGATGCAAGTCATTCGACAAGAACTTCCTCTTTCCCCTCCCCCCACTCGCTTCCCACATCCATTTTTTTTTCCTGATTCTATTAAAATGCTTGCTTATCTTTTTTCCAGTTCTGATGAAGGGCTGTATGCCCAAAGTGCTAACTTAACTGTTCTCTCTGCAATGCAAATGCTGACTAGTCTGCTTTATGTTTCTGGCATTTTTTATTTTTGGTTCAGATTTCCAACATTTGCAGTTTTTTGATTTTTGTTTTCAGTTAAAAAAAATTAGGTACAATACCCTTGATTAACAGACCAACAGCTCTCCCACATTTGAGAGGCAATTGCAAATCCAACCTAATTTGCCAGTAATTCCTAGCACTTGGTTTTTCTTACTGGACAGCAAGGGAACATTATGGAGGGAAGAATATCCAAGCGTCCCTACAAGATCTTTAGGTTTAATAAAGGCACCGAAAGTTCCTTTATTAAATCTATAGGGACTGTAGATTTAATAGGACTTTAAGTATTACATTGAGAACACTGGGATAGCCCAATGTTCATAGCTGATCTCACTCTCCAGTAAGAGAAAATACAAACCCCCACAGCAACATGAGATGTGAAGAGAGAACGAGGAGAAAGATCAGGAACAGGAAAGACCAGTGCAATCCATTTAGCTGGTACCAGAATAAAGAGGAAAAAAACTATTAATGCCCCTTGGATGGCCATTGTGTCCATGTAATGCACATAATTTGTTGTTTTTAACCATTTTTGTGTTTTTGGTACCAGTCATAAGAAATAGGAGCAGGTACATCTCTGGTACATGTCATGCAACTGAAAATCTCACTATTAGGATTAGTCAGTGTTGACAGCTTTGCTAATTAAAGGGGAATGGTTCATTTAGGGAGGATAGAGCCGCAGTGATGTATTTTTATTTGTCACATGATGCATTTAGTCAGTGCTTGAACTTGGGAGAAGGCAGGGATAAATCTTCAAAAATTTAGATTTGACATCCTTATTCACATCGAAAAAACTCCTATTCCTTGTGTTGCCGCAATGGAAATGGTAGATCTGGGTGATTCAGCCCTTCTCTTTCATGCATTAACACCCTGGTGCTTGTTGGCCCTGCAGTAGATTTGTGCTGTTTGAATGTTTGTTTTTAGGCTTTCATAACCATCGAGTCAAATTTTTAAAAAATCAATTCTCTGGGTCTCTTGAACCTAAATTGGTGGGTCTATCTGCTATCAGATTTTTTCACCATCACTGATGCCACAACAGGCGAATGGAAAGCCTTTCCCAGTGTCTGCATCTGCAGGTCAGGTTTAGGGGTGGGATTGATGTAAAGTAGCATGCTGTCATCTGTCTTAATGCAGCATCGGAAGCGTTGTCTGCACCAGTGTGACATATCCAGTTCTCTCACCAGTCGATCTTGTGACCTCTCCAGCTGGTACAAATTTGTGTCATGTGCCTACCAACAGCTAGGTTGAGATTTCTTTGAGCCCCTGTTGCGTATTAGCCAGCTGCCAAGGTAAGATGTTGCAGAAGATGGGAGCGCTGGAGACTGTTTTTAAAGCTATTGATGTCTAAATGTTTTTTTTTTCAGATTACTCCTCTGCGGTGGTGAAGTTTTCGCAGAGCCTGCATGTATTTCAATTTGAGTTCATTGGAGACACGTTGACCGACGATGAGATTAACATTGGTAAGGAACGCAAGTGTTGCTGTGGGATTAATGGTGGAAGAGAAGTGCTAATTCACAATATAAATGGTGTTCCAACAATTCAGAGTTCAGTTGAATATTTTTGTTTCAGCAAAATGCTGATGAATGGAAGATTGCGGGAATCCATTTGGGCAGAGTTATTGAGCCCAATCAACTTGCTAGAAAGACAGATGCTAAAGTGGCCTGTTGTCTCTGGTCTCTTGAATCATCTGCCTGGTCATTAGGCTAACATTTTACTGCATACATTTGAGGAAAAACAACCTATTTACTTAGTTTAGAACTGCACAGCTGGTAAACGCTCTGCCTTGTACATTGTGCACCTGGTAATCTCACCACAGCAGAGATGATGGTGTATTTGAGGGGAGGACGGGTTGTCCTGATAGTCGAGCTCCTGGGATTTACTTGCCAGCCGTTGCTTCTCCTGGCAACCACCAGGGTCAAATCTGTGACAGGTATGTCTCTAGCTGCAGATTTTGCTTTGTTACCTTCAGGGGTCTTGGAATTACCTGTGCTTATTCACTTCACTCAGAAGATTCCATTAATCTTTAGGTGAGTCTGTGGCCAAGAGTCAATGACCATGTGAACTTAATGTATGTTATAAGGAGTGGACTAAATTGGATTACTCTTGTTCGTATAAGCAAGCAGCCTGTACGCCCCATGCATTTGTACTCTAGTCAGCAGGTATGTGAATGGAATGGGGCTGGTCTATGTGGTCCAGGGCAGTGAAGACTGGAGGTCTTTGCTGTGCTTCCAATGTCTCTCCTCCTCTTCCTCTCAAAATAACAAATTAAGCAACCAAGTATAATTTAAAAGGTTCTAAAAGGGAATGAATTTAGGCCATAGTTTTGGCACGGTCATCAGCCTCTTGAATGAAAGAGAGGGAAATCAGTAGCCCTGGACCTACATCGAGTAGTGATGAGGAATGGATTTAAGGAAGGAAACTTCATGAATATTGTTTCTCAAAAAATGTGATGCTTTATGTAAGAGTAGGCCGTTCTGGTCGGATAACTAACACCCACCCCCACCCCCACAACTGAAGGTGATGCACGGTGTAAAGGGACTGGATGAGAAGTGAAATCTGATTTGTGATTATTAGACAGTTAATGACATTGTTACACCTGATTTTTGTAATCTTTCCACATTTCCAGCTAATCCACGCAAAAGGCTGGAATCATTGCTTCCCCGTCTCTTTATTTTGTTCTCTTTCTCTTCACTCCCTTCCATTTTTCCCTGAGCCATAACCATCGTTTTGGGCGTGGGGGGAAAGAAGGATCTGAATCTAACTAATGTTACTCTGAAACCAGCCACTAAAAGTTCAGATGAGATCACTCCTGAATAACTCTCACTCTGTGGGTATTTTCTCCATTAAAGTCATATGGCTGAGATGCAAAACTCGAGCATGGCGGAAGAATCTAACCTACACAGCATGTTGGTGATCCACCATCTTAAATCAGAACTTGTTTATCACTGAAATGTTTGGAAGGTGGAAGAGACTAAATTTTCAATAGTCCTCAAAATAGATAATTCTTTTTTTTAAAAAAAACTTCCTATATTGCTTTTCCAAAGGCACTGATGTGCTGGTTACACTTCCATGTTAGGTACCTTTTAGTACTACATCCCAGAGGCCATTCTTCATCTGCAAGCTCAGAAAATGAATGTCAGCAAGCTTTTTAACGATGAGCAGCATCAAACTTGATCACATTCTCGTACAATATTGACGTGCACTTTCCAGCGAAAGTCACCAGACAGCTGGAACCCTGTTGTATGTTTCTTTTTCCAATTCCATTAGCTAGGGGTGCTGTACCAACAGAGCCGCCCATATTGCTGACTCAGCACGGACGAGGGACTAAACCTGGGCCCTTAACAATTAATATAACTCAATTATAACGCCTTCTGATTATAGTGATGGATTTGGACAGATCCCCAAATGATCAGTATAACCAGGTGATCACTAAATCTGATGGATGACAGCAGAGCGTTGCTAAAAGCAGGCGCTCCTGTTAAATTTGATTTTAAGTTTTAGGCATTCATTGTGTTTTATTTAAATACAGTGGTTCTTTGTCATGGAAAGGTATTTTATCCGGTGTAGTGCCGTTTGAGCGGTGTTTAACCACGAGCTGTGCAAATCTCCTGTTCTGCAATGTTCAAACTGCCGGTACAAGAACAGACAAAACAAATGGAGCAAAGGATTCCCACCTTCATCCCAGCAAACAGATCACTGCAACTAATGGCAAACATGCAGGATTAATCGAAATGGGTTTTGGTAAACAGGATTTGATTCTTATATCCACATGATCACTGCAAGCACATTCCACTGTACAACATCAAGTGGTGTACTTATCAACTGGGAGCAATATTTAATTTTAAATACACACCACTTCAGCAAAAAAAAACATCTGAAACCAAACATCTTGCCAACAAAACACGAGTCGATGGTTTGTAGCCAATACACTTATAAAGTGGAAGGAAGGAGGCTATTCATAGTTCAAGAAATGTTTAACATCACAGTAAGATTGTTGCAGCCTTGGCTTTTCAGAAAGGAGTCCCCACCCCACCAATTCAGAGAATAGTAAATTGCGGAAATTAGATTCTCCTATTTTGTGCTTGGAAAAATTCAACAATGGTTCACAAATATCGAATTCTTCAGAAATGCTGAATTCAGGAAGAATGTGGCAGTGTGTATCATACTATAATATTGCACAGCTGCCAATACCACAGTTATGTAAAGATGCAGGGTAAAATATAGATACATTGTGCAAGACCTAACAGCTAGCTCTTTCTTCCTCTCTCTCTCTTTCTTCCTCTCTCTCTCTTTCTTTCTCTCTCTCTTTCTTTCTTCCTCTCTCTCTTTCTTTCTTCCTCTCTCTCTTTCTTTCTCTCTCTCTTTCTTCCTCTCTCTCTTTCTTTCTTCCTCTCTCTCTTTCTTTCTTCCTCTCTCTCTTTCTTTCTTTCTCTCTTTCTTTCTTCCTCTCTCTCTCTCTTTCTTCCTCTCTCTCTCTCTTTCTTCCTCTCTCTCTCTCTTTCTTCCTCTCTCTCTCTCTTTCTTCCTCTCTCTCTCTCTTTCTTCCTCTCTCTCTCTCTCTTTCTTCCTCTCTCTCTCTTTCTTTCTTCCTCTCTCTCTTTCTTCCTCTCTCTTCTTCCTCTCTCTCTTTCTTTCTTTCTCTCTTTCTTTCTTCCTCTCTCTCTCTCTTTCTTCCTCTCTCTCTCTCTTTCTTCCTCTCTCTCTCTTTCTTCCTCTCTCTCTCTCTTTCTTTTCCTCTCTCTCTCTCTTTCTTCCTCTCTCTCTCTCTTTCTTCCTCTCTCTCTCTCTTTCTTCCTCTCTCTCTCTCTCTCTCTTCCCCTCTCTCTCTCTCTTTCTTCCTCTCTCTCTCTCTCTCTCTCTTCCTCTCTCTCTCTCTCTCTCTTCTTCCTCTCTCTCTCTCTCTCTTTCTTCCTCTCTCTCTCTCTCTCTCTCTCTCTCTCTTTCTTCCTCTCTCTCTCTCTCTCTCTCTTTCTTCCTCTCTCTCTTTCTTTCTTTCTTTCTTTCTCTCTCTCTCTCTTTCTTTCTTTCTTCCTCTCTCTCTCTTTCTTTCTTTCTTCCTCTCTCTCTCTCTTTCTTCCTCTCTCTCTCTCTTTCTCTCTCTCTCTTTCTTTCTTTCTTCCTCTCTCTCTCTCTCTCTTTCTTTCTTTCTTCCTCTCTCTCTCTCTCTCTTTCTTTCTTCCTCTCTCTCTCTCTCTTCCTCTCTCTCTCTCTCTTTCTTCCTCTCTCTCTCTCTTTCTTCCTCTCTCTCTCTCTTTCTTCCTCTCTCTCTCTCTTTCTCTCTCTCTCTTTCTTTCTTTCTTCCTCTCTCTCTCTTTCTTTCTTTCTTTCTTCCTCTCTCTCTCTCTCTCTTTCTTTCTTCCTCTCTCTCTCTCTCTTCCTCTCTCTCTCTCTCTTTCTTCCTCTCTCTCTCTCTTTCTTCCTCTCTCTCTCTCTTTCTTTCTTTCTTCCTCTCTCTTTCTTTCTTCCTCTCTCTCTTTCTTCCTCTCTCTCTCTCTCTCTCTTTCTTCCCCTCTCTCTCTCTTTCTTCCTCTCTCA